>NC_136698.1:15555358-15606196 GCF_947650265.1 Symphodus melops
ATGATTAAGCACACACACCAGCATTTACAAAAGTGTATAAATACACATTGCACTCTTCTGTTTTTTAACTCCATTATTTTTATGAAAGGAGCAACAGATTAACTCTTAGTAACCAATATAACAACATCTGGGTGATGCAGTGTGATAATGATAATGGGATGCAAAATGATTACAGTGCTGTAATAATGTAGCAATTTAATATCCAATATGGGAAGGGTTCAATGCAGGGTTACTGGGCCAGTAATCAGTTACTGCTAGCAGTTAATTGTTTGATAATGTGTGAAATCAAAGTGAACACTCAGTTATGTCACTGTGTCAACGTGCATAAGAGTTGGAAACATGAAACTCCCAAATTATTTATTTCTGTGACTTTACACGGGGATTTTCGATCAACACTCCCATGAAACAAAGAAGCCATACAGCAGAGAATGTGGACAGCCTTTTTACTCGTGTTAATCGAACAATTAATCATTTTCTATTTTCAATGCGCTAAATCACAACAAAAGTTATTTCACGTCTATTAACTTGTGCAGCAGGTACTGACTGTGAGCTTCGAAAAGGTAAAACAGAAACCTTAAGAGTTACCAGACTCGGGGCGCCTGTAGCACAGTGGCAGCGCACGCGTCACCATGTATCGAGGCTATAGTCTTCACGCGGGCGGTTCGACTCCAGCCTGAGGCCCTTTCCCGCATGTCATTCCCCTCTCTCTCTCCCCGATTTCCTGCACTATCCACTGTTTCTCTCTCTCAATAAAGGCCGAAAAAGCCCGAAAATATAATTTATAAAAACAATTTAAAAAAAGAGTTACCAGACTCACTGGTGAACATTCATCTGCATCTCCTGCTTTATTTGTGTCATTTCCTGACTTACTGATTAGCCACCCACTTTTAATCGGTAAGTAGTAGAGTCTCAAAGTCACTCCTCAGGCTTACTTGTGTGCACTGTTCCTCTGGATGTTTCTGCAGTCAATGCCCCACATAAAAACGGTACAAAACTTCATAACTCAACTCACTGATTTGCTGAAACTCGATCAGCTAGATAGCTGAATTAAGCATGTTATGCGTTCCCTCCAATGTCTTCACACAATCATAAACACTTTAAGTGTTTATGATTGACTGAGATTCCTCACTTGATGCCATTGGCCACTTTTAACTTGAAGCTTGAAAAGGATGTGTGGACTCGTGGATGATGAACGGTGGGATTACAGTCAGTTTAGTCCCACGGTTTCCAAGCTAAATCTGGCAGAGACTCATCTGGGTAATGTAAAAATCCTCCTGCTCAATTTATGTTTGAGTGATCATGAGCGAGGAACAGCAGAATAAATCGCTGCCCTTTTCTCAGTTGAACAAAGAACATTGACAAAAATACATTGGAAACACTTGCTGGACTTAAAGTCATTACTTCAGAACAATTATAACAAGGTTGTCATCACACAGCGCTCTCAGAATATAACTATAAATGGCCGAGCACATACGGTCCACTTCTCCTTATTAAAAACATGTTTCCACTTGTGCGCATTCTTTTTGGGAAAAGGAAAATAGACGAGTGGTAAAATAAGATGTAGACTCAAAACACTCGTGAGAGAAAGACAGGAGAAACAGCGAGGAGGGCAGTTGATTGTCCGTATTAACAGCTACAGGTTAATCTTTTTAATGCTTGTTATTTTCTGCACACACAATGATGCAAATCAAAAATAGTATTTGTCAATTCCATTTTGTTGTTTTCAAAATGTTTCGAAAGTACTTTATGTGGTGACATTGTCATCCATTTCCCTGATTTATAAAGTAGTGTTGAGTTTAGACGACGTGTGAAAGAATATGTTCTGGAGGTGAGAAAGGGAGAGAGAGAGATGAACAGATGAAGGAGCAGCAATAAAAGCAGCTGGTTCTGAAGGTGCATTGGTGGAGAAGGAGGAGATTTGAAGGAGCCAGGTGTGGTGGCAGCCTCAAAGGTAATCAGCGGGCCAATGGGGAGTCATTCTACTCACAGGGAACGGGCTGTCGAAGTACCTGGAATAAAAATAATCATTACACCACATTAAAGTCGCTGTCTGTAAATATACCCTGGGCAGCAGTAAACTATAGCTCACTGCGGCCCCTGCCATCAGGACAAGTGCACACGTGTGTGAATATTCAAAATACACGCATGCAAATAAAACAGAATGCAAATATTACAGAGAATAGAAGTACATCTATGTCTCCACTGCTGATTCTGTGTATGCCATGACAAAGACTTTTAACGAAACAAAATGGTTCTCCTGATACAACAGAAGCAGCTCAAAGCACATTCATTATCCCCCCTACTATAACTTAAGTGTTATTTTAGCAACCGAAACCCAGACAGAGGCTCTCTCACACATTTATTCTGCCTCTCAGTGCTGCTGCCTTTAGAAAATGGGGATTAAGTCTACATTTAGGAGAATTTGAATTGCAAATTGGCTTTGTAATTGTTTTAGTCTTTAATCCTTGCAAGGAGGGTCTCAGTGTAATGCAAAGTTGAGACTGGCGAAACATCTCAGGCATTCATCTGAGGAAGGACTGTTTGTTTCACCACTCGGTTCAATGAGACTTAATAAGCAGGGTGTCCGATTGACACACACACACACACACACCTACACACACACACTGACACAAGTACATATGCATGCACACACAAACACAAGCTTAAATACACTCCTGCACACGCGCTGCACCTCATGGGCTCATTGATAGAGCAGCCAGTTTATTTTGGTTGTGAGTTTGGGTGCCCAGCTGGTACTTGAGACTGGTGGACTGGCAGACAGCACACACACACACACACACACACACACACACACACATTCAGAGACACACACGCTGCCAGGGACACACTGTGCCAGGCTGCAAGGTTTGCCAGAAACAAGCCTGCCCGCTGCCACACAGAGAGGCAGTGGCAAAGAAGAGAGGGCAGGACAAAGTGTGTCTGACTGTGCGAGATGGAAAAAGATTGAGCGAGTGAACAAAGACATGACGAAGAAGAAGAAAAGGAGTCAGGGACTTTTAGGAAAATATACTTTATCAGTTTTTAAAGAAAGAAGCTCCAACTCCAGACGGTCAAGCATGAAAGCAGCACAGTCTGACTGACTGACTGACTGATGTTAATTCAATTATTAATTAATTAACAATTTAAAGCTGCTGCATTTGCATTTTAAGTTCCAGAAAAACAATCCTGTGCACTGTGAGCATTGCAAAAACAAACATGGATCAAGTACAATGATAAAGCAGACAAAGACGAGGATGAGTAAAATCAGCAAGCTATACGATCTCCAGCATGTCATGTCAAAGAATCAAAAACAGTATTTGTCCCCGTCTCCATAACAGGTGAAAACCTTGATCTGAAATATTGTAAATCCGGTTAAATTCTTCGTCTCACTGCCTTCAAATTTGAAATGACACCTCCACATGGTGTCTCTGTTCTTCCTGTATTCCACGAGCACACTCTTGCCAAACCCTTCCTTCTTGTGCGGACAGTTCCTGCACCTGTGCAACAGGGATGCAATCTAGCCCTACCTCAAAATCAAACCTTCATTCATTACAGCAGCTCCAGTATGAGCAATTTAGGGACTTGGTGTAAAAAAAATAAAATTAAAAAAAGAATATGGTGTCTGAACTCCCAAAGTGAACCAAGAGGAGCGTGTGTTTAAAGATAAGTTTCACTCTCTGGGAACTGCCTGACAATTCTTGTAACCATCGTCAGTGTCTAAGGTGTAATGAGGAAAGGCAGCAATGAAATGTTGCTCCAAGATCTGCACTGGGAAGAGAGAAGAGGAAACTCTGCAACTGAAAATTCAAAGACAGACTGAAACTTTTGAAAAATATTGAAATTGTCTAAGTAATGTAAAATTCTGGCAAAGTGAATAATCATATATTGTTATACCAGGATGTTCTGCACTCTGAAGCCAAGCTGTTGGTGCATGTGCCTCATAGGCTGAAGTCCTTGAGAGCGGACGGCCTGGGCTCGAGTCTGACCTGCGGATCCTGTGTGTCGTTCCCCGCATTTCCTCTCTCTCTCTCTCCCCAGTTTCTGACTCTATCCACTGTCCTATCTCTGAAATAAAGGCATGAAAAGCCCAAAAATAAATCCTACACGACAGAAGGTTTTAAGAAATGCAAAGTCATGGCATGACACTCTGGGTAAGTTCAAACCAAAACAACACTTTCAACAGCTTTATACATTTATTTATGCAACGTTGTGTTGCAGAAAGTCATTTTAAACAATATATTAATAGATATAGTGGATAAGGTGTGGGATACACGAATAAAAAAAGACAAAGATGCTGAGGGCATCCTTTTATTTTATTCCACCCTTTTTTTAACCAAGGAAAAAACTTGTTGAGATTCGGCCCGAACAATATGGAATTTTTGGAACCGAAAGAGATATCAATATTGAGAAACAATGTTTTCGATGTGATGGCTAATATCTTTCTTTGCTCTATGTTCAGTCTGTTCGAGCACATTTATTCCCTTGATCCCTCAAATTAGGTTATCAAACAATTGTGGAAAAAAGATAACAAACACAAGATCAACTGGATAGTAACTCGGCGTGTACGTCCATCACCGCTTAACACTCTGGAAAGTATCCATGTTGCACTCTCCCCTGGTAATAGGAAGAAAGAGAACTGCTAGTGTAATTCAAAAATACTCAAATGAAATGCTATTTGACTGGTAAATAAATCTAGTAATATCGGCACATATCTGCTATTAATTTAGTAATACCAATAGTCACTGAATAAGCCAATATTGGCCAACATTATTGGCTAGCAAATGAATTAAAAATCTCTTATTTCAAGAGTGCCCTATGTGCATGTGTACAAGTCAAAGCACAACGCAGGAGATGTAGGATTGGCAGAGAAAACAACACAGACACAAACAACGGCCTGTAAAAAGGTCTTCCTTTCAACTCTCCCTGAACAAATTACTCACAACAAATCTCCACAGCGAACCGGTTACAGAAGGAGCAAACAAGTGATGAATGTTGTTTTTTTAATTATTGAACCATAATTTAATTCCTGAAAATGTCGACACTAAAACAGAAATTGGCAGCATTCAGCCGAGAGTTTCACTGGGAGAGATAAACAAATGCCCCCCTGAGGAGTTTCCACTATTTCCGCGAACGTAGTATTCATTTCAACCATTACATTTTATGGATGATGATGCTGCAACTAAGAGGGCATTCAAGGGTAACTGGGTTAGGCAAATTAAATGGGACTGTGCTGGAAATCTGTGTGTGTGTGTGTGTGTGTGTGTGTGTGTGTGTGTGTGTGTGTGTGTGTGTGTGTGTGTGTGTGTGTGTGTGTGTGTGTGTGTGTGTGTGTTGGGGTGTGAATAAATGCTTCTACAAAAAAAACTTTGCTCAGGTGGATTCATGGAATTTATGCTGCTTTGGCTAGCAAGATGCAATGCTTTCCTTCGCACCAAAACTCAGATAAAACTGTGAAAAATGCAGACTTCAAACAGTCCCCAGTGACTTCAGACACCTTTCTTCCCGCAGGCTGACACATCTTCCTCCCTTTCTCCTACTCTCTCTCTCTCTCTCTCTCTCTCTTCACTCTCTGTCTCTGTCCCCGGTTTGTGGTCTCCATATGTCTGTCTTCATGTCTGTCTCTGTCAAACACAGATCCAGGAGCTCCTTGCTTGCAGAGTTGAGATCAAATGCTACACCCTGGCACATTTTAAAGCTTGCCCAGAATGAACCTGCAAGGAAGGGGAATCATAAACAATATTTGATCTTCTTTGCTTCTGTCACTTTCAGACCTCCAGCCGAACACACACACAGCTTGAGGGCAGCACTTTCAGGCTTTGTTGCTTCCCTCAGATCGGGGGAAAAGGTATACACAGACAGAGGAGCCAACTGGCCTTTTTCATTTAGACGGTAACAAAGGTAAACAACAGCACACAAAGACAGCGTCCTCTCGCTCAGCACCCGTCTGCCTGCAGCCTGCACTCCACGCACTGTTTGATATTAAAAGACGACACAGGCGCTAACGGAGGAGGTGAGGGGGGGGGGGGGGGGGGGGGTGAAGATATCGAAATGCTGATAGAGAAATGGAGACACAATGCTATGGCATGTGTAAGCTATATTTATAATATTTAAACTGAAAATGACCAGAAGAATCATATGAAGAAGCCATTACAGTTCCCTCTCCCTTATTTTTCTCCTCCTCATCCCTTTATCCATAACCACTCTGCCTGTATCATGGATGTTATTATTATTCCTGCATGTCGTCATGTCGCCCCCGCTCCTCTCTCCTTCCCCTGAGCAAGAAAGCGGGCACTACTGGCACCTCGCCAGATTACCCAATCAATCTCCTATGAGAGGGGGGAATAAGAAAGAGTGCATGGAACAGAGAGGAAAGGAAAGAGAGAGCGAGAGGAGGTGGTGGGGGGGTTTGATGCTGAAAGCGACCTGAGTAGAGAGAAGAGAGCAGGTCCAGAAAGAGTGAAAAAAAGGGCACCAACAAAGACAGCTATGATTGGGAGGACAGGGCTTAAGCTGAGGTGTGTCTGTGGCATGAGTGTGTGTGTGTGTGTGTGTGTGTGTGTGTGTGTGTGTGTGTGTGTGTGTGTGTTTGTGCACTTGATACTGGGACATGAGGGGAGTTGTGGGGATGGAGAACGCACAGAATCACACTAACAATCCAGACAAAGGCTCGGCCCTCAGCCGTTGTTTACAGAGCTTGGCTCCTCCCCTTGTGCCACCTGTTACTGTGGTCCCACAGAACAAATGTTTAACCCTCTCACAGGATTCCCGGGCAACAGCCAACACTGCACCTCTGTCAATCTACTTTGTGTGCAATGTATGCTGGGACTGGACCAGATCAGGGCTTCGACCAACATTTCTTTTGGATTTATTGAAATGTATTTATTTAGAGCTGAATCAAATACTTGTTCGGAAACTAAACACAACAATTTTAGAGTTACAATGTAAATCAAGCAAAAGACTAAACACTAGTCAACATTTCTTTTTTAAATTGTCTTCGATTAAAAAGAAAACTTTCTCAGCCAAATTTCTTCTTTTGTAGTCTTGTATATGAATATGATTTTGTTTAAGGTTCAATGCTTGTACATAAAAAGAGACCATATAACAAGTCAGCTGCAGTGTCATCATATAAATGTTTCTCATATTGTACTTAACCAACTTGTGCTTTCACACTCACGGATCCAATTCACAGACATTTTTTATTCAGGTTTTTTCTCCTATTATGATCTATTTTTTGACAAGCTGTGATGTGTAACAGAAAATATTTTGATGCACATCTTTTCCTCCTCCAGCTCTATCATCATCCTGACAGTTCTCATCAATAAGCCGAGAGCCCGGTGGAGTCGGTGAAGCGCTGCGATGTGAATGACGCACTTGTGGCACTAAATCTGTGACGCTCCGCGGGCGATGAACCCGGACTGGCATGAATCGCAGATGTTTGGGTCGCGACCCCTGACTGGGGCAAAGCAAGATGTCTGTGACAACAAGGCCAAGTGTATCATTCCCTGAAAGACTGTTTGTCTGTGACTGCTAGAGTGTGTATCTGAAAGGGAGAAAACAGACACTCGTTATTCTGCCCACTTTTATGTGAGAAAGAATGTGTGTGTGTGTGTGTGTGTGTGTGTGTGTGTGTGCGCGCTCGTCAGTATGGAAGCTTTCTACATCACAAAGCTCCCGTCCTTTCATCATTCATACTGAGTTACTAAAGACGTGCCATGTTCTTATAATCAAACACGTTTCCTCAACAAAGTGCTCTTTTGTGGAACATCCTAATTCCAGCAGAAAAAAAGGATAATAAGACGCTCCGATCTCTTTTAAAAATAAACGTGATTAAAAGACAATGTGAAGAGGAAGGACAGAAACAAAACTCCCACAATTAAGACAACAAGAGAAACCACTTAAATGACTTTACAGAGGCACAAGACTTCAGGCTGTACCAGCTCCGTATCATACACTGTCATCCTGCTCTTTTTGAGTGGGTGTGCATTCATTTGCATTCCGGTGTGGGTGTGTGATAGCCAAAAAAGCTTGCCGGGGTGTGTTTGTGTGAGAGTTTGAGTGGCTACGGTTGCAGATGCACCATCCAGGGGTGAAGCCAACCAGCGAGAAGCCTCCAGTTCTGGGAGTGTGGCCAGGGCTCCTATCCCAGCATTCCCCTGGATTAGCTGTCAACCAGTCCCAAGATCTAAGGATTAGCACATTATATTCCATTATCTTCCCCCAAACTGGAGAGTCCACCAAGTCTACATCAGCGCTCACAATGAAGGCCAGTAGAACAAGGCTGAGTAAGAGGTTCCTTGAAAGAGAGGCCAAATTGAGCCAAATCTGTAACTAAAACTGTATTCTATCTCAATGTTGCCTAGCAACCGGATTAGCTCTGGGAAACAAATAATCAAGCTATCTTTCAAAATATAAATTTTACAGCCAAGCACTGATATGTTCTCTTTGGTTAGCACAAAACACTACCAGAGATGATAAACCAAGCGAAAAAGTGTCCACGATGCTGGCTGCAGAAGCCACAGAGGTAATATGCATTAAAAAAAATATTTTTTACTGCAGAAATAAAAATGTTTACAGTTTAATATAAACAAAAACAAAAAAAGGAGAAGGGAATTGCTCTGAATAGCTCATGTCTTCATCGGCCCACATGGGTGTTTTTTTATATAACTATAATAATATATAACTATAATGTTGATTTTATGGAGAATAATAGTTATTCATATTTAGGGGCTTGGCTGGCCTGTAGCAGTCTGTCAGGAGGCTTAGGACCCCCCTCAGCTCCAGCTCTTACCCTGCTGTTAGGTGGACTGAAAGTTGGGGTGAGACAGCACTTGCTTCAAAGGCCCCCAAGTTTTTTCACAGTCTATGCTATAAACTATAAAATAATTAAACAAAAAAATAATTTATTGTGCGGTCATCTTTCACTTTCACGCACAGCAATTGTGCTACTCTGAGGAATCATGTTGTTTTTCCCTCTGTGATCCAGGGGGACCGAGGGGCGGATGAGGGAGCTGTTATCAGCAGGAGCCGTGATAGAGACTCGATCAGGGCCGTGGGTCTGCAGGGACAGAGGAGCCGAAGTTAATCAGAGACGCACAGACCCGTCAACACCCGAGGGATTCACACACAGCGACCCTGACATTCCCTCTCCCTCTCCCGTCACACTAACCCATAAAAACACACACAAACAGCAACGGACACATGCATATACTTAAGCGTAAACACACCTCCTTTCGCATTTTGGTGCTGTCAGAGCCTCTCCCACATCCACTGTGCGTGCTTCATTGTCATGCGTCATAGGTTCAGCATTTATATTCAACACACCAGCAAATCAAAGAGAACAAAAAAAAATGAAATAAAAAAAAGCATCATTCCTTTATTAAGAAACAGCGTGACTCTAAAGCAGTGCCCCCTGGGTCAATCACTTCAACTCATGCTGCATAGCTAAACAACATCACAAAACACCATTTTACTTTCAAATTATCTAAAAATACCAAAATTTGGTACTTAATATATGAGCCTAAGATTTACGAAATCTGCAAAAAAAGATCCTCAAGAGTCTAAAACATTTGAGGGAATCATTTAAAAAAAAGAAGTCAAATATGTTTTTTAAGGCACAGGATAGTATACTGAAAAGGGCATAAAACGGACCAAGAGTAAAACTTGGAAATTAACATTTCTTTTTAACAAAACACCTATATCAAATCAGTTCTCACACAGACAGCTTCCACTCTGTGACCTCCTGAACACCAGCCAGGTCAAAGATCAAATAACAGTCTATATCCTTGAACTACAACCAAGTCATATTAGCCTGTTAAAAAAACCAAATTCATCAAACCTCACAGAGCACCTTTTACGCCAAAAGATCAATTCCTCATTTTTTTCATCCCTTCTAAGGTCAAAAGCTGCAGCATTAATGACCCTGTCCTTCAGCTGACTAATTTATACAGTCAAAGACAGAAACACATACACCTTTAAAATGTGTCATTTTACAGCAGCAGCATGTGAGGTTCAGTTGTATATTGTCCAGGCCTGTCAAACAGCAGTTGTTAAAGAGCTGACATGCAGGTATCCAGCTGGCCTACCTCTGGAGAAAGGTGTAGGAAATTATATTGCATTTAGATTAATTAGACACAGTTGTCAGATTTAATTAACTACTCAGTTTAATTAACCATGTAATTAATCTTATGGTGGTCCAACACATGCACACTCACACACACACACACACACACACACACACACACACACACACACACACACACGCACACACACACACACACACAATGATGGAGGTGGAGGCGCACAAATCAACTCATGCCCACACACACACACACACACACACACACACACACATGCACAGTACATGCACAACAAATGTAATCTGTTCGGCTGACAAGTGCTCACACTTTTGCTGTCAAACCTCATAAGAGTTCAGCTGAATGGATGACTGGCTAACGGCTAAAAGAGCCTGAATGAAGAGCGCATGGTAAGAATAGCAGCACAGTTAATCCATTTCAGGTATCATTTCTGCACAGGTAGAATCATAATCTACTGGTTAAAGAAGTCCGTCTAGACTAGGGATGTATATAAAAGAAAGGTGCTGTGGGATATTTTTTCATTCTGCCATATATTGTGATGTGAAAAGACATACCAGAAAATGGTACCAACTCAATAAAGTTGATAAAAATACATTTAAGTTTCAATCAAGTCAGTTATCTGCTCAAAGATCCCCTCTCTCCCAAACCGTCTCGTTGCTTTATCCACACTGGGTCTAGCATTCTTACAGCAGCTCTGACACCCACATGAAAAAGTGACAAGACAACATGTGGAACAACAATTTGTGTTCTTTGTTCTTTATTCTTTCTAACGTTACAAGAAACTTTTTATCTGTGTAACTTGTTATTTTACAATAGTGCACCTTCTTGTGCTGCCCGTGACTCTTACAAAACCTCACTGTAGTTTTGCTGCAGGTGTAGCCTCAAAAATAAAAACCCTCTTCGGTGCATTCTCTCCGTTAACAATCCATAAGTGAACCCATAGAGCTAAGCAGCACTGGGATGAGGTGCCCTTTATAGAAGGAAAACTCTCACTGAAAAGCTGCCTCAAGTTTTGGCCTCCAGCATCATGCCAGAGTAACTGTGACTCAACAACGTTGGGACTTTTGTGCATGCGTGCTCGGACACCCAGTTCAAACATTTGATACAGTGTGAGACATGGTTATCATCATGGTTATATGAAAACCCAAACTGAGAGACAATAAGAGGTTTAAGGGCAACAATCAAATCAAAGTCGTTTGATCAGCAATAATAGCAATAATTCGATAGCAATAATTCGAGCTGCACCAACAAAGACCCATAATCCACTCAACAGCCTCTTTAATTGTATGTGTGTGCATGTGTTCTATAGGTTACTGATCGACTGCTCTTTCTCTCCACAAGACGAGCAGGGTCAGCGGGGCCAAGGAACCTGACCTTTCATCACCTAGTCCGTCCCCTGCAGCCATATCAAGCAGTCTGTCCAGCTCTAAACATGTCCTCTATGTGTGAATGTATTGTTTGGCAATGTGCGCGTTAATGTGCTCGTGTGATCAGCCAGCTGCTTTATTTGCTTTGACCTTTTTGTGAAGCCTTGAGTGGACCAATAAATAGGCAGCCACATGACCTTTTACCTCTGGCACACACTTTGGAAGTCCTCAAGGGTCAGAGGTCAGTGTTTGAGGAAGTGAGGCCCAGCAAATGAGCTGCAGAGTTGAAGGCATGAAGGAAAACTGATATCTACTTTAAGCTGATCATATGAATGGAAGCAGAAAGACTACAGTACAAGACTTTCAAAAATTACAAGCTGGTAGTCTAAAGGCTTTCTCATAAAGTACAAACGGTGTTCAAAGGTGTTGCATTTTCAGACGTCTGCCTCCAAGTCTGTCCCATCCCGAGCAGACCAGACATGTCAAAACAAGAACCAGCAGTATTATCACACACAGAACTGTCTCTCTTCCCTCTGATGCACACTCTGCGCACGCTCTCATGTGCTTAAAACCACATGTGAGTCAGTGTGTGTGTGTGTGTGTGTGTGTGTGTGTGTGTCCAACCAGTGGATGTGTGTATATTTATGCACACAACCGGTGTGCTAGTGAAGTTCACTTACATAGTCATGGAAAGCCTTGGCCTCGCTGGAATGTTCACATGTCTCCCTCCGATCCGGGGCAGCGCAGTACAGATCCCAGAATACACTGTGCATACGAGACAAGAGAGCAGCAGCAGTCAGACACTTCACTGTGAGAGACAGGAACACATTATGTCCCTGGTTTGTTTGGTTTTTTTCAAGTTGATATGGTTGCAATTACCTAATCATGACAAGTTTGTTTATACTGATCGAAGTACATGTGATGAAGTGGACTTTAACAACTAAATGATATATTTTGATAAAGATGTTTAATATCAGACAGACGCTTTGGGATGTGCTGTTCACGAAATTAAATTCAGTAATGTGCTCTTTTTTTACCAAATTAAATATAATCGAGTCCACAAAGTAATGGTATATAGTTGGGAAAATCTGATCAAGTACATGTAAAAATGAGTGCAGAGCACACGTGGTGTGTATTTGGGGTTGACATGCATGAATGATACTCACCAAATGATTGTAACTCATTTTTGTTTTCCTTTTATTAATGTTTGTTGTGTTTCCTGCCTGTTTTATCTGAGGGGTTTTATATTCGTCAGTTGCTAAAAAAGTTTGTACATTACAATAAAAACATGTCAACAAGACCTGTAAAGTAATGACTGCTCAATACTCATTTGATACAGATTTTGAAAAAAGAATCACAGAGCAGAAATGGAGGTATTTGAATTGCTCATTCTGGTCATAAAACAGGCAAAAAGTAGGTCCACTCGCTGCCTCACTTTAGAGAAGAAAGTGATATTAAATGTTTTTTTTGCTTAAAGAATATATGAATTGCTGCCAGTTGCCATTTCACTGAATAATTAGGCACTTCAGTTTGTCTTTGGTTTTAAATAGTAAATGCTATAGACACGTACAAGTCAGTACACAAAAGCTACTGAGGTTTAGAATATTCTTTGTAAACGACACACTTTTGCCTTTATTACAGTTTTTAACCAGGAAGTGCAGGTCGCCAAATGTTCCTCTCAGCCGGCCCTGGCGACCTGCACATTATTGACCAATCAGCTGTGATTATGTTACTTACTGCCCAATCAGCCGTGCTCATATTAGTTAATTAGACCAATCCGACTCCTCCAGGGCAGCAGGGGCCACCAGGTCCCTCTCCAAATGGACCCCTTAATTACTGCACTGAAATTAAGTACCTGCTAAGCCAGTCTACTTGAAGGACCACTTCTTCTTCAAGATACAGATTTCATGGACGGGAAATCAAAAAAGAACAGCTAAAATTGTGGGCGGAAATGCCAACATTTTAATAATAAAGGAAAATACAGTGAAACATGCATTCTTTGTTACTGATGTTACAAATCGAGAATCGCTTTTGTTTAGTATTACAACAAAATCTTGCTAATTTCCAATCTATACTGCCAGCACTGGGACCCCTCTCAACAACAAGACAGCTAGAGGAACAAAGAATATCAAAGTAAAGACACCGGTGACTCATGCTTGTCCTGTGTGTCTTGTGCTGCCCTCCTGTCACTCGACAATAAAGCAAGTGTGCATTATCATATCTATCGCTTGGTGTTAAAGAGATTGCTGCTCTGTCAGACACCAGCCACGTGAAAAGGCGCGACCGTCGCAAATCCAATCAACTCTCAGGGAAATGAAACGGGACGCAGGTTACAGTTTGTCACAGAAAAGAATCAACCTGGTCTAGACTCTTACGACCTGTGAGGTCTGAAAAACATTGTGATTTGAACAGCTGACCTGCTGCGTGTGTCGGGCAAATCATATTCTGGATGTCTCTGCATAATCTGAAGCGAGATTGCTGCTCGTGGACGAGACTAAAGGTATAAAGAACAAGACTTTCATTATTCTTATATTAGTTTAGGTTCACTACAAAGAAGGGATGTTTTCCACATGTGGAATTAGGAGCCATTAGGCACAAAAAAACATAATTACCAGATACTCTGGAATTGAACTGATGACAGGCATAATATGTAACATCCCCACTAAAGTCTACTCCCAGTCATTGTACTCTCATTGGGACCATTGTTAACTCCCATTTGACAATCACACATTTAAAGAGAAAACCAATGTCAGTGCTGTTGTTGCTTCCTTTGCACAAACACTAATCTTTAGAAATGATCTTAAAAGTCAACATTTGCAGTTAATTAGCAGCAGCAATCTGCAAGAAGGTTTTGTTTTCTGCGCCCTCTTGTAATAGTAAATGTTCTATCCAATTATCTAATCATTTCAATCTAATCAGCTCATCATGGCAAGCTCCTTATTGTATTATGGGAAGTAGAGCCACACAAGTTCTTGCGAGAAAATACATTTACTTTTTAGAGTCACGGGGCAGACTTAAGAGTGTTATGCATACTCTTTTTTTCCTATTCATTCATTCAAATGAGAAACAAGGCACTAAAAATAAGAGCATGACATTGTCAGAACACACACATACACACACTTTGTATCTAGAACAGAAGAGGAAGGGATTAGCGTCCAGCCGTCCAGAAGAAGACAATTACTAAAATTAAATGCCATCACGATAATTATTTGCAATTAACTGTGGTCGGACAAAGACAGTGGATACAATGTGCTTTCCCATTATACTAAAGGAGAATAAACAAAGACACAGAAAGTCAGACACACATCTGCTGGTGGCAGGTCGACATGATAATCCCGTGTCCCAGTCAGATAATGAGTCAGGAGAAATATAGAAAAATAATCATAGAATTTAAGATGGATATACAGTGTCGTAGGCTCTGACAAAGAAAAAGCAGCAAAAAAGTCCCAAAATAAAGTTTTGTAGAGACCACAGTTCCCTACCCTCTTCTAATCAGACCCAGTCTTCTTAATGGGACAAAATGCTGTGATCAAAGAGTGGGGGTGGGAGAACACAACCTTTCCAGTTGTCTTTATTACCCCGACTCAAGAAGCAGCGAGTCTCCTGGTAGCAGCAAAGCATTCGTCAAGCAGGAGGAAACAAACACATCACAGTGCAATGTAAATCAGGAATACTCCCTTTGGACTATGGCTAATAAATACAGCAACTGTCATCACCAGAGGACTGACGTCTTTAGAAGAAGGAGCAATAAGTGCAGCTCTGTGCGTGGTATGGTATTCACAGGAGTTAGGTACAAGGTGGAGGCTTGACAGAACTTCTGGACTGAGAAAAGAAAGGTGCTCTAGGGAATACTTGCATCCATTGTCTGCAGCTACACAGCAAGTAAATGTGGTTCGTTGAAACAGAGGTATTCTATTATCTTATCTTTCATAGTTATCCATGCAGCAACTCAACTCTTCTTTCTAAACTCTTCCTGTATTCCTGCAGGTAAAATACTTGTTGGTTCTGTTTCATATTTCATGATTCTCAAAACATCCTGTGCAGGTGTTCTTTTTTATTTTTTATTTGGTTGAAAATGAACACATCATTCCTAAGTCCCGTCCACACATTAACTGCTGACAATTTCCGAAAAACACGTCCTAAAATCTACCAGACTTGTCTTTCACTTTTTTAAATTAAACGGGAGATAATCAGACACACTCATAATTCATATATAATACTCTGTTCGGTTTGAGTGAGTGGGGATAACCTGGGTAAAACAAACGACAGGAGGTCACGTGAGTTAGGATGACTTTTCTGTCTGGTGACGTCAGCACCCTGCCTTAGGCTCATGGTGCATGTTCCTGATTATTATCTTCTACTTTTACAATGCAAGCACATTTAACGTGAGGGCGGCAGGAAAAAAGGCAGAAGAAATGTAAACTGTAACATTACACCAAATAAAGGCTTTTGCTTTTCTTTGATTCGTTGACTTAATGAAGATGTTTTATTGATCAGCTCATCTCATTAAACAGATTTTTCCTGTAAATACAGATACTGATGGCGAAGCTCAGATATGTAATGTCAGAACAGTTTTTGTATTTGTTTGTGGCCCTGTCCTGTGTGCATCTGCTATTTGCAGGAAAACCTGTGTGGCGAGCTTAAAAGGTGGAACACATCTCCAATATTTAATTTTTTTAATTTTAAACACTTCATTAATCCCCAAGGGAGTAATTTTGGTGCGTGCTTTGTTATTTCAGGGACATGCTTCTCACACACACAAGCCTGAATCACACACATGCACAAGCAGTACCTGGGGACATGCATTAATGGTGAGATTTCAGAGATGCCACTGGATGCGCCCCCTGAGCTGGTGCGGTTTTGGTGCCTTGCTCCAGGGAACCTCAGCAGTGCTCAAGAAGTGGGACTTAAATTGGGACGACCCTCCTGTTCCCAACCCAAGTGCCTACAGACTGAGCTACTGCCTCAATACAACCTTCAATGCAAAGGCTTTAATTTGACACTGATTTAGCTTTTCATTAAACAATAATATAAACACACATATGCAAATACATGCAGCATATAATCTGGTCTTCATGCTGTCTGTATACTTCAACTCTGTTTTCCTTTTTCAAGATGCTAGTCAGGTTGTAAACAATGACCAGCACAGGCAAACCATAGTCTTGGCAAAGCAAAACCTTTATTCCTTTTTTAGCTAAAAGAAAAGGCAATTTTTCTCAGTGGCTATATCATCAGGAAGCTGTCAGACGATCGCCAATTCATTTCAAAATGGTTTACCAATTCAAGCCAGCCACAAACTGAATTGACTGTTTTTCTGTTATTACTGGATTTAATTTAGATGTAACTGGCAGAGATGGACCATTTAACTTACAACTGCAACCTGGAGGGCTCATGTCAACGGTTGCTTTATAAAAAGCAGTTTTGGAACAGAGGTCTTCTTTACTCTTTGACTCTCTCATACAAGAATTTCAGCGTAAGCCGTCAAACAGAATTGTGCAGTTTTAATGTGTGTGTGTAGTTTTTCTGTGTTGCCGTGTGTGTTGGGGGCACGAGGATGGGGGGAGGAGGTTCTGTATTGAGGATTTGGAACCCATCCAGTGAAAACTGGTTAAATCCATCGATTTTGGGATAAGGAGGAGACAACTAGCAGCAGCCAATAGAAAGGGAGCTAATGACACAATCAACACCTGCAGCCCTTTGCTGAGCCTTTTCTTTATCCTTCCACCCATAACAACAGATGTGGATGAGTGACCCCCACAACCAGCCTCCCCTCTTTCTCCCCCAACATCCCCTCCTCCCCCTGTTTTACAGTCCTCGTTTATTCGGAAGCCCCCCAACACCACAAACTACCATCGTACAGGAAGCAGCCACAGAGACAGAAGGGGAAGAAAACCCCAGCGAGGTGCTGAGGAGGAGGAGGAAAGCGGGGGCGGGGCTGCTATGGCAGAGGGATCGGCGTCTTAGATTTGGCTGTTTAACACAAAAGAGGCTGGAATGCAAAGTGTTAATCCGTTCAGGGTCTCTCTTCCGCAAACAAAGGGACAGGCCTCCAGACAAAGGTTGAGGGAGGGGGAGCGAAGGGTGAGGGAAGAGGGAGGTTGGTGGCTTTCCTACCATCTGGAGCTTTTGTTTTGGGGGAGGCTAGAGGTTGGGGGGGGGGGGGGGGGTCTGCTTGGTGGACACAGGACTCTACCCCCCACCCCTTCTCTCCCCTCTGGACCCCAACCCCCAGTGAGTCTCCATGTCCACGTGCTGAGTGGCCCAGACAGACGCCCCTCAGCTAGGTCATACTACATTGGAGCCCTGCCCTGCTCAGTGAATTATCATCCTACACTATAACCACACATGTACACACACTAGGTCATCTCCCACACAGAGTCAGAACACACACTACCAGTGCTCTCTCTGTTCCCTCCACACTTCTTGAGCCCTCTTATTGGCTCAGGCGGAGGCGAGGGCAAACTTAACCCGCTCTGTATGTTTGTGTATGTCATTCTGTCAGTATTACTGGTAGCTGTCCAATTGAGAGCTGTCAGGTTGCGAGAAGCCAGGCTCTTTAAGGGCCATTATGAACCGTGTCAACAGGCTGCACAATTACAACACACACTGGGGCCAGAGAGAGGATGAATGAATGAAGCTGCATGTCTAGGTTTATTACACAGGGCAGCCGGGGGGTCTTTGGGGATGAGCGGGATAGCATGAATGACAAACAAAGCGATCCCTGTCAAACCTCTTATCCAGGCTTGCTTTGGCTCTCGTGCTGCCTTGCGGAGGATTCAGCCTCTCATCCTCCCTGCTTGTTCGCCTGCTTGATTCTTTGTCTGCATCCTTTCCAGCTGCCTTGCTTCCTCCTTACTGCCTGTCTGCTCCTCTCTTCTAGAGTGATTTTTTTTTAGCTCCTGGCATGACAACTGGAAAAGGGGGAATCCTACATATGGGTGTTCCCAATCCTTCTCATTCAGACATGGCGAAAAACAGTGTACGTGTCAGGCATGAAGCCCACTGACCCTGTCCTTCCAGTCATATATAAAAAAAACAATGTCTTCTGTTCACTATTAAGAAATCATATAGATTGGTTTAAAGATTTAGAAAGAAATGAGGATACACTATCATTAAGGTCAAGGACATAAGTGCTCAAAAAAGAAAAGGTTATGGTATAGAGATATTATTGGTGCAAAACTGATTGCGGATCTGCAATCATATGCAAAAGTGTAAATAAAAGTATGGGCTTAAGAAAAGAAGCTAGAATTGTCACCCTAACTCACAGAATCCACAGCAGTGTAATACTTCCTGTTCTGTGCAGATATGTGTCTGATTTCATCTTTGATTGAACCATATACACTTTGATCTGAGGTCTTAACGAAACAGTTACAGCTTAAATAACAGAGTACGGCGAGTTAGCTCGCTTGTCAATCAGAGGGATGCCAGGAGAACAGCACTTAAACATGTGTGAGATGATGCACTTGGCAATCTCTGCAATTACTCTCCATCTCCAACCCTGCACATTCTTTGAAACCATCAAGAGTACTTCTACAGTATGAACGTGAGCTGTAGACACATGTGCACGTGTGTGTGTGTGTGTGTGTGTGTGTGTGTGTGTGTGTGTGTGTGTGTGTGTGTGTGCATGTGCGTGGTAAAGAGAGCAGAAAAGAGGATCAAAGTATATACATACCACCACCATGAGTGTAAAAATCCTGGTGGTTCTCCAAGTGTGATGTTCTTTTCCCATCGGATCTGAGAGGAGGAGAAAAGACAGAGGAGGAGAATGAAAAATTAGACACCGCTGCATAATGCATAATGTAATCATTTTGCTCAACTGTCCGTCCGACTTTAGAAGGACAGACGCAGACTGATAGTCAGGCAGAAAAATAGGGTAGCACAGTGGAGTGCAGTGCAGTGAGGAGTCTGTGGATAAGAAAGTGTTTCTGTCTTGAAGCAGCGGCCCTCTCGGCTGCCCTCACAAACCAGCAGAGCTCTTGTCTGTATCTGGACACCAAGATAAGATCCAGAGAGAGATATGAGACCCCACTCTCTTCACACACTCCCTCTGACATGACTCTGCACACACTAACACACGCACACACACATTCCCTGTGGACAGGATTGTTCATCATAGTCTGTGAGGACATTCTGACAGCTGTAAGACTGGTCTTTGTTTTCTTCATATACATATTGTAAAGCGTCAGATATCTGTTTGTTATTCTATAGATTTCCCCGGTGCAGTTTATAGTGATGTGATGTTGCCATGTGTGGGCTGGGTCTGTTGATTTAAAGCTGTTAAAGAGCTGAGTGCTGCACTGTGCAAGAGAGCAGAGAGTAACTAAGTCCTCTCGGGGACACAAGTGTATTGTGTATATTCTATAAATGGGAGGGTGTGAGTTTGTGTGTGTGCGTGTGTGTGTGTGTGTGTGTGTAGGTGTGTGTGTGTGTGTGTGTGTGTGTGTGTGTGTGTGTGTGTGTGTGCAAGTTCCTCAGTGAAGAGGAACAGAGGCTAATTGAGGCAGGAGAGTCCAGGTGAAAGCATGCTCATTAGATGGCACTGAGCAGGTGTGTGTTTACGTGTGTGTGCCTTCAGTTTACCTGTGAGAATAGAAGTCCCTTACCAATTGAAACATTTCATTGTGTATTTCTGGGTGTGTGTTTCCGGAAAAAAAAAAAAAAAAAAAAAAAAAAGAATGAATAGCATAGGTGTTAAGTTTGAAAAGCTCTAAATTAATTGCAAAGAAAAAACAATCTGCCTTTATGAACAAACTGAAAGAACCATACATAAGCAGCATAAAGATGCACACTGCAAATAAATTTTTAAAAAAAGATTTTTTTTAAATTGCGTTACTGTAGAAAAAAAGTAGAGCGACTATTTTAATGTATTTTCTTTGTGTGTAAAATGTTTGTATTTCCGGAGCATTTTTTATTCCCCATGTCTGTTTTCTTGAATGAATTGCCCATCCATCCATTTTCTACTGCTTATCTGGGCCCGGGTCACAGGGGCAGCAGTCTAAGCAGAGACGCCCAGACTTCCCTAGCCCCAAATACTTCCTCCAGCTCTTCTGGTGGGACCCAGAGGGGTTCCCAGGCCAACCAAGAGACATCGCTTCTCCAGCGTATCCTGGGTCTACCCCAAGGCCTCCTCCCGGAGGGACATGCCCCCTGGATGCCATTGCCCTTGGCTGCACCACGAAATTCTGTTCAGAAAAGTTATGGACAGAACCAGTGACAAAGGGGCAGCCCTGCCGGAGACCAACGCGCACCAGGAACAGGTCTGAGTTACTGCCGGCAATGCGAACCAGACTCCTGCTCCGGTCATATAGGGACCGAACCGCCCTTAGTGAAGGGCCCCTGACCCCACACTCTCGGAGCACCCCCCACAGGACGCCAAGGGGGACAAGGTCAAATGCCTTCTCCAAATCCACAAAGCACATGTGGACTGGTTGGGCGAACTCCTATGAACCCTCAAGCACCCGATGGAAAGTGTAGAGCTGGTCCAGTGTTCCGCGGCCGGGACAAAAACCGCATTGTTCCTTTTGGCTCCGAGATTCGACTAACAGCCGGATCCTCCTCTCCAGTACCCTGGAATAGACTTTCCCAGGGAGGCTGAGGAGTGTGATTCCCCGGTACTTGGAACCCTCCGATCCCCCTTCTTGAAAAGAGGGACCACCATCCCTGTCTGCCAGTCCTGAGGCACTGTCCACGACCTCCACGCGATGTTACAGAGACGTGTCAACCATGACAGCCCCTGCACATCCAAAGACTTAAGATACTCAAGGTCGAATCTCATCCACCCCTGGTGCCTTCCCACTGAGGAGCTTGCCAAACACCGAGGTGACTTTGACTTGGGTGATGGATGAGTCTACTTCTGAGGACTCAGCCTCTCCTTTCACAATGGAGGACGTGATGGCGGGATTGAGGAGATCCTCGAAGTATTCCTTCCACCGCCCAAGTACATCCCCAGTTGAGGTCAGCAGCTCCCCACCTCCACTGTAAACAGTGCTGGTGAAGCACTTCTTCTCCCTCCTGAGGCGACGGACGGTTTGCCAGAATTTCCTCCAGATCGTCCGAATGTCCGCCTCCATGGACTTCCCAAACCCCCCCACCCGGCCCAAGTTTTTGCCTCCACAACAGCCCGGGCCGGTACCTGTCAGCTGCCTCAGGAGTCCTATGAGTTAGCAACGCCCGATAGGACTCCTTCTTCTGCTTGACAGCCTCCCTTTCCACCACCGGGTTCGGAGATTGCCGCCACGACAGACACCAGAGACCCTGAGACCACAGCTCAGAGCAGCAGCTTCAACAATGGAGGAGGAGAACACAGCCGGAGGTCAGATGACACGACCACAAAGTCTATCATCGATCTCTGGCCTTGGATGTCCTAGTGCCACATGCACTTATGGACATCCCTGTGGTCGAACACGGTGTTCATTATGGACAAACTGTGACTAGTACAGAAGTCCATAACAGAACAACACTCTAATTGCTCAGTTTTCCTAATTCATTTGCAGCAAAATGCAAGGAGAGGGTACTTCAAAGGGTAAATAAATATATATTTTTCATTGTATTATACAGTGTCTCCTACATGTGATATTTTTTCTTTTATGCACAGTGTACTTACTGTATACTTTTTTGTAAAAACAACTTGATTTGTGTAAAGTTATATTGTTCTCAATACTCTTAATGCTTTTTTTTTAATTTATAGATTGTAAATCTGACGTTCCGACGTACCTGTACGGTTCTGCACCGGTACAAGTGGCAATGGAACGTCTATTCTATTCTAATACTGAGGTGGACATAAACACAATAATTTAGCTATACACTGTTGCAGGCACATTTGAGACATTAAATAATGTAATCTGATACTCAGCAAGCAGGCCAATAAGTATATTTCTAAAACATATGTGTTGAATATATACGTATGTTGAACTACGTGTTGAAAGTGTGTTGCTCACTACCGTTTCTCTACACTGGAATGACCATAAGAAATCTCTGATGAATTATGTCAGTATTTAAGGTGAATGATATAGACCTGTCTTTCTGTCTTTTTAGCAGTCTAAGCCCTTTCAGTGTAGGAGACTGTATTAAGTAAAGATGAATAAAGCCTTTGAGCCAGACTGTTGTACAGGAAACATCCTGGACGCAGGACCTTTGGCAGGAAGGATGTTGTCCATTAAGGTTGAGGATGCAGCACGTTAGAGACCTAGCCTTTTGGACAGTTCAGGGTTCTGATATAAGACTACTAAGTCAATCAAACCTGGGACATGGCTTTGTTTGGAATGGTTTCAAATATTAAAGATAACTTGGCAGGGGCTGGCTCCATTTCTTAAATGTCACAGCAACAACATGTACTTGCAGTATGTCAAACTGCTGTAATTACACAGTGTTTATGATTACAAATTGCAGCTAATAACAAGGGTGAGTAATCATATTAGGTAGCTCAACTGATGTCATGTTTACATTGTGTCTAATTAATCAACTTATCAAAATTGCATTGCTGCTGTTGAGTAATAAAAAGACTTGGTTTATTAAAGTGTTAATATTTTCAGAGTTATCAATGTCGAAAGCTTTTAGTAAGATTACTTAAGAGCTACTTGAACCCAAAACAACTTATAATGTGAATTCCATCCTTGCTTACACAATAGAGGGGAATCACACACAGGAACTTAAGCTGAAAGAACTTCTTACCTCTGACAGGAAGGTCTGTGCAGACTTTTGTGCGCCGACATGCAGCAAATACTCATACACGTATAAAGCTAACCTGCGAAACAGAAGAAGAGAGAAAACAAGAAGTTAGAAAGACTGCAATGCAATAAATAGATATGTAAAATAAACCACACGTGAAGCAAACAAAGTAGGCCTTCAAATTAAGTTGCACAAATGTGCACAAATGGCAGAAACTCATTCCTGTGTCATATCAGATGGAGTTTTGATAAACAAGATGCAACTTTATGATCATCAAACTATGGAGGGGTTGTAAATGTGTGATGTAAAGCTCTGCAGCTCTGAGCTTAAGAGCCTCTGTGGCACTGGACCGCATCTCTGTGGTTTAAGAAACTCTGCTGTTGAGGCACAGAGGCTCAACACAAAAACAGTGTAGACACTAAGAGAAGCATGGACAGAGGGAACATATCCACACGTTGGCTTAAGTCAGACTCTCAGGTATTACGAAACAGCTTGTATGAGTCCTTGTTATTTTTAGATGACACAAACATGTTGATGCCTGTAGAAAAACCCAATTGAAAGTAAACATTTTCTGATGAAAAAAGATCCCCAAATGTACTTAAACAAATGGCCTGCCATTGTTTTTCAGATCATTAAAAAAAAAAACAAGCAGACACAGAAACTGAGCATCCCATTAAAGTTCAAGCTTTTTTGTTTTGCCTTTTTTTTTTTTTAAATCAGAACCCTACTACGGCACATATATTAGCATTTAGGAGAACAACATGCTGTCAATTATAACCAACAGTTACAACAACAACAAGACTATTCTATTCTTAAACTAATCAGATATTATGATGTATCATAATTTGATCGCCAAGCTCAATCAGGTATAACATAATTGCTTTAGCATAGTATCATTGTTATCATGGGCCCATGGTATGGCATTACGTTGTATCACATTGTATCATAGCCTGAGCTACCCTATGAGTCCTACTCCTTTATAGAGTGTGATTTTCTGAAGAGACAAGTCCATGGCTCTCTTTGGTTTAAGAGCTTAGAGATCCAGAGTAGTGCAGCTTGTCAACAATGAAAAGTCTAATAAAGTAAAAAATAAATTCACATCAACATCTCAAATATTCAAATGAATACCCAGTCCTCATTTGATAACTGATTCTTGCCAATGACCTTAACCCTCCGACTCAGCAATAAAAAATGCTCAATTTTTCCACAACAATGCAGAAGCCTGGACAGTCGTCACAGCATCTGCATGCAACTGCTGGTCTGAAATAGAGCAGAGGGGATCTGATGTGTTTATGTGAACTGAGGCGAATTCTGCTGATCACGTGTGTCAAGACTGGAGCAGACACAGAGTTATGATTGTTGGGGTTGATGTCTGATGACATTGAGTGAATCAATAATGAGCAGGACAAAAGTTAGATAACCTGGCTCTTTACCTTCTCCCTGAAAATCCAAGCAATGTCTTCACAGTCATCTGCTAAAGGAAAACGAATCTTCACAGCTGGTCCAAAACAGCTTGAACTATTAGGCAGAAGATGCTATCACCTCTTCTATGTCTTACTCCCTCATCAGAAACAAACCTATCAAACCTGATTCCAAATACACAGTGTCAACACATGTCCAGATAAAAAAGGATTCAGAGTTTAACAGAGTTTTTGGTTACAGTCTGTGTGTTTGTTGGGGGGGATGGAGTGACTACAGTGGATGGTCAGTGTTTGTTTTATCTCTAATAAAGGCGCAGTCATTGTGTGCATGTACTAAAACGGACTTTGAGAAGCGTGAGTCACAAGAAGGAGCAAACGGCTACTTATTGATTTAAACATGAGCAGCTGTTCAGGTGTTGTGAGGTAAAACCCGTCAATGCTGTGTTTTGGTACAGTCTATAATGTTCAATTATGCTTTGTCTGAAATACAGTATATAGACAAAAATACTGTATAATACTGTAATACTGTACAATAATAATAATAATTAAAAAAAAACTAAAGTATGTGCCCCAAGTAAAGAGGCTACAATGTCTTCCTCATACTCTATCTCTGCACATTTTATGTCAGCTATTGTATCATACTGTATTCAGGCAAAAATGCCCCCCAAATAATCTTAATAGAAGAAATGACTTTACTTTCTCTTAACAAAAAGGGCATGAGATTGAAGCTGGGCTGCGATAAGACTTTGGTGTGGCCACAGGTTTTTCAACTCCTCTTGGCTCAGTGAGCGAAAGCTTCATACACTCCTGCTTTTGGCTGGTCTGCTGGAGTGCAACTCTACTGGACATGATCAAAACACCGTATACATGAAGAAGCACAATTGTTGTGTACCATGACCAACCGCGATAGCTCCTCCGTCCCACGCTGGTCTGCTTTCACTTTAAGTAATAACATTTTGTGCCCGCTTGTTTATGTACACAGTCTGATACAGTTGGTGGCAGTATGCACGTACTTGGGTTTTCAAATCAGCCAAGAGAAGAAAGCAACCATGGCAACCACTCACATCATTAACTGGGTGACATTTATTTACATCTCATCCGCACAATGGAGTCTATTCTACTACGACTGATGTTTTTTTATTATTTCTGTGACGCCAACAACAACCTTCTTCTTACTTCCACATCTAATGTGGCCCTTGCTGTGCAGACAGAACGTCATACAGCAGCCCACTTCCTCGTTTGAGCCCAGTTGCATTCAAATCTCCTGCGGACTGTGCTCAAGTAAACATGAATCGCACCCAAAAATCAACTCTTCAAGCAGACTGGCCTGGTGGCCAAATCTGGTATGCTTGTGTTCACAATAAGCAGAAGAACCTGACTTTGGGATCCAGTTGTTTGCAATTATAGAATTGCTGGTAAAGTAAAGATCCATTAGATTAAATGTATCTTTGCAGACTCAAATTCAAAGAGGCAGATGTCCTTTTCACCGGTCTACACTATACTGAATCCAAGAATTGAGATTCCCACGTGCACTGTGGCGATGAAATTTTCATGACAGGGCCTGGTGAGATCTCAGGGGGCACGGTGCCCTGACGATGGGCACCTGCTACGTCTCTGATGCATTATTTAAAAACACTCATTCAATCCAGGCTTCGGGGGACACCTTTTGTTACTCTGTCAGAACAAGTAAGAGTAACTCAGGTGAGGAGGAGACTTGGGGGGGTGGGGGGGGGGGGGGTGTCTAATGGAGCAGAGCTCGAGGACGGCCAGGTGGACGAAGGAGATGTGGGAGGAGAAGGGGTTTGTACTGTTCAGGAGCGATGTGTCAGAGGGAGACTGAGGGTCAGGGCCAGGAATTCTTCCGTCTGTAGAACCTGAACTCCTTTGTGAACCCTATGTAAGCTACACATGTCACTCAGGAATAAAAGATGAGATACTTAACAAGACAAACCACTGACACTGTCCACGATATCTCACGTTTCCTTTGCTGCACATTTCACTCTCTCCTCTCAACTGAAATTTAACAAATAATGCTAAAGAAAATCACTTGATCACAGCAGATCAGTCTGAGTGGTAGCATTCCACTGTGTGCGAAGGATACTGTACAGTATAAAGCCACAAAGCCAAGCAGGGCAACTGTTGTCCGCTTTTCCATTCTTTAGCTTTAAGATCACATAACGCACATTGTCAGACTGCATCTGAAGACATAACTATCTGCTCCCTCATTTCTGATATTCCTCTCTCTCCTGACCCATACCTCATGCAGCCTAACTAGCACTTTGCTCTGTGTCTACACATCAAGGAGATCTCTCCTGCTGCCTCGTCCTCAGGAAACACACCTGACATTTAGCCCCAGGCTTCGCTGGCCGGCCTTCCCTTTCCCTCGGCTTGCCCCCAGAGACAAGGGCATCTCAGCTGAGTTTAGCCAGCTAAAGCGCAGACAGTTAGCAAATTAACTTTCATGTCTTTGTTTCAATAATTCAGCAGCAAGAGGAGGGCCGGCTCAGGTAAGGTATATGGAAGGAGGAAGTGATAGAAGAGGATTAAGCAGTGCTCGTATAAAATATATACAAGTCTGTTCTGTGCAATGAAAGGCCACAGCATACATGTGATTTCCCTCATCTTAATATATATCAACACCAGTTAAAGACAGTATAGATTTCACACTGCCCTGTAGTGATGTATGAGTTATAGTTGAATGAGAGACGTGGTGTCTGATGGAGACACCTGTGATACTGTTGAAGCTGTTGCACTAAAGCTTATTCTCCCCACTCACACTGTTTATGTTTGCTTGGCTTTGTTATGGCAGCTCCTTTGTCAAAACAAATCAGTGTGAATAGGCATATAAACGCACACACACAGCTTCTGCCATGGGTTAACACACACACCACCCCACACGCATATGCACACACATTCTACCAGCAGCTACCTGACCTGTTGACAGGCTCACCTGTGAACGCCTTCTGACATCAAACTGTAACTGTCGAACAACTTTTCAGTAAAAGGGAGATTTAAAACGATTTGTGATGAAAGATTTTACTGACATATGCTCACATAGTTTTGTTATCACCTGAGCCTCATCCCAAAGCGCGTAATGAAGACAGCTCAAGAAAATGATCCAAACTACGGAGAGACTTTGTTTCTTTATCTTTATCTTCTTCACCTTTTCTCAGCTCAGATAGATTATTTTCTCTGTATGCTCCTTAAAAGACATTTCTCCACAATTCTCTGTACACTGTGTTGCCAAACTGATTAACAACTTCAGGCACGAGCCTCAATATTTATACTCTCCTTTATTTCAAGCGGGAAAACTAACAAATTTGTGCGGATGCACCCAAAGCAGCTGACGAAAGGCGGCATTAATTGACTGTTGAAAAATCTGAATGGAGCACAGTCAGCCAAAGGGTGCCGAGGGTAAATCAAGGGTTTCTTTACTTTTAGAGCAGTGTTTCTTGCCTATGTTAGTGTGCAGCTCTTTATGCTGCCTTCAAAAGGCTAAAATGCAGATGGCAGAGCCATCTGTGTAAACTCAAAACCATGCATTCAGACCTGAAGATCCCCATTAAAGTGCATGTAAATACATGGGAGGAGCCAGAGGAGGAGTGGAGGATGTAAAGACGCCCGTGTTCAAAACAAACTGATTAAAGAGTTCTTGAAGCTAAAGCTCTTTTCCCCGAACAAATTCAGCAACACTTGATATCGTTCAAATATGTCTGTAAACAAACACGGAGGATGAGAAAGCACACACACAGCAGAATGCTTTGGAAACTAAGAAAGTGCCTAAAAAAATGATTGTTTGATCAAGCTATAATGTTCTTTTGTGATTGGACCCTTTAATTAAGTTGCCTAAGTCATCAGTACTTGTCTCATAAAGGTTCAACGAACTAAATAATAAGTTAGAAAACAGAAGTGAAGCTGCTGTTCAAATTTAAGTCAATTAAAGGCTGGAAAAAATGTGATAAATAATTTATAGTGCCATAAGGCTTCTAGTTC
The DNA here is from genome assembly GCF_947650265.1 of Symphodus melops. Lineage (NCBI taxonomy): Eukaryota > Metazoa > Chordata > Actinopteri > Labriformes > Labridae > Symphodus > Symphodus melops. The sequence continues at coordinate 15,583,901 of NC_136698.1, forward strand.
TTTCTCAACCTTTAATATATAATCGTGTTTTCCCTTTACTAAACATCTGATCACAATAATGTTTTAAACTCCTTCACTCCTCTGTCATAAGCCCTTTAACCAAAGACAACGAATCAGAAGACTGAATACTTCCAGGGCGGCGAGACCTTGGATGTGTGGAGGAATCCACGTGTGTGAAATGTTCGTGTGACTGTCTGCTTTATGTTGTGTTTCTTTACACACTGGTTGGATTCAAGCCTTGGTTTCAAGGTTTTAGAGGAAATAAAAACATACGAAACACGCACGGTTTTGAGCAATGTGGTAAACGCATTTAAATGCACACTTGAGCGTGTAAAATGGAGCGTGTGTGAAACTATTCAGGTGGCCGACAACTGAAGCATTCAAACAGGAGGATGTGCTGCACTACAGAGCAGCATCTTTTCTGCAGTGTTTCTCTTTTAGGTTTTAGAGCCTTCAAATTAATGTGTTCACATATGAATATATACAGCAACAATTGCAAATCTGATTACCCCTCACTGAATTTAACTCTTTATATCATCATTACCAGGAGCCCATGTGGAGGTATAGGCTATATGAAATGCCAGGTACTATAACAAACACTATGGACTAACACAGTTTCTTTTGGTTGTCCAAAACTTCTACATTATAGGTCAATTCACTTTACCTGAGAAGCAACTATTTGTTACTGCTTACTGACTCCTTTCAGATGCATACAAAAATACTGTACTGTAAATAATTGAGCTCATCTGCTTCTGGTCTGGTGTATCAAATGCCCTGTTCACACTGCTTCCAAGTGATCAAGGAAAATACTAAGATGGACAAATACAATATTTCTCCAGTCCACATTACTCATGCTGTCAGTGACTTTCAAATGTTCCTTTAAAAAATGTGGTGTAACTGAATGTTTTAACTCAGACTGTCAAAAGAATAAGAGCGGTAAATAGGCAAACACTCACATGAAGCTCCTTCTAATAAAACTTCCTTTATCCATTGGATCGATTTCAGTGTATTAAAGGGACACTTCACCCATTTACATGAAGCTGTGTATCATTAGAAACATGGTAGTTGTGTTGAATGGTCGTGAATCCAACCCTCATTACCATGTTTCTAATGATACACAGCTTCATGCAAATGGGTGAAGTATCCCTTTAAATTTGCATTCCCATTTTTCAAATACCAAACAACGGACCAAAACTGATTCCAACCTACTTCATTGAGATGAATTAAAGGTATCATAAATATAAATATTCTTCAATGGAGTGAGTCTACAAATAGATTATATGATCAATCTTTCAAATCAAGTCCTGCTGCTGTGATTCTGTCAAACAGCAAGACCCAGTCTGCTTTCAAAGTGTATAGGTCCATCCAGAGCGCCCTCTTTTTAGTACCTGAATATGTAAAGCTCAGTATGAATATGTAAATATGAATATGAGATAATTCAGTGATGCATTGAGGCAGCTGTTGTGAGCTCCACATTTACAAGGAAACATGTGTTGGCCCTGCAGGGCAGGTTAGCTTGACAAGGCAGGTGAGGGGAGAGGGCAAGCGCTGTCCATAATGTGTGGACATTAGACCTTTGACGTGCTAAAACACACACAGAAAAAGTAAATGCAATACACAGAATTAAGGAGAGAGATATTTACTGTGGAGTTTCCAATATATACAATTAATGAAAACAAACAAACTAAAATAAATAAACAGAATGATTTTGCTTTTCATACACAGACACAGACGCAAAAGCATTCATCATTCCCACTCCTCAAAAGACTTGTATCTCTTATGAGTTCAATTATTAATCCTCCTCCTACACTATCATTTGAAATACATGCTGCCTCTGCACAGATTTCACTCCCAATGACACATGGAACATAATTCATGCTGCCTGAACAAGCAACTAAAAACAAGGCATTTAAATAATCTATTGCTCGCCAAATATTGTAAATAAAGTAATGAAGCTGCAGCATGCACACAAACAGGTGTACAAGCAGCGTCTGGCTGCTGATGGTTCATATGTAATATTAAAGCATCATATGCTGGTTCAAAGGTCACTCTGCCTGCTGTTCATTAAACCACATGGGACTGTTTTCATTTAGAATTCACTCCTCAGCCCAAACACACAGACACGCGCATAGTACTGCTCAATTTTCCAATAATCTGAGTGAAATTAAACGCTTGTGGCACCAGAAGTGTACAAAGTATTTGAGGAAGATTACACTAAGCACATAAGCAAGTGGAATCTCTAGAAAGCTTAATCAATTGAATGTGACACAGCAATGAATCAAGAAATACTAGAGAGTCTCTAAAGAAATGTTGTTTCTATTACATATGTATGATGTGTGTAACAGCACAGCCTCTCAGGACCTGACAGTGTTTTGAGATTACAACTGCATCTCAGCAGGGATCCTTTGTGACTCCGACAACCTCTGACTGTTTAATGCTTAAAAATAGCTATAATGGTGAAAAGACTGCACCGATCTGAAGAGGCGGGATGCAAATAAGGTCCACATCTTTGAATGGCCAGATATTTTAAGCAGCATTGGAGTAAAGAGCAGGCGTGGGGAGTTCAGCCTCCAGTTTTCATAAGGGGCAGTCACATTTTGAAAGTCAACGTTAAACATTAGATATACTTTAAATAAAGCATGCACTGACACATGTGCTTTAATTGTTAGAACAAAACGCACCAATTAAAACACTAAACCCAGCAAGAAGCATGATGGAATTGCATCGTATTTAAAACCATCCAAATGGGATTTTTTCCCCCTGCTATATTTCCAGTCAAGTCACAATAATCAATCAACATAGGCCTATTCATCAATTAATCTTTTAAAGAAAGTCTGCTTCTGGATAAAAAAAAAAGTTTCGTGTTCCTTGCAGCATGACTCTCCTTCATGTGAGTGGATGCAAAAAAAAAAAAAGTTTACCACCGCTGCATGACTACTGAACGGGACAAACTTTTCCCTTCCTCGCCAGGTTTACTTGCGCCCGGCAATAAGCATCAAAAACAAAGAAAATGACTCAAGCAAGCTGAACATGTCTCTCGGTAAAACACAAAATAATCCAGCCATTCGGCAGCTTCATGTCTTAAAGTTTAGAAAGAGTGAACCGAGCAGGCTGTCCGTGCAGAGACGAGTGTAAAACCCTGGAGCAGAAGCATGTTTTACCTGAAGTAAAACCCGCTTATTTTACTTTAAATGATGCTGCAGAAACACGTTTCAGACAGAAAGGTAACAAGACCAAAAAATGCATCACTGCGCTGCAAAATATTACATCGAGTTACAGAGGAAGAAGTGTGAATAAACGAACAATACCATATCCAGCGCAAAAACACCGAAGTGCAAACTAGATCTAAAATAAAAAATGTTTTTAAAAAAAAGTTTAAAAGGCGCACCTCTAAGGTGGTGAGAGGAGGAAACCGCACGCTGGAGCGCACTTTCTAACTGTACACTCCTTTTAAATTACAGTACCTAGTTTCCAAAGTTCGGCTCCCCTCCTCTGCCCCCTTCGCCTGCATTATAAGCAGGTAAACTCTTAACATAAAGCGCATAATTCACTTACTTTTCTCTCGCTTGGCTATCGGAAGGGACGACAGCTCCTTTACCTTTGGCGTACATGCTGGATTCTGTTTTAAGACTTTTGCCCCACTCAACACCTGTCAAAGAAAGCAGCCAGGAAAACGCTCCATCTCCATAGCTACCCCTTTAGTGTTTTTTCCTTCCCCCCCCCCCCCCCCTCTCCTCCCCTCCTCCCTTCTCCCTCCTCCTCCTTCTCTCTCCTCTCCCTCCCTCTCTTTTCTCTACTTTTTTTTTTTTTTTTTTTTTTTTTTTTACATCTCCAACATTGGCCACAAATCAGGCACAGTTTCTATTGGGGGGACTTGAAACCGTCCTCTGTTGGATTTTTTTTCCCTCCTCAGCCGCTGTTCCGCAGAACTGCTACTCCTCCCTCCGCTCTGCATACGGTGGGGGCTCCTTAAAGGGAAACACACACTTCTTGTTTACTGACCTCAGAAACATGAGGAGAGAAGGGGGGAAGGTGGGGAAAGGAACGCCGGCTACATGCTCTGCACTTTACAACTACTGCCAGGTCCTTTCGGAAGAATAGCCATAGATGGTTTACTTTTATTAAAAAAAAAAAAAAAAAAAGTAATTCTAATGTGTCGTTTTGGGACTTTATACTCACTGCTACAAGGACACTGCTTGCAACCTGTTTTTGCACACTGCCATGAGAGCCAGTACATTTTCTTTCATTGTGATGTGGTCTTCGTTTATAAAGCTTTGTTAAATTATTTCAAAATAATAAATGCATAGTATGAAGTCATTTTTTTTGCTATAAAGAAAATATATTTAATTATAGGGAACTATTGAAATGGCCGATTTAATGTGCAGTGGAGTTTTAAAGAACACATCTTGATGTAGGATTCGGTGTAGATAGGAAAGCTGCTTATCTCAGTTATTGCAGCAACATTTAGGTCTACATGCATGTGCACCTACTCTTAAATTCAGTGTGCAGGTCACAGTAGTTGAGTTATTGGGATTGGGATTACAGATTTATACAAAACGTTATCATTCATGTGTTTGTCCAGTGTCCAATTATGCTTCTGGTGTTTTGGGGTTCAGGGAACATCCAAGCTGCAATTCTATACATCAAAGAGTTATGAGGTCCTTTTTGGGAGTTCATAAATTAACGCCAGTTCTCGCTGTGAATGGAGACATGGGATTGGAGCCTCCAAACAACAGACATAAATGTGAAATGCTTCGGCTTTGGAATAAATTTAAGATGTCGAACTAGAGGCTTGAAACAGAGGTGTTATTAAAAAATTCAATCCCGTACAGTGTGTGCCCATTAGGACAATAATTAATTCGATCAGACCTATTCATTTTCGGAACAGGGCTTGTTTATTTCTGCTGATAAAACCGGAATTAGTTTTTTCGACTTCTGCATCAGCAGCATTTTTCAACATCGTAGGTTGTCGCTTTGTTTAAAATCTTCTTTAAACATAATAATGTTTATATAGTAAGAAAAAAGTGTAAAATTGAGTATAAAGGGTGTGGCTAAGATGAAAAAGCTCACAATAAAGATTATTTTTAAAGAAAAGCCATATAAGGTGTTTAAATTGTTGCAATGGAGCACTTCCTCTTAGCCTAATTTAAAGTCTACGCTAGTTTGGCCTCAGCTATGAGGGACAAAAGCTTGTTAAGTTTTCCTGAAAGTGATAACTTTCCTCTGATCACCCACTGATCTGTTATACTGCTGTAGCTTCAGTTGGTCGAAAACATGATGAACTAGTGATGTAGTTGTCACCCCTGCTAATCAAAGCAATCTCCATTGACGCAAAATGAGGATCATCAAAGGCTCCTTTTTAGGGAAGACATACAGAGCTTTCCCGTCTCAGGAGAAAATGAGGATGGGATGCATGACCATACCAGGTTTCTAATGATACAAAGCTTAATGCAAATGGATTTAAGCAAATTGAGATGCACAGACTCAATCAAAAACTGCTCATGAGAGGAATGATGAAACTAGTACAGCTCATGAAGGTACTGTTTACTGGCCTGATAAATAATTTTAAACTGAAAGATTACCTGCCTGCGTCTATTGCTGATGATTTTGGCATTGCCGATGGAATAGGCATGTCATTCCCGCTTTTGTGTTGACTGCTAGTTTTGACCCAAAGGAAAATGGTCCTTGAGAGCCAAAAAGTCATTGACCACCCTTAACCACAACAAAAACTGGATTGCTTTATTATAAAGACATGACATTTAATTGATTTCATGTGTAAAGCACACATTCGAATATCTTGTGTTTCTCATATTTACAATCAATATGAAACAGAATAATGTTAATTTATAAGCTAGCTAGAATGTAACTGCCTGCAGAGTTTGTCTGTTCTAACTATGAAATCTAACACTTGCTGTGTGTGTTACGGGCTTAGTTGTGTACTGATTTTACACTCTAAATTGTGCATAGGCTGGCTTGTACATTTGCCTTCAGCCTAAAATTCCTTCTATATTTAAAATTCAAATACTTTTCAGATTTAACATGGTGAGTGGTCATACTTACTTTCCTGTGCGATTGTGCATCTGTGTGCACATTCGCAAAAGGTAGCCTATGTTAGCGTGTCAGGGGTGTTGCTCGTCAGCGCATTAATTGATGATGATCCTCTATTTTAGAGCAACATCACTCAAAAGACTAAAAAATGATTCTGGCACCGCCTCTGCCAACTTCAACTAAACCTTCTACCTGGTTTGGGATCTCCTCCCCACATCAAGCTCTTTCCATACTGGGCATATGGAGTTTAGGTTGTCTTTTAGTTCTCACTAAATATTTTCACCAACCCCTTACCTTTGAATAAAGTAAAAGGGGCAGACACTTCAGACAGATAAAGAAAACTGGCTGGTTTCAAAGTTGATGTACCTCTTTAGTCAAAATTGCCACAGTCAAATAGAGATGTTCGCATATTTGTTGTGTGGTCAGAGTACAACTTCCTCACTCGCAGCTCTGAGCTTTACTTAAGTGATTCAGCTTTCTAAGCAGCAAAGGGCACATGAACTTTTGTTATCCTGTTTATTAAAAATCAAAAATGAATGGGTGGAATGCAGATCCAGAAGTGATGAGTTAATCAAGGTTGTTCTTGGTTAACACAAGGGAGACTTAAGCTGCAGTCTCCCGTGCCAAGTCATACTCACTGATCTGCATCGAGAGCAATCAGCCCACAGTCTGAGCACAGATATAACGGCGCATTTCATTTCTGAGATGTGTTGCCTTAAAAACTAAAAAGAGAATGTTTCTTATGACTGCTTTCCATTTTTTGATAACCTTGGGTCTAGAAAGCAACTTCTCTTACCTTTTAGCTCAGAATCCAATCACAAAGCAGAACCTGTGCTGTAGGTTGTGCACTGGTTGTCTCATAGTACAATTTAACCAGTTTTAGATAATAGCTGTGATGGAACCGTGGATTGATAAATGCACAAAATATAAATATATTTGACAAATGGAACTCATAGCCTTCTACATTTTAACTTTCCTATCATGGCACTCTATTTTTCATATAGATCATTATTTGATAGTTTAGTTAACAGGAGCCAGGCAGACACTAAATGTTATGCAAGGGCACACGGGAGGTACTTGTCCAATCAATAATTTTATGTGTGTTTGCAGAATACAAAAATGTTTCAAATAGCATAAAAGAGAATCTGCAGTACTGCTTTAGTACCAGTGTTTGGTATGTGAGATCTGGGCAGCTATAGAAACAAGGCAGAGAAGCCACTGGTTCACCAGACCTGCTCAGTCTGCACATAAGAGTTCATTCTCATGTAGCAAAAACACACAATTCATAGAAAGATTGCACTAATACAAAAACAGTATCCCAAATATAACTTTTGACGCAAACTAACTCTCGAGCGAATTTCTGTTGGACTTCTATTAATTTGTTAGGGAATGGTAGATTTGACAAGGATTTAAATCTTGCTGATCTTATCTTGTACATGTGTCATGTTTTCTGCCTAAAACTGTCATCCTGCTGTCTTTTAACAGTATATTGTTTCACTCCCTGTGAATCATGGGCTTCAAAACACAAGCTACTCCATCAAACCTACATCAAAAAATATTTTTTTAAATGCTCCATACCTGAAATCATTTCACAAACCTTCTCCATGATGAGTAGGCTACTTTCTCCGCTACGGTCTCATCTTCATGCATAAAATCTTTGGAGTTTCCCCTTTAACTGAGTTCAAAATGTACTTTTTTCTCAAGTTTGAACATTAATTGAACGTTGGAAAAAAATAAATAATTTGATGTTTGAAAAAGTAGTAAAATACAAATAAGAACAGAGTATTTTTATACTGAATAAAGTTCACAGTGCTGGTTAAAAGGTTACGTTTAGAAGCCATAAAGAAGTAGTACAAATATGTTAGTACAAATTAAATGATTAAGGCATTAAAATATTGATACTTTTTATATTTTGATGACACTTGCTTTTGTTAAGCGTGTTGTTACATGTATTGAAAATAAAAAGAAAGTTGTCTCGTAAAAGGATTCAAAAACCTGTATGAGCTGAGATTAATATGTTAGGACCCCACCAATCAATACTTTAAATAACACTTTCCAGATTGGCTCCATATGTTAAATGTGAAAGGTAAAAACGACTAATTAATCTGCGAAAGAAAGACATGCCTGCTGTCAAAGGTTGAGTGCAAAAGGTGTAATAATTCTGTGAGAGACATGCCTTGCAGAAATGTATCTTTCACTGGTACACATACAGGTTAACAAAGGCAACGATGAAATGAGAAATATGAAAGTCAATTTAAATTTAAGATTTATTCGTTATCATGCTTTCTCTCAGATTTCTCTCTTTTGAACAACCTCTCTTTTACTGAGCAAACGTTGTAATTGGTATGCCTGGACCCAGGAAGCTGTCTCTAGCCAAATTGACTCTTTTAACCTGAAAAGTGTGTTGAACTCTCAGTGCTCTTTTTTATTCTGTTCAGCCTTCCTATTTCCATTAAATACTTTCATGTTATGCAACAGCTCCACCAGTCAGGGTCTGTGTCAGACATGCAGGCATCCAGAAATCCCGTCAGGTCTCAGCTCTGTCAGCCTGCACATGAAGGAAAAACACAATAAGTTGCAGTCCAGACCAACAAAGGAATTCCCCCAGCCCCTGTCTTTGTGAGGCCAAATTATAATTAATCACAGGTTGAAAAATTCAACACAGAGTGAATGGATGCCTTTCTCTGCCCATTTCTCGGCACCTGCCTCCGGAGGCGTCTCCAGAGCCTTCATGCAAGTGTGTAGGTTATAGGTTTGTATATGTGTGTGTGGTAGAGGAGCGTCTCCAGGGTCAGTTAAAAGAGAAACACATAACCTGAAACAACCAAACATAAGGCAGCAGTGAAACCTCCACCCAGCAATCCCTATGAGTCAGCCATAACTCCCTGTGGCCCCTTCATCCTCCTCATCGCTTCTCATGTGCTCAGTCCAACTTTCCCCTCCTTTTCTTTGACACCTAACAATGACACTTTTTAATACATAATGGAGGGCTTGGATTCCTGAAGAGGATGCTGGTTCTGCTCTAATGCGGCTCTTTACCCTCTTTATGTTGCTGACAGAAGTAGACAATGGAAGACCTGCTCAGATTGCAAAATCCATCAATGTTAATCAAGTTTTGCATTTAAATGTCATAATCAGCCAGGGAAGTGTAGACATAAATCAATAGTCAATATTCACACAGCTAACACAATCACTGTTATGTTTTTGCTGTTTAATATGTTGCAAGTTAAAAAAAGAAGTTTTCCACAACTTCTGGATTAATCAACACCTTAAAGACTAAATGAGAAAACTAGAGAGGAATCCAGCCAAAACCAGATGATGACAATCCGCAATTACCCGCCAACAGAAATGTTAGCTAACTGACTCTAATGTTTGCAAGCTAACAATCAATTTGACAAACTAACTCTGAATTGGTTGAACGCTGATGTTTGCTCTTGTGAGCTTTTGTCATTTAGCTGGTTAGTGAATACATTGTTTTTACAGATATATCCTCCAGCTTCATTGTTTTCACGCATATTTCCAATGTCAATATGTTCATAAGATTTGCAAACCTGGGACAAAATACAAAACTTAAACTTCTAAACCTGAGCATGACACCCCAAGGAAAGTGCGATTTTTTTTTTTTAAGTACTGTAAAAAAAAAAAAAAAACATAGCTCTGTCACGTACTAGATATGACACCACTTTCTAAAATCCCACTTCTATAAACAAGTTTTGTTTGGTTGCTAATTTTAAATAAAGCCCAGCTCAAGATAAATTATATTTTAAATACAAACCCTAAACATCTCAGTAAAGAGCAGAAATACTGAGCATGTAGGAAACTATTTAAAGCTGTAAAAAAATCTTTCTGCACAGCACAGCCTTGATAAACATCGAGGCTACTGCTGCTGGAAGATTTGAGCTGTAACCCACTGCTTACATAACTCTAGCACTCTGCTATCCCAAAAATGAACCTGTCTGTCTGTCATAATAAAAGTCAGTCATCTGCCTGTCTGTTAGTCTGTCTGTGTGTCTGTCTGTCAGTATGGCAGTCTGCGTGCCTATCTACCAGCTGTTATGGTTGTCCGCCTGCCTTCATGTCTGTTTGGATTTGTGTCATTCCACTTGGTCACCAAGTTCATCTGAGCCAAACACCCAGCATCCTCCCCAGCCCCCCCACCCTGCCTGTTTCATCTATCTGACACCCAGCAGCTACTGTGGGCCACTGCTGTGTTGAAGAAAGACTGTGCTTCTCAGCACTCTCATAATTAGAGACAAAGATAGAAAGAAAGCTCTGGCACTTGTTTTGTGTGTGTGTGTGTGTGTGTGTGTGTGTGTGTGTGTGTGTGTGTGTGTGTGTGTGTGTGTGTGCCTCCGCTGCAGATACAGGTTGCAGCCACACATGAAAGAAATAATAATAAAATCCATCTAGTGGATCTTTTTTGGACACCCTATAAAAATGTTCAAAGTCATTACAAACTTTAAAAACATTATCCCACATATCGTAGTTGACAAGTAAAAACAGCCTTAATGGGTAAAAGGCATCTGTGTTTGATTTTCACTGACTTTTTGAGTTATATCTGCCATGACGTTAGATTTACCAGCAGTTTTAGCCAATTTACCGTCAATTGAACCTTAAAGCTCTGATAGATGAGGCCTTACTGAGCGTTTCGGTCAGAACTGGAACACCACTGGCAGATTTGGTGGAGTTAAATCTCTCTGACTTTGAAGGCCTATCATAACCCCTACACTTGGATTGCTCTAACAGTATTTTGTTGTACCTGTAGAATGACAATAATAAATAAAAGATATCTTATCTTATCTTAAAATTTCACAGGTTTGTAATATTGTAATTTTACTTACCATTACTGTTCTCATTCATTAATTGTAAATAAGCCTGAGCTTATTTACCTAATCTTACTTAACCTAACCTAAGCTTTTTTTTTTTTTTTTTTTTAAATCCACCAACAACTTTGTTAGGTTGAAAAAAAGTTGATATTTTTATGTAAGGGACAATGTATCAGACTACTAAACAGTTAGCACTTAGTGTTTATGTGTCTCTGATATTCATCCATTTCAGATTGATTTATTTAGAATTTTATATTGCCGTTTTCTTATTCTTCTAATGCCAAATTTGGCATTAGCTCGACCCATTACTTTGATTTGGTAGAAAACATAACTAGTATGTACTACTGCCAACATCTGCAACTGACCAAAACTATTGGTCTACAATGTGATGTGTCTGACACAGATTAAAAACAATAACTAAACATGAGGATAATTAAATAAATAATGAAATTTGAGATATTTGAAAGTGTTCAAATGGACAGACAAAGAGAGCTGTGCCCCCTGTTTTTATCTTATTTTTTACTCAGTCCTTATACCTTTAAGAACAAGAAGTAAGAATGGGAGGGGGAAAGAAGAGAGAGAAACTGAGAGGAAGACTGTGGTAATGTTCTCATGTGTTTTCTTTCTGTGGGAAGTGGCACAGCTCCACCGCAACATAAACTCGCACACTCATGAACACACACCCTGCTAAGCACACACAAAGGAAGGCATCACGTTTTTCTGTTTGAGCGAAGGTCCCTATCCTCACGCCGCCAGAGAAATGAGAAGGATTTTGAAGACCATATTCTACTGCTGTGATCTCCATCTTTGTCTGCAAACATAGAAAAGAACAAGGAGACATTGAAAGAAAGAGAGAGGGAAGGTTTGATATACTGAAAAGGGTTGACAAGAAGTCACGGTCGAGAAGAGGGAAAAAGTAAATTTGGTTATTGTCAAGTTTATTTGATTAGCACATTTAAAACAGCATCAGATAACCAGAGTGCTTCACCTAACAAGGAAGACTAAAACAGAGTATAAAGAGAATAAAATATAAAGAAGACAGACATAATGATGAAAAATGTACAGAAATTAAAATGCTTTAACTAATTTCAATGGCCAGAGAAGGATGGGTTTTGTGCTGTGCTTTGAAAAAATTTAAAGAGTTGGCACATCTGATGTGGGGAGGCAGGCTGGTTCCGCAAAAAGGGGCCTGCAACTGAAAAGGCGCGGCCACCCCTAAATTTCTGCTGAGCATGGGGGTGACATGAGAGACTGCTAGGAGGTGCGGAGCCAACAGTTCAAGCAGCAAAAACAAAACTCAAGTTTCTCAAGTGTCCACTTAAGACTGACTTTAAAAAAAAATCTAGGAATCCCCATCAGTGTCCATGTTAACAGAATAAATGAGTTATTGATAAAAAAAAAAAATGGGCAGGCTTTTACTGTATACATTGACGATAGCTTTGTGAAACTGTAGCCTACAGGCCTGACAAAGAGATGGCCATGTTGCTGTTTTACGGTTGCAAACTGATTACACTACAACCCAGCAAGTAGGTTATATGATCCCTCCCACAGCTAATGGGAAAGCAACAGGATAACTGCAGAGTTTCCATCCTTGCAGATACAATTTATAACAGATTGCAACGTAGCGTTAGCATGTATCATTGTTGGTGTCCTCGCCTTATGTTTAGCAGCTTTACTAAGTGCAATTAACCCAAGTGATGTCTCAAACTTGTATAAAATAAATAAATCCATCTTTCTTATTTCCTTGTTGCTCTTCAAGTTGGCTCTATAAATTATCTTCTCCAATGTAACCATTTAATTTAGATATTTTGGCTAAACACATATCCATATACTCCACATGCAAACACATTGCAATCAATGGACTTCAGATGCTAAAGAGTCATATTTCATAAAGTCTGGTTATATTACTTTACCATGTCAGTCGACATAGTAGTTTGGCTTCTCACATGTATTTGCGTAGCTTTCCACTCTCTGCCTGTCAGCAAAGGCCCATTGTTACAGCACTGCAGTTATATTAAGAGACATTTGGTGTGGTGGAAAGCTCACAAAAATAATTTCTGACATATTTTTGCTTTAAACTGCCAGCTTTGTACATGATGTTTTCATCCCTTGGAAGATACTAGCTAAATGACTAGCTAGGTGAGCTTGATAGGCGTGTTTCAACAACCAAGACATCCGTTCAGTCTGCCTCAACTCTCTCCTGCTTCCTGATTAGCCAGAGCTTTGTTGGAGTCAGCTTGTCCAACATGCCAACTGCCACTGAATGGTGTCACTGAGACCATGTTAAATGTAAGGCGTATACCAGGGGTGTCCAAAGTGCGGCCCGGGGGCCATTTGTGGCCCTTGAGTGGATTTTTTGTGGCCCTTGACTTCAAATCGAAGAATCAGAAGATTTTGGCCCGAGGCCTCATCAGATGGCATATTTCATTATTTTTTTCTTTTTCATGTTAGCGAGGGAGACCTATAAAAGCCTGACTATTCTTTCCAAAAAATGAGAACACAACAGTTTCCCACTGCAATTAGTTATTGTGTATTTACATTATTTTTTGAAGAGGTCAAAATACAAAAAGTTCCTTCCAATATTTAAAAAACAAAAAAACCCTGCGGCCCGTGAGCAATTCTAACGCGACAATTTTGGCCCGCAAGGAAAAAAAGTTTGGACACCACTGGCGTATACAGACTCTCAGTTCAAAGCGCCAGGGGTATAGTTGGAGGATGAAGTGATTCCACCTCTGTGCCACCATCAGAGGTATTATCAGAGGTATTACAGGAGAATAAGGGGGTCAGCTGAGCCAACGGGGCAGTTTAATGCAATGTAAAATCAGACACAAATATAATGCTGTTGCCGAATCAATTTGATAGTTACAAGACGTAATGATGGCAGAGATTTGTTAGAGTTAAGGCTATGCTTTAGGAAAGACCCTCGATGGGCTACTGAAGTGAGAGAAGAAGTATTGCTTGCATCAGAGGAACTTCCTTTGTTACTGGTAGTCACAGCTGATATTAAACTGACAAACAGGGTTATCTTATAATCCTATTTCTGTAATGTCATCAATAGAAGATCTTTTTTAAATTTAGTCCATAGCTAAGGAGAAATTGCTCTGTATTTTTCCATGGCAGCTTCCTGCTTAGTTTTAGATGGAAACCACAAACAGCTAAGCCCAGCTTGCCATAGCCACACTGAAACATGTGGTTACATCCACAATATACTGGATTTGCCTTTCTCCCATGTAGAGTCAAATTACCATGATAGTGTTGAGGAAGATGATGGGCAGCTAGTTGTTTCTGTAACAGGATTTGTGGTACCCTGATACCCTAGCTAGAACTGGAGAGGCAATGGTGAACCACAGCAAAACTCCAACTCAGTGGTGGCAGTGAAAAGGGACACACGTCGCATTGCGACTGGTTTTCAGCCAGTGAAATTGCATCATCAGGGTAAAGGCAGCCATCACGCCAAAAAACACGCCTCAGTGGAAACCACAAAAACATAGCGGACCAAGTCACTCCTCCTCCTTTTTCTCCTCCCCTACCATCCCCACTCTTCACCCTCTCAACCCGCCTTTCTCTCTGTCACATTTTTAAACTCCGTGTTCCAAAACATGCTCAAAAGCAAGCTTGCCAGGATGCGTGCCCACACCAGCACACACAGCATCACACTTTGTCTCTGCTGCGTGTCTCCCACGCGCCCTCATACACCACTGCCAAGCAGCACAGAGCGCTGTGACCTCCCACTGCCCCGAGGGCGTACGAGATGAGTATGTTTGTGTGTGTGTGTGTGTGTGTGTGTGTGTGTGTGTGTGTGTGTGTGTGTGTGTGTGTGTACGGCAGGGGGGGATGGGGTTTATGCAGACGGGTAATGGGGGTTGTCACACCAGGGAGTCAGGGAGAGACAGTTGTCTGCTCCTCTGTGCCCTACAAGAAAAAGAACTGGTGCCTTTATAGGCATCATTCACTCCCAGAGCTTCACAACAGGAACCTTTAGTGATGAAACTAACAATCACACAGGCAGGAAAAAAACAAAACCTGCAACTTTTTCGGCAATTAAATGTTTCCCTTTATTTCAGAGCCATCGCAGTTAGACAAATTCACCTCCTGCCATGCCATTCAGATTTTCAAACTGAACTTTTTTCAGTTTAAAAACCTATAACGAAACACAAACTTGTTATGGCAACAAGAGACTATTCGGGTGTGTGATTGTTATTAATAAAAATGCAGTGACAGGTTATTGAGGGGGACAAATGTGCCAGCTATACTGGACCTGTCAAATGCTCACATATTCAAGAAAATGGCAAAGCCGTGTGTGATGCAAAAATGGGGTCACAGAGGGGACAGTGGCTGATATGATAGCTGGAGGTGTGTGAGGGTGGGGTGTGTTCAGGGGTGGGCAGGCAGAATAATCCAGAGAAGAGAGAAAGGGATCGACAGAGGGACCCGATAATATAAACAATATCACACTATGGGTAAATAACCATTTTTAACATTCTGAACACCTACACCAGTTGACTGGCATAGAAGAAGAATGATGGGGGGGGGGGGGGTAAATAGACAGAAGAGAGAGAGGAAGGACTAGAGACATTTCGGGATGAAGTTTGTCTAATTTTTAAGCTCCAAAAATAGCCACAGTGGGATGATGAATTTAGAGCTGCCTATGTTGTCAGGAGAGTGAAGGATGGAGGTGTTGTTTGGTTCTCCTCTACTCTCCTCTCTCCTTTTTTATTGCACTTACAGTAATAGACCCACTGGAGCCCTTTTCCTACATAAACCTGCTCTTTAAATCGCACTAAAAAAAGTCCATAAGCAGGCGCGGGACACCAAGGTGGGGCTTTTGTCTCAGTTTGAAGAGTAAAATCAGAACTGAGCTAATGCCATGGGAAGCCTGGGGAAAGCCTCTGAAGGCTCCACACTGAGATGAAGACTGCAAAAGATGCCTTCTGGAGCGTTTTGGGTTATATGAGAAAAGTATCCTGGTGTGTGTGTGTGTGTGCGCGCGCGCGCGTGTGTGTGTGCGTGTATGTGTGTGTGTTTGTGTGTGTGTGTAAGGAATGTAGCATCCCTCACTCTCCTCCCTCTACCTCAGCTTCACAAAAAGTGGCTCTAACTCAAAACGGCTGTTCCAAGAATGAGGACGGGGGATTTTGTGTTTTGCTGTGACTGTGGTTTTTGTGTGTCCATGTTATGCTCTTTTGCTCGCGTGCTACACGTGTGGATGTTACATGAAAGGGGGTGTAAGCCTTGCAGAAAATAGGTTGAAATGACCTACATATCCAAGTAGCCTCTTATTAGCATACAGCCATATTTTAATGTGCACACACACACACACACCCACACACACCAGATAACAGTGACAGACAAGAAGAAGGCTATTTACATTATTTGCATTGTGTCCTTTGTTTGCCTTTAACCGTCTCAACACCAGAGCAGATGGCTCTTTGACACACTCACACACGTGCATACACACACACACACACACACACACACACACACACACACACACACACACACACACACACACACACACACACATACATGCACACAATTGCATGAAACATTGTAGATGGACATCCTGACTGATATTGTGGTCACGATTTCCATTTTGAGGATTGGATGATTCACAGTTCACGTGATAAAGCTCATACTTGGTTGTAAGACCACAAGTCTAGTGATACCATTATAATGGATAAACACACACCACAAAGATGAAGGTTAATTGAAGTTACATTTATTTGCGAAAGAAATTAATCATTAGAAAGGGAAAAAACAATATGAAGATACTCTGCTCTAAAAAAAGGGTGTGGTATTCAATTTATTGTTGATCAGTCTGGCATTAATAGGACAACAACTTCGTAACAACCTTTCCTAATATGAGTTCTGTTTAAATACCACTTTCTATAAATGTATTTAAATACAGACCTAATTTCATTCTGGTCTAGGAGTTTCCATTTTGCTTTTAGTTAAGTCGTTCAATTAATTTTCATGTGGACAGCATGATGAGTCCATGTATTATATTACGAGTAATGTTTCAGAACTAATAAAGCATCTCAGATGAGAACTTGGAGTCCATTGCCTTTTAGATTAGATTTTGAATGTGGTCATTGACATTTTTTTTATTCAGACAGGACACAAACGCCTGTCAACCATGTGAAAGTCCTCTGTTCACCCGACAATTGAGAGTATAGTCGACAGTGTATATTATCTTTAGTGGTTTAAATATTAATGGTAGCACTGCTGTTTTTTGAGCCAAATAGCTTTTCTGTAGCTAAGCTATTTTACTGATGAAGTAATGGAGTGGTGTCTATACAAACTACATTTACCAAAATCAAATTTGAGGGTTGGTAGGTTGAGGGTGGAGCCCTATGTCACAGTCTGAAATGACAAACAATGCAATTGCCAATATGGGCATCAAATCAATAAATGCCAGAAGTAACTGTTCTGAAAGGAAATGGTGAATCATTTTGCCCTTTAGTAGTTAAGATTGTAAACCATTTTGCCAACAATTTCAGATTTGAGAGGGCCATGACCAATTACATTATGTGTCTCACTGTGGTGAATATAATCAACAACAAGGCGAGTGGTATTATAGATCAGTAAACAATGTCAAGCTGTTTAGAAATATTAATGAGGTCCACAGAATAACGTACTATATTCATATTTTAAAAAGAAAGAATGGGAAGTTGGGAATAAGGAAATATTGGAAACACTTAACTACAACATTGTGATTCTCCACTTAACCAAAAGTGACACCAGGCTCTTGACAAGCTTTATTCATAAACCCCTTTTAATGCACAATTGCCACACAACAGGAGACATTGGAGAATCTCTGAGCTCAATTTTCTGTTTAACTGTTTCAGACCCTTGAGCAGGAAGAGTTCATCTCGCCTCCTCTCCCTTGTTTTCTTCTCACTGCTGTTTTCAATCTTTTCTCTCTCCGTCTCATCCCTCACTTTATTCCTCCCTGTCATCTCTCTCTCTGTCTCTCTCTCTCTCTCTGTGTCTCTCTGTCTCTCTCTCTCTCTCTCTCTCTCTCTCTCTCTCTCTCTCTCTCTCTCTCTCTCTCTATCTCTTTTTGCAGAGCTACCATCCCCAGGACAACTATTAATCAGAGGCAGAAATGATAGATGTTTTTCTCACCAGCAATGCCATCTATTTTGCCTAAGTACAAACAGTAGATGTGCTGTGCATATTTATTACAGAAAAAAAACTTGCTCAAAAGAACACACATATTTGTACATTTGTAAAAGCATAAATGTTCACACAAACACATATCCTTGCCTCTGTAAACGCCCTGCACCACATTGACGCAGAATCCAGACATAAATATAACAGATTGAGCCCTCTTTATTTTGCCTCTGCTTGTGTTTGAGTGTCTGGCTATGATTTTGTTTCGAGACACCTTGCAGCTCCTCCGGTTCACTGATGATTAAGCAGCACAATGAACACTGTGGTCATTGTTGGCGTAGGATTTCTTAAAATGGCTTAAACTAGAGGCACTGGTGAGTCAGAGGACTGAAAAACTATTTTAAAAATAGCGAGCACACTCCACAAGGCTTGAACCTATTGAATATGAATCATTCACTGTCTGAGGCATCATGCAATTTACTGATTCCCACCTTTTCTTTCACACTGAAGCACAAAAGTATGACAACCAAAATGAGCAGCCCACAAAAAATAATGGACCAATTATAACTTTGCCAAAATAACTCAAGCCATTAGTTCTCATATCTGGGCATTACATAAACTAGATATGAAGGACAATCTTTTGAAGTTGTGGCTGTGAACAATACAGCCTTTCACATTGAGCCTGTGCACAGCACAGCATATCAAATCATAAGGTTCACGCTGCTCAGGAAGGTAAAGGTAAGACTTTTTTAATGTTCAGTGCACCCAGACATTAGGATGATCTGCCAAAAGAGCTAACCTTTTAATCACCTTTATAAATGTTCCGGTAAAATGCATTTTTAGCACCTACTATACATTGTTATGACAACTCAAACAACCCCATAAGGAGTTCAGTCACACTGGAAGTCCAGTTTTATAGTCCACTTTCATAAATGCACCGACAATGTTGCCCTCATTTGTAGCCCTGAGATTTTGCTAAGACACTTTTGGGAGATACATTTTGAAATGGCCATTTCTAAAATGTCATGACATTTTTTAAGATCAGGTGCAAATAACAGAGAGCTCTCACTATAAACTAAATCTATTCTCATACCTTCCTATTTGTTAAAGTTAAATCATGAATCTCATGTTAAGCTCAAATGGAGCAAAAAAGAGCCTTGAAAACTCACTGATACTCTAATACACACAATGTAATGGTGATTTGCAGCCAACACTTTTAAAGATTTGTTTTTGGCCTTTTTTGCCTTTATTGTAGAGGGAGGACAGTGGATAGAGTCGGAAGGGGGAGAGAGAGTGGGGAGAGACATGCGGGAAATGGGCCACAGGCCGGATGCGAACCCGGGCCACCCGCGCGCGAGGACTGAGCCTCAATACGTGGGGTCGCGCGCACTGCCGCTGCGCCACCGGTGACCCCTGCAGCCAACACTTTTAAAGCAGTTGCAATTCAAACCTACTTAAAAGATATGGGGAACAGTGACAGCTGTATAAGACACTGTAGTGATATTTAAAAAAAAAAAAAAAAAAAGATTTCCTAAATTATTTCCATCAGTATTTTGATAATAGCTTTGTATGACCTGCAGTCAAATAACACCTTTAATGGAGTTCGTCAAAATTTCACAACAAAAAGTGAATTTTTGTGTACCCGCAGTAACTGCCCCCATGCCCCCCTGAACATTGGTTCTTAATTGGCTCACCCTGACTCTAAGTCAAAAATGTACTAGGGGGCAGGTAGAAAACCTTTGGGGACCAATACATTTGGGGAAAACCTGCTTAATCTCCGGACCACAGCTACAGCTGCCCCACTCTGTTGTCTGTGTTTGCTTGAATAATCCTGATCCTTTATTCAGGTTATTTACTTTATTGCATGTTTTTAAGTTTACTAATTGTTTTTGTGGTATATTAACAGTACAGTAGACCAGATACTCATACGGTGGTTGACAAAAATGCACCACTGAGCACATACTCTATGAAGTCCTAAATTATTTGTTGTCCCTCAGTCATTGAATCTTTGATCTATTGTAACAGAATCACATTAGATGGAAAGTTTGATGAGTTTGAATAGCACACGTGTGTTTTTGGGAGTTTGGCCTGACTAATGTATAAGTATCAGAGCCATGAGGTTGATGAAGGCTAAGTTGTAGCTACAGCACAAGATTGTTAAGCCAGTTATTGTCCGAGACATCATGGCCCTCTTGTGAAGAATGCCTCCTTCCTGATTGGCTGGAAGAAATAGCTGACTGCCTGGAAATTAATTGAATTGGCCATTCAATGTTGATGACATATGCTGTATGTGTTGAACAGTGTCAATTTACTGTTAGGGTAGGGGATGGGCCGAGCAGGTGATTCTCAGGGCGAAGAAGAAGGGAGATAGGTTTCTTGAAAGTTAGTCATGGGTGGTTGAATGGTTGATAATGTGTTAAGGATTTCTACTGGTGACCCTTATAATGTATATACTACTGTATACAGTATTATTGTACTCGTCAAATGCAAGCTCTTTGAGCCACTTTCATAAGTCTATTCTTTGTGTGACCAGAAATATAGCAACGCTTGTTGACAACTTATGAGCTCTAAATACCATGGGTCCCCAAAGGTTTTTTGTCTTTGTTAATATTGTGTAATACCTGATGTGATGCTATTTGGAAGATTCAGATACAATCTAAAATATCTGATTTAAGATTATATGCATGTCTGTCAAAAGTTTTATTTCAAAAGATATCTGTCCATTCAGCCTGCACGAAAAAAATATGCAATGTGCAATATATTGTTCGATATTGCGATGACAGTATAAATGTCGGTAAATAAACAACCAGAGTGCATATCAGCAACAACTCAGTTAATGTAATGTATCAGGGATGTTTCATACTATTCCTGAGTTTGCAACATGTTCAGTTTGTAACCTGTTCCTTCTGTACTCAAGATAAATCCATAAATCAGTTTTTTTCCCCCTCAGTAATCTGGCACTCAATAAATCAAAGGGTAGCGTATGGTTGTTTTGAAAGCATGAACCTTATTCTCAGGCTTCCATCCAATAGGAGGAATATACAAATGCTTAGTGAGAAAGCATTGCTTGACTTCATAAAAAGTTTTTTTTCATGCCTGAAATTCAGACTTTGGGGATGTGTTTGTCGCAAGGGGTCATATCATGATAAAGATGAAAGCGGGATTATGTACTGATGCACTACAGTACATGCCCATTGTATCCAATATTTCAGGATTGTAAATAATGTGCTCTCTTGTTTTTTAGCTTGTATTTATGACTCTTTTAGTGATACATAATGATCATATCAACAGGTTTGGTAGCATGCAGCAACATGCAACACTAACAAGTAGTCATTAAAACACAATATTTTTGTCTTATAGGCTTTTATTAATTCCTTTTTTTTTCTCCACAATGTATCAACACAATTCAGGCAGTTGAACACCTCGAGCTATCTTCATTTTTTGATAATTTATAATAATTTAATGTCAGTTTCTGCTGACATTTTGAGGTTTAAAATCAAATGCAGGCATTTACTCTCCTTCTGCCCTCTTGGTCCCACATTGATTTCCTCATCATACCTTAGATAGGGAAGACAATTATATTTAATTCCAAGACAAAATCAGGCCAGCTTCTTCTCCTTTAATGACTCACTCAGCCATGAACCTATTTACATGAGTGAGAAATCGTGCATTTCAAAATCAGTCATGCACTGAAGATCCCAAAAAGAAAACTGGACGTCTTGGCAAAGCTTGAAGTAAGCTAACAGTATGGAAAGTATTGATAATGAGGACAAAAACGCCAGCTAGACACTGGAGCTCTGCTCAATATGCCAGCATTTGTCCAAGTAGATAAATCAAAAATAATTGCCCAGTTCCCCTACATTTCCTGGCCACACTGAATGGAGATGAGGAGCGACAACACAATACAATCAGACATCAGTCACTTCTCAGTCTTCACGGGTCAGTGGCTGAAACAAAAAGGAACATTGGGTAATTGTTTACCACATTTTCAGGACAAAGACAGTGTTTTTGAATTTCTTATTGTTTAAATCAAGATCTGAATTTGGTCAGCTGAGAAGCAAAGCTCCTCTTCGTACTTTCCTGGTCTCTTTTCTTGGTTTATCTTGGCTCACCAATCAGCCATTTTACTTATGTGGCCGTCAAAGTCTCTAGTGTTATTATGACATGTACCAAAGTTTGGTACATGCTGGGATCTGGGTCTGCTTCAATAATACGGTGCTGGTCATTGGTTGCAAACAAGACTCTGGTGGCACAGTGTGCCTTTCAACTCAAAACCACAAAAGTTACTGAGAAGACCCCTAGAAAA
>NC_136698.1:15606396-15906396 GCF_947650265.1 Symphodus melops
GCTACAACAAAGAGAAAAAGAAAGAAACATTCAGAAACTGACTTTGTGGGTACATGGGAACTGAATAAAATGTACTGTTTCATTTGTTCACTGATATCTGAAAATGTTTCCCACTTGAACAATATATTTTGTCACTAAATCATTTCACCTCTTACAAGAACTTTAATCATTATTGTAGCCTACATCATGAAGAGATTGTTTTGAATAATAAACATCTCCTCCTTAAACATGTCTTATCACTGAGTGTAATTACTGTATGTTCTGTCGATTCTTGTTTTTTCTTTGACCTGATCTCATTTAAGCTGTATTTCAACGGCTGTTAATCAAATGAAACTCTGCTTGAGCCCTCCCCCAATCCCCCAATCCTGCCATTCATTCAATCTTTAGTGTTTATTGACATTAAAAATTCAAGCACCTACAACTATGATTTAATTCTGAATTCTGTCATTCTCTTCACATCTGTACAAAAGTTTACATCCACTGCTGCACTCATGAAAAACAAGTCAAACCTGTTCTTTACAGCGCCACTGTGCCTGTGTGACTGCCTGTGTTTTGTGTGATGTACTGTATTTGAGTGTGAAATAAAAAACAGATGGCTGTGAAGCTGGATGCACATTGAACCCACAAGGCATCTTTACACATCAGACTGCTTTCTTTGCTGTTTATATCTGTATTTATGATGCCACGTGTTGCCTTTCGATATCTTATATCACCGTAGGTTGCTACTTTGCTACTTGCTACATGTATTCGAACACAGTTTTTTTTAAATTTTTTGTAAGGAGTGGCTGTGGCTTTACTTGTAGCCTCTCAACCAAAAGTTGGAAGTTCGATCCTCAGCTCCTGCAGCAACATGTCCAATGTGCCCTTGGGCAAGACACATGACCCCGAATTGCTCCTGCTGCTTTGTTGGTCGCATGTGAGTGTAAATGAATAGGATTAGTTATTCTGATGGTCACTTTACATACAGTACATTCATGTGTGAATGGGTAGGTGTGTTAATGCTTTCAGTAATCAGAAGACTTGAAAAGCTTGTATAGCGCTTTTCTAGTCTTTGAGACATTTGTAAAATTTGACTTTGTAAAAAAACTACCACATATCTCATCCTAGTGGTGGCGGTAGATGAAAAGACTAGGGATCAGTTGTCAGACTTGATACAGAAATGGTCAACCAACATTCACTGTATAGTAAAGACTAGTTTAGTAATCAACAACCAAGATGGTTGTTGCTAGCGTGTTTAGTTCTGATAATGGCTGTATTTAACTAGAACTTTTGATCAAGTTGTGCACAAATGGAAAGTTTCCAATCTGTGTTGGGCATGACCTGTACATTTAATTGAAGTAGCAGCCATATTAACTTGAGGATAGAACTAGCTATCTAGACTAGCAACCTGCTGCTATGTTTTATGTTTAAATTGCAGCAACTTGATAACAATGAGGGTCTCCTGCAACCACATGTCAAAGTGTCCTTGGGCAAGACCCCAAATTGCTCCTGCTAATGTGTCAGTGGTATATTCGAATGTGTATGAATAGATTAGTTAATACTGATGGACATGCACTTTGGGGGGGATGAGGGGGGCTTGCAGTGTAAAAAGCGCTTTCAGTAGACAGGAAAAGCGCTATACATGCTCAAGTCCATTTACCGTTAACAATATGTCCCTTCAATTATGAATACAGTTATATTTTATTTAGCTGGATGATAACGGATAGACATCTTTATGATTGCTTCAATTGTTTCTGAAACTAAAAAGCTACTGGGTTACAGTTTTCTTTGTTGTTTGAGTATAGTGATACTGAGTATACGATTTAAGCTATTGTTCCAGCAGTGTTTGTGAACTTTAACATGAGAAGTAGCAGCTGAGATGAACTATTGCTACCTCAGGCGACTTGTTAGTGCTAAGCTAATAACAGTGCTTTGGGGGGTTGGGGTGGGGGGGGGGGCTAGGCTAATGAAGGATTAGACAGAGATTGTTACCACCTTCTCTTTTGATGGGATTACTGTGGGCTATGCTCTGTTTAATGATGGTCATTCTGGTGTCATTGGAGACATCAACTAAAAAGAAGAAGGGTAAAAATAGAAGAGGATTTAAAGGTAAGGAAATAAAATGAGAGAAGAGGAAAGGAGTGTGCAGTGACTCTGTGAGGTTTTGTTAATTAACCCCTTCTCTGCACTGTCTTGTCTCTGCTATCACCTCACTCTTGGACCTCACACAGCATTAAAAGGGATGTTTCACTCCAAATGCAGCAGTAAGAATACGTATATTTCACACTGCTATATATCCACCGAGAGTGTGAAATGCTGTTGTGTTCCTTGCCAACAATGTGTGAAAACTAAACGAGTGAAAAGGTGTACATGTTATGAGAAATTGTCATATAATTTCTAGTTGTCATGGTAGCTCAGTTCTCATTGATATGCATACCAGCTTATAATTTCAGCTCGGGTGATTCTCCAAACAGGATGAGTCACACCCCAACGTCACCCTCCGTTACTTGTCTCTTAAAGACAACTTGTGGGGACTTGTGACTGAATGTATCTACATTTGGAAGAGAAAGTATTCACTGAAATGATATATACGAAACCCTAAATGAAATGGTGTCTTTTAATTTAAAAAAAAAAGCTTATTTTGACTGCAACTAGATAAGACAACATCAATATTTCAAATATTTACTGGCAATTGTTGTGAGAAACCCACAGCTTACTTAAGACCTGCAAATTGCAAGTAAATCAAGAGAAAACCTGTTCTTTATTTGGACTGAAACAGCTGAAGTAAGCTTGAGTGAAGCCTCTCTGTAATTTCATCATTTCAACTACCTATAACATAAACATGACACATTTTATGGCAAATAATCACATATTTTCAGTAGTCAATCTCAAAATGAATCAAGTATCATTATTTTACAATTAAAAGCTGTTTTTGTTGGGGTTTTTATTTTAAATGTTTGTACAGTCTTAAGACTGAGGATACTTTAGGACCTGCACACTTAAATAGATTTATTTGTAATGAAGTAAAGAAAATTCGGTCAATTGAAGATTACATATAACTTTACTACGGAAAAAGAAACTCGGTATCAATCCAAGACAAAAACAGCTAAAGAAAACTGTAATGTTTTATTCCACAAGTTTTTTTTCTAATTTCTAATACACAACACCCTTAAAAGACAAGGCCGTGGTCATTCTTTTCCAACACTGTGACTTACAAGTAGACTTTACAAAAGCTTCGTCAGCTTAAAAGGACAGAATACCAAGCAATGATGAAAAAAAAACAATGCATGTATTTTGCCCGTAAGCTTTAGTAGTTTATTGTTCAGTGCTTGAACACAAACAGCAGCATTATCCTGGAGTCAAATTCCTTGTATACATAAACCTTTCTAATAAAGCTGATTCTAAATTTGATTCTGAAAAGTAGTCTGTAATAAATAAAGAGCTTTTTACACTCCGACGTCTCAATGTACAAATAAATTACAAACAATGGACATGCAGGCCATGTGAGGTCTGATGAATGTGGCACAACGCTTTATGGAGATCAAGTGAGGCTGCAGTGTAGATCCCAAAGGTCAAAGATGGAGTTGCTGGAGTTCCAGTGTGAACCAAGCTGACTCACTCTACATGACGACATCACTGGTCAATATTTATATCATAGATGTTGCCTGGAGCTTTACATGAAAGTTCTCTGTCTCTCCCTCTCTCCACCGCTCACTCTCACTCATGCATCAGTGACAGACTCGTCCAGGGAGTAAATTTGCCCTCTTTGTTTTGTTTTGGGAGGCTTTAATTCTGCTGCCGTTGGAAAATTACCCATAATTGCAGCCTGCAAATGCTTATCCCTCTCTTTCTCCTCTCCAGCTCCTCTCTAGTGTACACTGGCTGTAAACACACAAACACACACAGAGCCATGCACACAAACACACATAAAAACACTGTCTGCAGATAAAAACGGTTTCTACTCAAAGATAGACCCAGATTTTCCGACTTTGACACTTGGACACACAACCCCATGATACACACAAACATTTTACACTCATGCACACAAACACACACACTACGATGGATAATGAGACAAGTGAAACATGATTTATGTTTTCATAGTGCAATCTAATTGATTTGATTAATCACATTCTTTTAAAACTAATTAAATTACCACAACACATTACTGAATATTTGGCCAGAAATGTGACCGGCGGCCAGGCTGCTAGTTCTCAACTCTGTCTGTTAGATCATATGTCACCAAAAAAAAATGGTATCAGTGGATTTAATAGCCAATACATCATCAACTGTCTATTTCTAAAGCAGAGTTTGTGCTTTAAAAACATAAAAAGTAAAATTACCTAACACATTTTCCCAAGTAGCAAAATAAATACCAGTGTAGCATCGAGTCAACATGGACGCAATGTTTACATAGATAACATACATACACAACACAATCAATGCAGGAAGTTAAAAGCAGTTACAGCTAAAAACACAAATAATTAAAAGAGATAATAAGTTAGATAATAGGAATGATTTTAAAAACAGTTAAACAAGACAAAATAAGCTTAAAATGACATGATTGAACAACAGCCTGGTAATAAGTATAAAAGATCAAATTAGTTTTCAGATACAAATGCAAGCGTGTAAAAATGTGTCTTAAATCGGGATTTAAAAACAGAAACAATGTCAGACGCTCTAATATTAACAGGAAGACTATTTCAAAGCTCAGGAGATGTGAAAGCTTTGATAAATTTTTGACCTAAATCTGGATTGTGATACTGTTAGGAGGCCTAGCCCTGCACATCTCAGTGGCCATTTTGGTTTGCAAGGAGTGAGGAGTTCATAGATGTAATGTGGTGACTGCCAATGTAAAGCCTTGTACGTTAAAATTAGAATTTCAAAACGGATTCTAAAAGAAATTGGTGATGTTAAAACTGGGCGAATGTAAACAAAGAGTTTTGTCTTTGTCAACAGTTTGGCTGCAGGTTTTTGTACAGACTGAAGTTTGGCTACATCTTGGGCACTGAGGCAGGTAAACAGAGCGTTGCAGTAGTCACGGCATGATGAAATGAAGGCATGAATAATTTTTTTCTGAGTTACTAAATGACTACTCTGTTAAATATTCCTTATGTTCGGGGGATGGAAAGATAGTCTAGCTCCAAGAGAGAACATCTTTACAATGTATATTCATGTTAATGGAATGAAGACACTTTTTGTTTAGATTGGATCCACACCTCCACAACTTTAAATGATATTGATATGTAAAAAGAAACAAGGAATTTAAAGACGTGTTTTGAGGATGTAAAGTTGGATATCTAAGAAAGAAGGTTTAAAACACGGTCATTCTCAAGTTTTTAAACTCAGAAGCTGAGATGAAAGCTGCCAGGATTTTATGTCAGAGCTAACAACAGTAACAACGACAACAACTTAAGTCCCTACTCCACAGTGAATTACACTAATGACACTATAATATAAATAGTATAAAAGCTGATGCCATATAGTTTAGTTTAGTTTAGTTTATACGTTTTCTTTGTCAGGGACCATGTACAAACTATAACATTAATCTCACAGAGAAAAGATGCATCGTACCAGATTATAGCAGTTTGCTGATTTCCATCTGCAGTCCCTGGGCAGGTCAACACAGAATACATACACAATACAATAAAACATACATTTATATCGTATCACAATACACATATGCTAACACTCCACACAAACGCTACATTTAAAATAATGTTTGCATCGTTAAAGTTAAAATACTGAATACTAACAGGAAACACATAGAGGAAAATAAAATTAATGATATAACCATCCTGTTTGGGTTTTTTTTGCAGAACACATTTTTAACTAATTGATATTCAAAATGTGTGTTTCCATAGCTTTTAAGAATGTGTGGTATATAAAACAAAAAACTGATGACATCCCTATATCATGACCAGATAAAACATTACTTCACTGACCAAATTTCCTCCCTTGGATAACATAAAGTATTTCTGATTGTGATTCTGATAACATCATACGGGTTGTTTCATCAGACTTGAAAAAGCTCTCTATACAGCAAGCATCATACAGCCCTTCACTTCACTCTACTTTCAAAGTTATTGGTCCCTGAAGCGGCATTATCCCCGAAGCTACACATGAATATAAGATGATAAAATACAAAACACAGGGGCGACATCAAGAGAGGGGTCAGGGCACTGTATGTTATGGATGCTAGGAAACAGCAGTAGTTCCAAATTGATAAAATTGCTTAGAATAATAAAAGTGTTAATCTCTTGGAAATCCATTTTTAAAAAATCACCATCACAATGTTTAATTGACATTGTCAAAAATAAAATATAGTAACCTAATTTATAACCAAAATGTCATAATGTTGTCATCTTTATCAGAACAAGAAATGACACATCCAAGCCAACAACTCTACTAATTTAATGTTCTGTTTCTTTCACTCATCTGCACCACTGCACCACAATACTAGTTTGATCAATCTCACTATCTTTTTAATGTTTGGTAGAAGTAATCTATTTCATTTCTTGACTTTACTGTAGATGTAACTCTGAAATGTCTCCCAGCCATGTTGAGACCTCAGGCTGCAGTGGTTGGTGGCTAAGATGAGAACATTTCTGAAAATTTAATTTTAAGAAAAACTGTGTGAACAGGTGATGAAAAAAAAGAAAAAGAAAAGGCTGAGAAAAGGGAAATACAAGGAGCATGGGACTTGTGAAGTTTAGAGGTACAGTGGGACCTTATAAAGTGGGCAAAAAAGTGTGAAAATAGACCACATAAAGAGAGAGCGGGGATAGGGAAGATTGGAAAAGAGAGCAAAGCCAAATAGAGGACAGATTGGTGTGCAGAAAGTGGAGAGCAGTGTGATGAGGAGGAAAGCAAGAGTGAGGACAGGAAAGTGCAGAAGAGAGGAGAGAAAGAGAGAGAACGAAAGAGGGAGAGGAAAAGGGTCATGGAGTGGTTATGAAACCAACTCTGACCTAATCTGGCGTGTTTATGACTCTCTGTTTTCCTTTTTTTTCCAGCCTCTGAGATGCAGGCTGGAATTAGACGGGGCGGTGGCTTAGGATGAGCTCAAAGAGAGACAGAGAGACGAGAGCATGATGTACCGTCCTTTTTTCTAAGAAATACAGCTCTGTTGATTTGTCTGAGGGAGCAGGATGAGGTGAGGAGGTCACAGTGGGTCACAAACAGCTTGATTTAGATAAACCTACCAGCACCTGAGACAGAATCACTGAACTTTGGCAATTATTAACCCATAAAGTCAGAGCAAACAGTAGAAGATGGTTATATGAGTTTCCAGATGTGGTCGACTCCAAACATGTAACTGACACAGCCTCTCACCTGTCCCCTCCCCCCTGCTCACTAATCAGGTCAGCTTATTTAAGGCACCTGGATGCCTAATACATGGCACAGGCTCTTGCTCCTTGCTACAGCTTTGATTTAATGTTGAACTGGCTTGTTCTTATAGTTAGTGAAATCATTGTTTGCTGCAGTGGAAATAGTTGACCCATGGTTCCGTGCTCCCCAGATCAGCTCTGACTAATTCCCTGTGGTGGTGAGTAGGGTGACTCAGTCTTTTACAACTTGTAAGTTGAAACATTGTTTTGAGATTGCTGCATGAAAGTGAGTATGTGGTAGCACCCCCACACCTTCCTCAGTCTGCCTCTTCACTGGTGGCTCAATTTTTGTTTATTTCTCTTTTGTAAGAATTTTAAATGTCAACTTTATATTTGACCTGTTTTAGACCATTGTAGATTCTGTAATAAAATAAAGATTATATTTCTCCTTTCATCCTCATCGTCTATGCCTCCTCAGTTTTCAAACATGTGTCCTTAGTATTTACCTTGTGGTGTAATAAGTTGTGTATTTCCTGTGGTACAAGCCCCCAGGTGGTGTTGTCAGCTATTGTTTAACATATATAGTTTCCAGGAATTCTATCAAATTTAGGTTATTGTAAGTGCAGCCGTTGCTTGAGTGTCCACTCAAAAAGCCAAGGAATCCTCATTACGTCCCATATTAAAGGTAGAGTATGTAACAATGTTGCACAGCATTCAAACTAGCCTCTCATCCTGGGTTTACCACCAACAGAAACATTTGCCCACTGAAGGGTTAGCGTGTAAGTTTACTGCTTGTACCTGGGAATATGACGTATGGTGTTCGGCATCTACTGTACCTGTCCAACCTAAAGTACATATTTGTTTTTGAACTAGCTTTATCTGCTAGTGTTTTTGCCTCATCATGGTTACATTTTCTCTTCTTTGTCACGACATCCAAATTTGCAATAAATGCCACTTTTAATGGTGTTGAATTGTGTCCACTCCCAAAACCAGCATAATGCCTCTTCAGAAACCAATGGCTGACTACAGTGAGACTGAGGTCTACAATAGTAAGGAACGATTCAATTCAAAAAACTTTATTTGTCCCCGGGGGTCAATTCAAGAGTCAGTAAATGCAATGTCAGTAAATGCAAAAAACCCGCTTGAAGTCTAATTGGACAAAGGTGCCGACAGGTGGTGCACTAAGGTAAAGCACAACAATTTTGATATTTTGTAAGCATCATCTGAGGATTTAACATATGACTCAAACTGGATGCTGTGAATTATACTGTATGTTGTGTTCTGAAAGAAGACTCTTCCACTAACAGGATTTATGAAATACAGGGCTGTCTTAACTACCCTATGTCTATAATGTACAGTATATTCTAAATTCATCTTAGAAAATTAACAATTTCTTACTTTCAAAAATCAAATTAATACATGCATTCAAATCAAATCAAAGTCCAAGATCAAGGAAATATGGTTTGGTGAAATATATTTTCTGAAAATTTATTCTGGATGACATCAAAGACTGCAGCCCTGACAATTCTGTTTTTATTGCTACTGTTTAGCATTTACTTAAGTAGAGTATTATAACTGTTTTGCAAGGACAACATCAGACTATAGAATAAGGCCACAAATAGTTGAGTCATATTATCTTGATTATGCTGCTATTGTATAATATAAAAAATAGATGCTACTAAAAAATATGAAGGCAGCCTTTTTTTCCGCGAATGCAAAGTCATCATAACATAGTGGTAAGTGGGTTATCGTAACAGTGACATATGTTGGAGAGGCACCAAATGTTCCCTGTTCACGTGTCATCACAACCTCTCATCACTTCTGATTATATCAGCCTAGGGATCATGCCGGGATCAGGCCAAGCTCGTGTAATACAAACCCTGCCTTGTGCCTTGTTTGAGAACCACAATTCATTAGTGTGTTTATGTGTGTGTGTGTGTGTGTGTGTGTGTAACGTGTGTGTGTGTGTGTGTGTAATGTGTGTGTGTGTGTGTGTGTGTAACGTGTGTGTGTAACGTGTGTGTGTGTTCTCTATACCATGAAACTACTTTCTTTTAACAGTTGATATTCTGAGGCAGTTATATGCTTTCTTCTGTTCTCGTCTGCCTGTTTCTGAAAAATCAACTCAGCTCATAGTCATCCATATTCACTGTTGAACAAAACCAAAAAACACCTCCAGCTTTATTTCTTCTGATGCAAAATATTGTACAAACAGCCACCTACCACGATGATTTCATTACAGTATTTTCTCTTAATATCTCACATGCTATATGTACGTCAAAACCCTCTTGTTCCAGTGTCATGAAATGATCATCTTATTCATATGATTAGCATACACAATAGTCTGGTTTGAATTCATATGCATCATGTGTCGTTTCCTGCAGGGAAAAGGCCAGCTAACTACCTTCAGCTTTCTGTCTTCTCCCTTACAGGGCCCCTTCAACTCCCACCCCCTGTTCTGACACACAAACACACTAAAGCTCTCTTTCCCTCATTCACTTACTCTCTACCTACCTACCTCTTTCTCTCTCTCTCTCTCTCTCTCTCTCTCTCTCTCTCTCTCCCCTCTCTCTCAATCTCACATATACACAAGCGCACACACACACACACACACATTCCTACTCGCTCGGCTGAGACGGTATGTGAACAAACCACATGCAGGGAGAGGTAGAGAAGGCTGGGCCTCCACTCTTACTGATTACTGCAGGGGAGACGAAGAAAGACGAGGCTGTTCACAACGACTTACACACAAACGCACGAAATGCATGTTTACGCACACACATTAGAAAAACTATAAATCTATTTGCTGGCTGTTATACTTCAGACTACAGAACATGCATGTTACGCCACATAATAGAAGCCTGATTCTCAGTCAAAGAGATCGCATCAAAAGAACTGTTACAGACCCACACATACGCCCATTCAAGCCACAGACTAACTCAAACCCACACAGTGTGTGTGTACCTGGTTCAATCCTAAAAGCCACACAGCTTGATGTACATTCATCCTTTAACTGCTAATAGTTTTGGACAAACATTTACACTGTCTACCCTTCTTCCACACCTCTGCTCCCTCTCTTAATCCTGTTCCAACACCCCTGTGTTTATAGAGCCATGCTCACACATTCATATGTTAACACGCAAACAGTCCGCATAAGTCCCTGTCATACAGACAAACATACATACATGTACATACTCACCCAATGCAACACTTTACATCCTGACAGAATAGGTTTTGCTCAATGGTGCAAATGCTGGACACAGAATTTGTGTACAGTTTCCCCTGACGGAATTTGAGATTGAATCTAAAATAGACATAATTAAACATTTCTTTTTTTTATTATTATTATTCTGAGTCATGAAGGTGAGAAAACGACTTCTTTATCTTAACAGTGGTTTAAAATGTAGAATGGTACAATACAATAAGTGCCTTGCCAATTGATGCCGAACAGTCAAAGCTTTAGTAAGTTATAGGCACCAAGATTGGTAAGGGAAAGGAAAAGTATTAACTCATCCTGTTGAAATAAGTACAATTATAATGTCATGTATGCCAGTTTAATTATATTCAGAGAGATAGTTTTTAAAAACATGTTAACGATAAATGCAGGGGTGCATCATACAACACAATGTGTAGACTGAATTGCTAAAAGACAGAGCTCCCATCCATTGAAAGAGAGAAGATTTAAAGTGAATATATGGATGAAATGATTAACAGCGTGCAGTATGAGTTACATATTTCTACAAATTTCATTTAAATTAAACAGGTCTAACCTCCGAGCAGTTTTTTAAATGTTATGCTGAGCCTTGACGTCAAACCAAGGGATAATTTCAGTATATTAAGTTAAACATAGCTCATTCGTTGTATGTTTCACATTAAAGCATAGACATCAGGGGTCGTTTTTAAAACATGGTAACACTAGTCCCACAAGAACAAGGCTTTAATCTGCAAATAATCATTTAAATGCAGCTAAAGTGATTCACTTTTGTCTCAGAGTCTCAAACATTAACTGGACCCCAGAGTGAAGTTCAAGAGCACATACACATTTCTTTACATACACTAACCTAGAATTATTGCATTTGTCCTGTTGCTGCACCATTTTATTGATGTGAACAGTAGAATATCCTTTTATCTCCATTTGTTCAAATAAAACATCTGCTGTACACAGGTTTTTTACTAAAAATAGAGGTTTTGAGTCTTCCTGTGTTTTCTAACTTTGCAGATTGCTCCTTTATAGATATGCAAGCTATGTTCAAAAATCATAACCAGGTTGTCGTTCTTATGAGAACCATGGTCTAAACTAACTATCTGTTTAGTGTCTCTCCCCAGCTCTACATCTAATTATTTTCCAAGTTCAGAGAGTGAACTGTTCAAAAAGAAAATCTTCAAACACGAAAACTCACTTTAGCTTCGGTCAATTACACAGATTTAATATAATCATACAGATTGGAATTAGCAAAGATTATAGAGAAGAAAGAGCAACAGCTAAATGCTGAATTTAAGAGTTAAATGTCCACTGTCGTCTGCAGTTCTGTGTGTTTTGTGTAGACGGGTGGAGGTAGGCTGGAGCTTGGCACTGTTCAGGGTAATGTGGCTTTGAAAAAAAAGAGAAACATTTCTGCTCCTTGCTTTCCTATCACTCCTGCGTGCAGCCATTTGCATGTATATTGCACAAATAGAAATTCATACGGTTGAGAGGTTTCTAAAAATCCCAAACCATCATCCATCTTCTTTCTTTTTCTTTCACGCCGCTCCACATCACCTCATCCCAACCAGCTCAAAATCTTTGCAAAATCGCTCCACCGCCATTTTGTCTGATATCTATTTCCCCCCCTTTTGTCTGAAATATATTAACAAACTCCATGTCGTTCTTCCTGTTCTGGTTTGCTTTCCGGATTGCTTAATGTCTCTCTCTCTCTCTTTACCCCTTTTAGTGTGAGCTATGTTCTTTTTTTATTAGCAGTCTAGAAAGCGTGACAGTTATATGAACCGCTCTTGGAGTTTCTTTTTTCCTTTTGTCTGTCATTAGAGCTGCAGACCCCCTCTTCATGACGACTCCACACAGGGTCAGCTTCTGCCCTCTGTTGCCATTCATAAATCTCATATCAGCCAGCAATGAAACTTCATATCTTCGTATCAACGGTATGACAAATCCTTTTAATAAGACGGGAAATTGCTGGTCTAGGTAGCTGCTTGCAATGAATATTCCGACTGGATTCATTAAATCAGAAGAAATTAAGGCTGAAAAATCTTGTTAACTATTGTTTTATGTTTTCATTAAATTAACGATGTTTCATTTCTCCAGGTACATTTTGTCTACAACAAAATACCTTCACAAAATGATTTCTCTCACTGTCTTCTTTTTTTGTTTTTTTACACACAAATGCATAGACTTAAAACCATAGACTGTAGAACACATGAAGATGAGTCTACAGGAGCCTCTAATTACCACCGAAGGATCCCATCCCTTTGCTTAGTCTTCTCATGAGTAAAACCTGAGAGCTGAACATGTATCTGTATGTGTGCGAGTACGCAAATGCTTGCATTAGCAGACGCACCCCCTGACTGATCTGTTTAAAGACACACCAGCCTCTCTGATTATGGTCTCCATAGCTGGCCATAAATAATGAGATTTGGCTCAATTAGGATCCTCTCGTGGTGTAAAACAAGCGGAGAGGCTACAGTTAGCCTCCAGTAATCCACACAGCTCCTGCTCGGCCTGCCAGTGGATTACAACCCTGAGGTCACTGTTTATCCTTTACGTAAACTAGCCGCTGTGTGCAGAGCCCGTCCTGGAGAGCAGACACCTCTTGGCCTGATAGCATCTGATCTATCAGCTACTTGACGAACAACAGGACACTCTGGGCTTCCACTTCCCCCCCAGCAGCAGTACCATCACCGCTGATGATCCATCCATCTTCCAGCTCTTACACCGGATCTCTATCTCTACTATCCAGACATGAAGACTGGAAGGGCAATTCAATCTAAGTCATATCTGCTGAGAAATGGTGATACTGCTTCTGCTGCTGTCTGAAACAACGAGCGGTAGGCCACAAGTAAAAAGGGTAACCCCACAGAGGAAGTACCTCACATGAAGAAACTTAAGTTGTGTTTTGGGCTTTTCCCTTTGCCAGAAGACGGCTGAATAGAGAAAGGAAGCATTGAGAAGAGAGTGTGATGACATGCAGCGGGACCAACGGCCACTGTGATGAGAAGGGAATTTTGTGTTTTAAGTGGCTTTAATATGGGGCTTAAAAGTTAAAATGTTGCCTATCTGCCTGAGGCAAATCTGCCACATTACCTGAAGATCATAGCCTCTCCCTAACTTGAAAAAAAACATTTTGATAGCCAAAACAATGTTTAAGAGAACTATGTTTTGGTATTCTTAAAGGTTAGTGGAATGCTGATCTGGAAATGTGTAAGTTATCCAACTGGAAATCAGCATTGTTTTTGTCATTGGCAGACAATGAGCACATTTAATAAGTCAATTAAGGACACCAAGGTATGCAACATTACTCTTTATGTGCAGCACAGTCAAGTGTTTAGGCATGAAGAAGTGCAATAAACAAGAGTATTAGATGTCTCATGAGAATGCCAAAATGACAATCGAATAGGACGGTGGTATTTTTTCAGGGCAAACACTGAAACTTGTAGTAGTTCAACAAATTACTAGCCAATCATGCTCTTCTCTGATGATGAACAGCTGCAAGCCTTTTTTGGTTATATGTCTGCAAACCTCAGACCTCAAAGGTTTGTACACACGTCAATCAAAACGAGACATTTTTGAGTCTGTAGTTCCGCAGGGGGAGACTGCAATGTCTCCCAGAGAGTCAAGGTCTGTTCATCCGTCCGTCCTTCTTTCCTTCTGTCTTTCTGTCTTTCTCTCGTCCTCTTGGCTTCCATTTCATGGCGTGCTGGTGAGGCTGATACAGATAGGTTTCACTTCCCTTGGCAGAGCCAGGTCCTGCTGCCGACAGCAGGTTTTATTTGATATGGACGTCCCGTGTTGGGTTTCAGAGCTGGCTTCAACATATGATCTTCATTATGACTGCAGGAGAAACGCATGGATAACTGGTGACTCTTGGTGGACAGGAGAGGGGGTTGGAAGAAGAGATGGTGGAAGGCCAACAGATGGAGAATGGTGTTGTACAGAAGAACAATTGGCTCAGGTGTACGTGGCAAAAGAGAAGAAGATAAATGGAAGCAACTTAAAATGCAAACTGTGTAAATGAATGATTAGGAATACGTAAATGGAGTTTTGGAACTTTTCATAGCAGCTAAATCCTGACTTTTCAATGTTCATTCTCACACAATAAAACCTGTGTCATGTCGTCGTTAACATACAGATTGTCCCTTACAACAAACATTAACAAAGATATATTTAAATAATGATCATAGTCTTTGCTTCGGTTTGGAGTTCAAGGTCTTACATTTGCCCAAACAACAGATGTAAATGACGCCAAAGGAAATGTATATTTTCTCTTAGATATGCAGATTATGAATTTACATCTTCCCACGTCGACATCATACACCATCTGTTCAACTATTACATAAAGTTAGGATATTAATGCTGATGGTGTTCTTGATATGTTTAGCATGTCTTTGAAAACCTATCTAAGCTTTGCAATATCACATATACTTCAATTATTAGAAGCCTATAAGTAGCCTACTTCCTTAATAAAGTCAATTAGGCAAGACATTTGAAGATGTAAACATCCATTACAGTAAAAGTTATATTTGAGAGCAGTTTGGCTTAATGAAATTAAATGTGTGTATTCAGTTTAATTAATTGAATTCAGTAATTTTCTAATTATAAGTGACTGATCATTTTTGATTCCATTGCCTCAGCTGAATATCCACTGATGAAGTTTTTAGCTGCGCCTGCAGTCTTTATAGGTCACATTTTATAAAACAGTCTCTGACATAAACTGGTCCTGTGCTTAATTGAAAGATTATCCTTTCACAGGTCTCACATTAAACTTTCTGAACGTTCAGCATTAGTTTTACTGTACTAAAAATGAGCAGGATGTTTTACAGTTAGTTTAATTCATAAATAAAAACAAGAAACAGCTGAAGATAGAAAGTGTTCATCTTTTAGAATTTATTTGATTCGTGACACTTCATTACAATTGGTACAATAGACTACTAGGGGATAATGCTTATCTCATGGCCTCAATGCAAAGCCCTTTAACAATTGAAATATATCCAATACATGAAGGTTTAAGATGGCATTTGTTTCACACCAATACACCAAGACAAATTCCTCGTATATGTAAATATGCTTGGCAATAAAACCAATTCTGATTCTGAACATCGGAGGTCAAAACAATAAGTGACTACATATGGTCATAAGAAAAACTGTAACGTCATCATTAAAGCTGGAATCAGTTTGTTGAATTGTTATTAACTTTATGCAGATGATACACTGGATGACCTTCAGGTGCCGAAAAAAATCTGTCAAATTGATACAAATTTACACCATATGTGCATTTAAATAACATCCCTTGAAAACAAAGCTTCGAGACTTTTATCACAACCACATATGACAACCTTGAAAATGTAATTCTTCCTTATAGTCATTTCGTGTTATCCTATAGTCCCCCATCTTTCCTTGTGTTGTGATAACTTGGCCTAGCTCGAACACAACGTATTTAATAATTTGATGTAGCAGGAGGGGAAAATCATATTTATTGGATTTAAATGTTTTGGGGGCTCTCTCTCCGCCAAATTGTGCCTGCACACCATTCTATAATTCCTTCTTATCGGCCAGAGGCTTTAGTTATTTACTTTAAAATGGACTAATTTCTTATTCCAGCGGAGGGAGGACAGGCTGCTGACTTGAACAGCTGCTTCATGACCCAAAAAACTGTCAGTCTTTCCCTCGAATAAATTGTGGGATGTTCCATTTTGATGCGCGGGGGTGGCGGAGCCTCAGTGACACCACGAATTCCTTAAAAAAAAGGAGTAATATATCTATTTTGAGGATTTATAAAGACTAAAATGAATATTTCAAGATACTTATACCTAAATATTTGAAAATATGTGGTTTTCTTACTTAGATTAGACTCGCTCTTTATTTATTTTCACCCCTGCTTCTTAGAGGAGAACTTCGTGTAAGCTCATAGTAGAATCAATTCACAGAGAGGGCAACTTGAAACCGTCCGCTCATGCCTGTGCGCCTAGTTTGGAGAGAGTGGCGTGTCGGGCAGCTTGGAGTTTAATAGTCCGGGTAGCATCCGTGCTGTATGTACATGTCTGCCTCCCCATGTGTACGTGCATGGATGTTACGGCTGTGAAAGAGCGAGAGAGACTGAAAGAAGGAAGGAGTGAAAAAGAGGGCGAAACATGTGCTCGGAATTTTGATTTGACATGCTAAAGCTCTGATTGAATCTTTGTTGTAGGCGCAGCGGAGGTTTATGACAGATGTGTTGAAATAAAGTTAGTGCTTGCCTTCAACCAAGTCCGCCCTAGTGGATGCCCCTTCCCTGTGTATGTATGTGCGCACGCGCGCCTGTGCGTGCGTGTGTGTGTTAAAGACAGTGAAAGAGAAACAAAGCGACTGTCAAAGAGATGAAGAGTGTGTGAACGTTTCCCTCCCATAGAACCACCAAACTTTTCACGGAGGAAAACCAGAGCTGACAGACTCACATTCATTTTGACACTTGTCACACACTAGGCATGACTCAGATGACTGCAAAGTTGACAGGTTTCATGCCTGGCTACCTCTGTTATTTGTTCTGCTGTTGGCACAAAGAGTCATGGGAAAAAATACCAGTAGGCTATAAGTTGCTTTCAAGATTTGACCAACTAAGGAAATAGGTAATCATCACTCGCATTGCCATAGTTTTAATATTATGTAAATTATCATACATTAAATGCATTGGTCAAGTGTTGGTGTATGATAGAAAACGAATGTTACTACATATGGCACAACTTCAGACTTTCTCGTTTTAATGTTAACACTGTTGAGGCCATTTTTCTTACTACTAATGCAGTTGTGTTAATTTTTTTCCAACCTGAGGTCACTTTCTTGCACAGGCTCCACAGAGCATGGAACACATTACATTTTCATCTTTTTCTCATGGTGTAATCTCAAAGATGAAACATTCACAAATACACACCAGAATAGATTGTCCAATCAATCCCCCTGATGAACTCTCCTTCTCAACTATCTCTCTGACTGTCGCTCCTCTCTCATTATTCAGTTCGTCTCCACAGTCACACACATACGCACGCACACACATCAAGACAAATACCCACTAAAAGTGAAGATGTGTGTGTGTGTGTGTGTGTGAGTGTGTGTGTGTGTGTGCGCGCGCGTGTGTGTGGTGGCTTGTTTAATGCACTGCAGGTTGGCTCCTGCAGCATGTCTGGCCA
Source organism: Symphodus melops (assembly GCF_947650265.1). NCBI lineage: Eukaryota > Metazoa > Chordata > Actinopteri > Labriformes > Labridae > Symphodus > Symphodus melops. The sequence continues at coordinate 15,624,081 of NC_136698.1, forward strand.
GATAAGAGCAGCACACAGCTTTCTGCTGGGAGGGAGGTAGAGGGAGAGGAACATTGCCTCTTCACTCACATAAACCATTAAATTGTAATAATGGGGCCACCAGCACTCTTACTTAGAGCCAGAGCGCCCCCTGTGGGTGGCTAGCTGAGTGAGAGCCAAGGAGCCAGGGTCTTGTTGCTGGCTTTTGTAGTCCTCTTTCCAACTAAATTTGACACTGTCCCAATGCAAAAGATCCTTATAGCCAATGCTATATTCTGAAACCTTAGTTTTTCTCAGATTTTCTTTTAAAATGGCATCAAAGGGAGAGACTCCTGTGAGGTCATAAATGTCCGCTTGTGTGTGCTTTCCTGGAGGTGAGGCTGCAAGGACCATAAAACCGGCATTCGTCTTTCCCTGCGTCAACATTAAAAGTCTGATTGTGGGAGCCAGAGAAAAACAGTGTTCATTTGCATCAAATGACTCAACATGTCAGTGGGAAAAGTACAATCTGTTCCTGCTCTTTTATCTTTTTTAAGCTCTTTCTCTTTCACCATATCTTCACACAAATACAGACTCTGTCTTTTGCAAAATCACTTAGAAACACACACGAAACAAGCTCCCTCTCCACTTATTTCTCTCAATGGGAGCCCAAGAGCCAAACTCATTCACTGCACACACACAGGCCGGGTCAAGTAACTAAAGTGGCACTACATGCAGGCAATTTTTTTCTCTTTACCTAAAGTGTGTGAATGTATGGCAGACATAAAAGAGCACTGATCCAGTGCGCACCCTTCGGTGTGGGTATAGGAGAGAAAGTCAGACAAAAATGTGTTACCTCTGGCCTTACAACAGATTCAGGAATTGACATTTTGAGTGTCCTCTGATTATTTGAATTCCAATAAAGAATCATATTATTAGTCATCATCTCTGGACAATCCCCCCTTTAATTTTTTCTAGTCTAAAACTAAAAGTGTATCATAACGAATCGCAAAGTAACAGCTAGCTCCAGCTTCTATCCTTTGATTATGTGTCACAAGCAGCCTTGTTTGATTTTCCTTCTGTCTGTCTCTCTTTCACACAGCCATCCAGGATGTTATGCTGGATGGACACATCCCCTGTATCTCTGTTGTGTCCCCCTGTTTAGTAATGTTTGCTAAAGTATTCATCTGGTCTGTTTTTGATGCAACAACAGAGAAGTCAAAGCAAATTTCCATCAGTTTGATTTGAACTCTTTTTTTGTTGTTCCGTTTCTTTTGTTTTGAGTGAACCATGTTTGAGAAGAATCAGTCAGAAAAATGACATTGCTGTCCAGATTCCTTTTGCCACAGTAGTATCACAGATGAGTTTCCTCTTTGCAGTCTCAGCACATGCTGAGGATCATTCAGCAGTAAACACAATTTGAGACTTTGTGAATGAAAAACCAATGCATCCGAAGATACACTTGATGTAACAACCCTATAACATGTTTTTGTCTCCTGCAGGTGAAGGCAGATGGATTCATTTAGTCACTCAACAGTGCTACCAGCAGCATTTTTAAAAATTTCTTATGACACTACAGCTCATATTGTCCATTTATAACAGAGCTTTCATCAAATGTATTTTGTAAAGCAAAAGCATTTTCCCTAACTGCTCTTTCTGGCAGTAAAGCTTTGTAGTATGTAGAAGATTTCCAATGATAATCTTGCTAATGAAGTAAGTTACATACAACCATATAACCTTCTCTCATTGATATGTTATTATTGTAAATATATATAAATCTTTAATGCAATAACATGTGAAAAAAACCATCCCATTACTTTCACTATCGCTCAGGTGAGCTCCACCTCAAGCCACAGCATTCTTCAGCATTTAACAAATAATAGATGTCTCGTCTGTCCAGTTCAAGAGAAATATCAAATCTTTGCTGCCACCAAGTGGACAGAAAAATACTTACACATTTAGGATTTTGTATCCTAACTGTAGAGCAGTGAGTTGAGAAGAGTTGCCCAAGAGAATGTAAAATGTAATGCTAAAACATCTAATAGCATATAGGCCCACATGTTTTTCTAAAATGCATGGCAAAAGTTTGATGAAAGTACATTTTTTGTTTGGCAATGACAGAAGAGAACAGAGGGCTGTTATTTTTTTTTAATTTGTTGTTGTTGTTAGTTCTTATTTTATGCAAATAAATACATAAAAAAAACACGTAAGCCCAACAATGTTATTTACAATGAAAACACTTTATTTCATCAAGTTGTAAGTATCATTTCATTGAAAAGAACCAGACCAGTAAAAAGGAAACATCATATTCCTTGTATAATCAGTTTGAACCAGCACAGATATTGATTGAATGGCTTTTTAATTATTCAGAGTCCTTCCAGTAAATCATGGGTGTGATTTCTCAATCGTCATCTATTCAGTGTTTACAGTAAACAGTAACACAAAAATCACAAGTCTACAGCAGAGGCTTGCCATACGGGCAGGGCGGGGCCGTTAAAGATAAACTATTGAAGCGTCACTTGCATGCACAGTTTATTGTCTACACAGCTTGGATAAAAAGAGAGCATTACACACACCAAAAGCATTGAGAGGAAATCAAAATGTTGTCTATGTCTATAAGACTGTGCAATTATCTGGTCGATAGCAAAATAATCCAAGCTTTGCATTACACATAGTTACAGAGGTTATCCTTCCGTGTGTGCTCCTAGGACATACAAAATAGGCAGCTGTCAGAAAGCACATGGCACATATCACAGCTAAGAACTTTTCAATTGATATAAGAGCAGTAATATAATGATAGTAGTAATAATACAGTAATAGGTGCAATATCCCCTCTATGCAATCTGTGTTACAATGTATTTTACATACAGAGCGGTTACATTTGTATGATGGTTATATGTACAGTACATGGCACTTCAATAACACTTGAACAGATAACTCATGTGGATGACTGAATAAATACAAAAACAATAAATAAAAGTTTATTTTGGATCGGCATCAAGGAGAGCGCTATCTGTCCAGTTCCAGCTATAAGAGTTCTACGTATTTGTTCCTCTTAAATACATGTGTATTGTGTTGAAGATGCACGCACACGCACACACACATACACACAGACATGTTTGAGTTTTAGTATGCTTTCGTTTCTCTGGTGAGAACATGAAACTCTGTTGATAGTAGTTTTACCATGTGAAGGGGGAAATATGCAGTTCATCATATCATTCTGATTAAGTAAACAGCTCATAATGTTGATTATGTAAACAGATCATAAACTAATGTGAGCTACAGTATCTGCTTTCTGCAGCACTCACAAGCTGAAGTACTTAACCCACCTTCCATTAATCTTCTCAGCAGCTTTTTAATGAATCCAAACTTAATGTGGGAACATGGAAAAATTAGATCTAAAATAAACTGACTTGTGTCTTGAAAAACATGTTCGAAAAAATTAATCTGTCCTCCCTGCTCATCTCCACTGTAGTTCTGAGGCATGCACACCAAGTTATTATCAAGCACTGAGCAGGCTGTGAGTAGTGTTTGTAATCATCTAAAGATGGACTTGGAACAAATCTGGAACAAGGATGTAAAGTGCCATCAAATCAACAGAAAAAAGCTAGAGGTTTTATTATTGTAATTTTAAATGACAGGAGGGTGCCATGCTCTTAAAAATATGACTTACAAAAACTCCAGTGACTAAGTGAGCCCTGTGTTGTGTTTGTTTCACACACAGGCCAAGGATTGTGGACAAAGTGACCACGGGACACAAACAGCAACTCCCCATTGGTCCATTCTAAACGCATGTTTTGTTGAGGTCAACCTTCACCGGCAAAGGCCCCGCCTCCTGACTTTCCTCCGTTTGTTTCACAGCCACAGCGATCACAGGACTCAGGTGGAATGGGTTGACTTTGATGGAGTTATCCAGAAACTCTTTGTCTCCATTGATGCTCAACTGGAGAGACACGAAGAAGAAACAAGTGAAGAAGGGAGAAAACATACAACTCCCAACCTTGTCTTTACATACATGCTCAGTTAGATTTGGATTAAAAAGAAGCAGGGTCTTTTTTTTTTTCCGGCATCATGTTTTATTTTGACACCAAATACACTAAATGACAGGATTCAAAACGTGCAACCTCTTAATATGGAATTGATGGACTATGGCCAACTTTGACCTGAATCAACCAAGAAACTGTCAGAGGACCAACAAACACAGCGCTGACACTAACTTCACACAGTTTTGCATCTTTTTAAATTGAAAGTTAAGATTCATTAATAAACATACTTTATTTTATTAAGTGGTTTTTTGGGCTCTTTTGCATTTTGCTTTACTTTTTTTAAGAGGAAAAAACAGCTGGAGAGAATGTCGGGAGGAGACAGTGGGTTATGACAAGCAACAAAGGGCAAAGTTCAGATTCGAACCCATGGCCACTGCAATGAGGACTATCGGCTCAGCACATGGGGCGTGCGACATAATCACTACACTATCCAGTACTCCCATAAATATATATTTTAAAAGACAGAACTTACTTTCTATTTGTACAGTGATCATGTGCGGCCAAAACTGCGAGAAATGATCCTAAGTGATTATGGACCTGCTGTGAGTTAGACTTGTTAGAATGTTCCTTTTCCCCCTAGGTTCAAATATTTAGAGTAATCGTGATGGTATTTCTGATTATATGGTAATGTGATAAATAATGACACCTAATCAAAGTTTGAATGTCAAATTTCAAACACATAAATATTAAAATAAGATTTTCACCATTTTTTTTCAATCAGGAAACATGATTATAATGTTCCTACTGTCCGGATTGACTCAAATCTGTTACTTACAATGACATTCAATGCTGGTTTCAATTATATAACACAGTTTTTTGCAATGTTGCAATCTAAAAGGCCCTTTGTTAGTTTGAAGAAAGGAAGAGAATGCACACAACTGTTGCCCGGGTAACAGTGAGTCTTTGATTTAAACAAGACAAACACAAGTGAAACCAGGCTGCATAAACCAAGATTTTACAATATGTGTCACTCAAACTCAAGACTTCAGACACCAGTAGATGGCTATAAAGGGAGTTTGAATAACACAAAAAAGAACAATATACAGCCGCTTGCTGTTTGTTTCAGATGGAAAATGCTAGTAAGAATCCTATTACACAGAAAAATGTGTCTAAAGGCCGGTTCACACGGCAGGATTTTAAAATTGTCGGCAGATTTCCCAAACTGTAGAGACCACACACATGGCGATAAATAATCTGAGGTTTTACAGTTCTGGTCGTACAGTGTGTGGTGTGCGGCCACACGGCAACATCAACACACCACACACAAACCGATTTCACTCGCGAACGTCCCCCGATCAGACGGGAAATCTCGCAAAACCTCTCGAGATTAAACGTGTTTCCAGAGTCAACAAACGGACGAAGAGGATGTAATAGGGATCGTTTTACTGTGTTTTTAACTGAAAAACAAAAAAACGTGTTAAAAACGTTTTAAAAAGAGGCGTCGGTCAAAGGAGCGGAGACTACGGGAGCATGAGCTGTACTTGCTACATGTTGACATGGAGGTGAGTAGTTGTTTTGCTCCCGGTATTTTCGCTACTACGTCACCTCGCTTTCTGATTGGCTACGCGTCACATTCAACAGGCTCATGCTCGTTTTCCCCTCGGGGGACACCACACATGATGAGAGATCGGGCCTAAACAATCCAACATGTTGAATATCCCCGATTTGAGATCGGAGCGGTCCCGACGTTCTTCCGACCAGACGAGAGCGGTCTGAACACACCACACACGGCAGGATGATCTTATAAGATTATTTTATGATGATCGGGGCGTCCTTAAGATTATCGGAAGGGGAGAATCTGGGCTAAAATCGGCGCAATTATCCTGCCGTGTGAACTAGGCTTAAGTTTAAGTAACATTTTCTCGGGTGGGTGGTGTAGTAATGCCTTCAGTTTGGGGGATAAATGATGAAAGCAACGTCCATGAGAAAAACCTTGAATTTGAGCTTTATAATAAGTCTTTCCTTCTCTCACATGTGCATGTATCTTGTTGGTGTGGGCACTTTCTGTTTGTGCAATTTTTTTGTACCTGTGTCTTGATGTGCTGCTCTGGTGCGGTGACCAGGCTGGCACAGCTGAGCCACAACATGACCATAATGGACAGGAAGAGACAGGCTGCTAAGATCCACCGTGGAAGGCCTGAGCGTCTGGAGAATAAAAGGGTGGGGAGAAAAAGAGGGAGATAAGAGTTTGGGCGGATGAAGCAGGCTAGAAATACATTAAAAATATTATGCACCATATGCAGAACTTTACAAATATAAATGAACAAGAGAAAACTGCACTTCCAATTTCACAACTTTCACTTAAATATGAAAACGCAACAGAAGCTAAAATTTAAGAATCAAACCATCTTGTATCCCAAAATGTGATTAAACTTTTCCTACCATATATATCACTGTTAGTTTCCTTAATGCACATGTAATATAAGCATCCAGACGCATGAAACGTTGAGTTTGGTAATCTTGGATGCATCTCAATTTGGTATATCTGCATTTTCTTTGATTGTGATTAGATCATCATGATAATTGTTGTGCCATAATAAAGGAATAGATTTGAGTTTTTGGTGATGACTTTATGTTATGTTGATTTACAGTATGTTTCAGGAGAAAAAGTTATTAAGAAGAAGTAAGCTTCAACTCACCTTGACATGCAGCCGAGGAAGTCGTGTTCAGCTGTGAGGTCCTCTGGGTGCTGAACGGGGTGTTTGCCTTTACCTCCTGCTTTGGATGACCCCCTCTCACCATGTCCCCTCACGCCTAAAAAAAACAATTAATTGTAAAAATGAAAAATCTAAAAAAATACATCAAATTGCTGCAAAGGAACAACAAGCAGAGAGAATCCCTCCCATGATACCCCACAAGTCATCTTCTTTTTTTTGTTTTGATTGTAAGGCACCTAGATGCTGCTCTTATTTTATTATATTCTTTATCATAACATACTGTATGTTTAAATTAATAAAAGTAAACTTACTGTTGACAGATTTAACTTAACACATACCTTTTAAATCACACCAGTAGCATAAGTTTTTGAGGGTTTGAGCTGTCTCCTCTTCTTCCTCCTCCTTGTAATACACTTGACTCGTCTGTGTGCTTTGTGTTTGCTGAGATGCAAAGTCTGTGCAGGTCCTGTGAGTTTGTTTATAAGCTGATGTTTTACTTTAGAGCTGCTCTGTGGGTCTTTCTTAAGCCACAATCGCAGTGGTAGCACAACCCTCTGAATCCCTGCTGCCCCTGCTGGATAAGGGTTGCAAACATCCAGCCTCTCATTTCCTTCTTGCTTAATGTTTGTTTTTCACCAGAAGAATTTGACTTCCTTATTTTTGACTAAACAGTATGTTCAGGGACTAGCCAAAGATGTCTCCTGTCAGTTTCATCGGAACTGATAAAAGGCATCTTGAGTTATGAGCAGAAATGAATATGACACTTGAGATATTAATTATAGCTCACCCCCAGAGCAGACACTCTAATTTAAGTGAAAATCTGTCAGTCACCAATTTTGGGTTTAACATTTTTGGTGTTTTTGGCACCCCCTATGGGTCAGACTCAAAATGCTTTGGCAGGCCTATTTACAGACACGACCTGAACGTCTGTCCACAATTTAATGTGTCATCATCTTGAAAACTAAATAAGACATTAACAACTCTTAAAAATAGTAGAATAAGCTTTGTCAAATGAGAATCCACAGCTATTTTGGTACCAGCTGGGCCTATGCTGCAAGGAACGTCAAAAACGTCAAAAATAAAAAATATATATTCACAGCAAAAGATAATAACATCACCACCATCAGACTGATTGGGTTCATATTTTATGGGAAGCTAATGCACATCATTTACAGTTACTGTGCCAAGTTTGGTGTACGTGTGTTGTGTATTTAATCTCACCATGGGGCCTTTGGGTGTGAGAGTGGATCTGAGGCCAAGGTTTGTCTGCAACATTTGATCGAGGAGCCTGAAGTTCAGGTACAGAGTACTCCATCTCTGGCTGGCTCTGTGGAGAAATGCAACAACAAAGATGCTCAACAATCCAAACAGCATCAGCAGAACTGACAACTTAAACTCAAAAGGGATGGCCAATGGGCTGCATGCACAGAGAGAAGCACCATAGGAGTTAGATATGAGGTGTGAAAAGTAGATATGAAGATTGTTTGTAAAGAAATAGTTCAAGAAAGGGTTTTCTCTCTTAAGAAAATAATCTTAAAGGACTGATACCTCTATCATGCTGCATAGATGCAGAGGTAGTTAGCCTTGCTTAGCACAAATTGTCATGGTTTTGTTTCTGTATTTCATTTTGTTTAGTTATACTTTTCCCTTAGTGTTTCTGTGTGTTTTTGATGTTTCCTAGTCTAGTGTTTACTTAAATCTTGTAGTGGGTTTCCCTGTGTCCTGTTCCTAGTTTGCTGTTTCTTATTTTAGTCTTAAGTGTTTCCTGTTTTATTTTGTAAGATCTTGTTTAAATTGTGTTTTCAGTGTTCGATGTTTTACTTTGTAGTTTTCAGTGTTTCCTGCCTCCTCTGTGTTTCCTGTGTCTGATTACCCCAAGTCTATTTAGTCTCTGTGTGCCTTCCCTCCTGTTGTCAGTTCATTGTCGGTCATGTGTAGTCTGAGCCTGCCGTTCGTTCCCTCTGCTCGCTGGATTTATTTGGTTTTGGATTCTCTGGATTTATTATTTAAGTAGGTTTTTGTTTTGGTACCCCTCCCTGTTTTTCTACCTCTGTCTGTGACACAAATGACATACACAGGGCAGCAATAAAAAGCGAGCAAAATAACTGGAAAAAAAACATTTGTCTTTTTTAATCAAAGATGCTGAAGGCTGGATTTTGATGCCAAGGTTTCTTTCTTTTTTTTTTAACCTAATTGCTAAGCCGGGCTTATTACTTGTGTAACCCTCGTACATGATAGTGCTGTCAAGCTGATTTGAATTACTTAAATTTAAAAATACCCAAAACCACTTAACACTCGAATATTGAAATATTCCCTCATAGACTGTTACCATGTTGATTTGTAAAATAAGTGATTCATCGTTGACATTGATGAAAATGAGAACAATGTTAAGCCAGGTGTCACATGGTTGAAGGTCCCATATTATGCCCTTTTTGGGGTTCAACATTAATGTGATATCACAAACCCATTTTCAATGAGGGGGGCTAGAGACCGAGCATTACATGTGGCTATTGCTACTGCTAACATGAGGAGGTAGGAGAATCCGAGTTCCCGCGGACTTTGTATTTTTGCAAGTAAATGTGCCTAAACATGCACAAGACACCTGGAAAACACATAAATATCCAAGTTGTTTGATGCAAAGTGTTTTTGACACTTTTAGTAATGTGACAACAAAAATCCTCTTTAAAAACAACAACAAAAACAAACAAAAACAAACTCTACTTTGTAAAAAAGTCTTTGGTCCAGACTAGCTAGTCTAGCAGTTAGATTATTCCTCAACATTAAGCACGGCCACTATGTGAGAATTCACAAGTATGTAAAATATGTATGTCAATTTAGTGAGAAAAGCAACATTTTTATTGCCATCTATATCTGAATTTACCCTTCTGTTCTGTGAAAATAAAAGTTTCATGAATCAAATGCTTCATTGAATTGTGAGACATGAACTGGTAAAAAAAACACTTCAAATCTTTTTTTCTTACCTTAGACCATTAAGTCTAATAATCTTATCGTACCAGTCTTATCAACCCTAAATAGTTCTCTAAAACCTGCAACTGAGGCAGCACCACTGAAAAAAGATTTGGAAAAAAATAATGTATACACATACACAAACAGCCTGCTGCCAGTATTTGCCCTGTTGTGTGTTTTTTATGTTGTGCACAGTGTTCCTGGTTCCCTTGGAGAACTCATTAAATGAGGATTTTTGGCCCCACTGCTGAGACCCCAACAACAGCAGCTGTAGACTGTTGTAACAACACTACTGCTGGACTCAGCACACACGCACAGTGTTTGAAAAGGGGGATAATATGTCCTATTTAATACAATTCCAGGAAACGTAAACCTAATTCTAACGACTCTCATTAATTATGTATCTATTTTAAACAGAAAAATTCTGATAACTGGGCCACAATAACTATACAACATACCATTTGCTTTTTTAAAGTTATAAAACCTTCAGTCACAAGTTATTTCACAACTGGGTTTATTGCCCTTTGCAAGAAATGTTTTCTGACAGAGCATTAAGACCAGATGCAGCAGCAGGGTAAAGATGTGAGGGGGTGCCTCTCATTGGCCTGATCGGCATCTGTAATGCATTATGAGGGTAAAGATGCTTATAGAAAGACAGAATGAGGAATTTGAGCCACAGAAACATGTAGGTAATAAAGAGGCAGATTTAGTTTATTTTTTGTTTCAGTGGTGGACAGATCAATCTAAAATGTCATGTAGCACCAAGTGGCAACCCCCGGTCTCGAAAATTGAAGCCTATGCGTAAGTGCAAAATCCAGCAGTTTGTCGAGTGACCACATGAGGGTAGCTCAAGGGACACCAGACTGGTACAAAAACGAATGGGTCTGATTAGTTGGGGGGGGGGGATTTTTTTGAAAACGGCTCTTGTTTGATTTTGAAAATGAAAAGTTTTCCATAGTAAGGCGCATAGCTGACATGATTAACAGGTGGGTGCGATGTAAAGGTTCATCGACAAGCTGAAAACCCTTCTCAGCTCCAGCTCTCAGCCTTTCATCGGGTTTAATGAAAGTTAGTGAGCTGCCAATGAGCCTCCGGAGCCCCCTGCAGATGGCTTGTACCGTTCCTTTATGCTCTTTTTACTTCGGTTTTGATCCATAACTACTTTCTTTTTCAGTGGTCAAGCTCATGCTGTTAGAAGGTCCGGACTTTATTTCAAAATATGAATCAAAGCATTTCTTTTATTTGAAATGCAAAATGATCACATTTTAAGCAAGCAATTAAAATTGTCATTCATTACTATAAACCTTTTTGCGATGAATGGCGAAAAAAGTAATGTAATCGTTTCACAGCCCTAGTAAATATGGATCATATTTACATATTTGCATACGACAAGGAGAGGAAACAGTTGCAGTTTATCAAAAGTTCATCTGGATGTTCATTACATTTGATGCCCAATAATCACTAAAGCTCCTGCAAGGTACATTTCACATTCAGTCTAGCTTGACGCCCCTTTGTGGACAAATGAGTACATCTTATCGCTTTGTCGAATTTACATCTTTATACTGGTAATCTTGTTTGTTTTTCAAGGTCATACAGAGAGATAAGTATTCATTGAAGTCAGATTTACGAACCAGCCAAAGATCTACTCACAGAGGCTTTGATGGTTGATTATGGCCTTTAACATGTGCTTCATATTTGAACTTACACTTACAAAGGGTTCAGTATCTTAGTTTGAAATAACTGTGGTAGTAAGACATTTTAACATATAACCTTTTGTCAGTTAAGGAATTTTAATTAAAATAAGAAAGATACAGCATATTACATCAGCAGTCCAACAGACAATAAAACTAAAAGGCAGTTTTTTTCTCATGTTCCTGTATGAATGCAGGATGCTCACTCATATCAATCAAAGTAACACTAGTTTCCAACACTGCTTTTTTAACATTACTCAAAATCAGCCTTTTAGTTTCTTTAAAATTCAGTCGGGTAAAGGGACTATTGTAAGGAGAAAAGGGTGAGGGATTTCTCTTTGTGATCAGCCTTGAACCAAGTTCAATTTGTTCTGCATTACATGCTAACAAAGCCATGGCTCGGTGGGAGGAAGTCTTTAATTGACTCACTTTTGTCCTGAACGTTCACAGTCATTCTGACATGGGCTGATTTCTAAAGATGAGTTTACGGTGCAAAAAGGATGACTATTTTTTTACCAATATGTCCTCGCATTTTCTTGATTTTATTTTCTCCTTTGATGGGGAGAAACCACATCTGTGGCCTTAAGTGACCAACTCCACCCTCAAAATCTCTATCTAATGCCAATGACTGGTTACTGGTGGTTTTTATTGTTTAAAAGATGGTCAGACTGAACATAATCAGTTAGTCTTACATGTTTGGACAAATGCATGTGTATAAATAGCTTATTATGGACATCTATATACTTTTGTGTTTCAGCTTTGTTTTCACTCTACTGCTGTCCCTGAACTTGTTCTGTTGTTTCAATGCTCAGAAAGTCAATCTGTCAAGCTGGTGGCAGTTTGCCAGCTGCCCACTAAACACAGGCCTGATGGTCTCCTCACAGCCCCATGGAGCCTCATGCAGCTCCAGTCTGCACGTCACTGCCATAAAGAGCAACCATCCATCACAAAGTCCCAAAGAAATGTTTCATGTTCTGCAGCTGCTGCATCTCAGACCCCAGTATGCACTAAACTCTTTATATCAAATTTGAGTGTGAGCACATAAAGGACTCCTCTGTTATACAGACACTCTTCTATACGTGTTAGTTGGAATCATATCCCTTTAAGCCCTGTAATTACATAGCTAAAAGTGTCACAAGGACTCATTATACAAACAGGAAAACCTCTAAAGAGGATGTTGGTTTTTGTTTGACATTTGGAGGATACAGTTAGGTCTGTCTCGACAATGTATCACAATCACTAAATGAAATGTAAATCAGTTTAAAGTTTTTTCGTTTTTTTTTTAACACAGCACAAACCAACAATGCCCAAGTTTAACCGGCTTGGTTTTTGAAATCATTGCATAGGTAGAACCATGAGGCTTTCAGCTCTAATCAATTCAGTTTTCATACTTAAGAAATAACTTTGGAATATGTGTTCATTAAAGGCCATAAGCAAGTACAGTCAACTCTTTCTTCACTTCTGCATTGTTTCTGTCATGATGCGTGTTCACTACTATAACTAACCCTGCTGAGTATCAAATGTGCATATGACAGAGGGCGGGTGATGTAATTTAAAAGGACATTTACCAACAATTAAAGTGCTGCAATGAATGAATCTAACCACCTTGTCCCCACCCTGCTGTGTGCCCTTGCTCACTCAACCTTCACAAATGCATTGACTGGAGTATGAGCAGTGAGTTATTTTGGCAGGAACCCAAGCTCTACAACACCATATAACATTGTGGGTATATATTATCTATCATAAAAGGAAGCACAGGATAGCTCCACTAATCATATAATAAGGTTCAGTGGCATGCTCTTAACCTCCAATTAAAATAACGAATGTGGGAAAAAAAGCTTCAGGTTTAATTTTCTAATATCAGAACTCAGTCAGCCACAATAATATTTATGAGACTGGTTCAATTATGGAGAGTTCACAGTTAATGTGTCAACATCTTTTTCCACAAAGCCCTTCAGAATTAAACTTTATTGTCAGCAAAAGACATTAAGCATGATAAGGTGAAAATGCACAGCCCCAAAAATAACCTATGAAAGGCTTAATACTGTATGTCCGATGTTTGTCAAGTAGACTTTGTTGCTGTTTTGACACACTGAAGATGACTCTTCATCTTGTGTTCTTACATTTCTTGTATAGACATTATATAAAGGGAGGGGGAGTTTTTTTAGTTTAGCAACTACACTACCTGGTAACTATTACTGCTCAACGAAAACCACATATAACATTAGACTTTTCCAGAAGAAAATCTAACTTCTGTGACTTAAAACAATAAATTACAATAGTTTTCAAACAGCACAGAACAAATTCCTTAACCGAGCCCCTTTGATAATTACAACTTTGACTATTTAAACATATACCTTATCAGAGATAGATGCTTATCGTAAAGCTAAAGAATGAAACCTAACTGGGCTCCCATAGCACAGAGCCTGCTTTCTCTGGACAAACACTTATGTGCTTCTTACCTGAAAAACTACAACCTTGCCATCATCAGCCTGCAGGTAGAAGGTCCAGGTGGAGGAGATGAAGCTCTGAGCAGAGCTAACAATGTCGTTGCACCAACTGGATACGGCCTCCATCACAGAGGGGGGCTTAGGACGTAGAGTCATGGCCCTGAGCTGCAGAAGAGAGAGAGAGCACGAGACTATTAACTGTGTGCGAATGCTTTATTGAGTTCACTTTTAAATTCTAAATTGTGATATTATTTTGTCAGTCATCTTATGTCACTTTGGCTCTCAGAGCTCGTTTTGCTGCATTTGTGTGTGCAGCTAGTGGCCTTTCTTACCTTCCTCCTCTTGATCTCTGGTTCAGAGGGTTGGCTGGCACAACCAGTGCTGCAGGCCTCCTGCTCCAGCAGCTTGATATACGCCTCCTGGCAGGCTGCAGAGTGTGAGAGAGAGAGAGACAGAGAGAGAGAGAAAGAGAGAGAGAGAGAGAGAGAGAGAGAGAGAGACAGAGAGAGAGAGAAAGAGAGAGAGAGAGAGAGAGAGAGAGAGAGAGAGGAGGAGGTAGGAAGCAAAAAAAGATGTAAAAAATAATGACGACAAAAAAGAAAAAGTAGCCATGGAGCACTACACTCAGCTGGATGTAAGACAATAAGGAGAAAAAAAACAATGAACCATTTTCATTTGGGATCAAAGATAAGAAGGCTGGTGAGATGTATCTATTGGACGCCACAGAGATGATTCATCTTGTGTTGTCTTTATTGAAACTGGGGGCGAGGGGGCTTTTGCTGTCTGGATGGTAAATCATACATTGATTTCCAATATAGCAGTTCAAACAGGAAGAACTGCCTTTACCCAGAAAATACCCAGAGTCTTCCAGCTTTGAGGAGGAAAATGCAATATTTAACAGAGATTTCAGCCTGCATTTCTTCTGCTAATCCATGTGACAGAATGTATTTGCTTTCCCTTCTGCCTTTTAAGTTAATGTTTCTGTACGATTCCACCTTAAATCATCTTTTCTCAAAGGAACCAAAAGACACCATCCTTTGGGAAACACTGAAGGTAGAAATCACTAAAATAAACTATTGAAGTTACACTAAGCCAAAATAGGGTTCAAATGAATAACCCTGGCTACATTTCAAATGTATTCTTATGAGGATTTGTTCCTCTGCCTTTCATTTTGACATGACATATTGGGGCCTCTGCTGCTTAAACTTTGGTCTCTGCTCGCTCAGCAGGACTGTAAGTGACACACTCACTCACCTCCCTGACACTCCTCTCGGCTGGTATTAAAGCCGGCGTTGCCATTGACGAACTGGCAAATAGAGTAGAGGCGGCAGCCGCGGTGGCAGGCATTCATTATGGAGTCCTAAAAGACAGACAGTTACAAAATTAGAGACGCCTCCTGAACTCACAATAACATTGATAGAATGAATAACAAAAGAGATTCTGGCATTTCTTAATGAAACGGTGCAGTGTGTTGTTTTACAACCTGCCTTACACGGTTGTTATGACGCTTTCTCTACAAAGGAGGCTGTTAACATTAGACATTTGAGTACAACTTTGCAAGAAAAAAAACCTAATGCAACTCCTGTAACTAACGCTGTAAAATAATGCCCTTATTCTCTGTTAAAAATTAAGAAACAGTCCCCTCTAGTGACCTCTCTTGGAACAAGAGACACAAAGAGATTCTCTGACCGCGACCATCAACGATTTATTTGAGCCTTGTGCTTGTCATCATCCTCACTGCGTTTGCCTGTTTGGTGCATGCAGGGAAGAGCGATTATCTCAAACCATAAAACGGCGCCTTGGAGATTACATGCACTGTACTAGACCCTACACAATACAAAGTCTAGTTCTCAATCGCAACCTTTAAAATCCAGGTGACTGTGCACCGCTTTGCAGCTCTGTTTCTACCCCCTCCTCCCTTGCAGGATACCTATAACCACACCTGAAGGCAGCAGATGAGGAGGAGGAGGAGGAGGAGGAGGAGGAGAATGAAGGAGGGAGGAGAGAGATATCCGAAGCTTGAAATATATCGGTTCTAAAGCGCCGCAACTCCTGGTGTAAATTCAAGCCAAAATCTACCGTTTTGCTTGGTTCCAATTCGGCCTTGTGCAAGATGGCAGGCGCTGTGTTATCAATACAGGATCATTGTTTTCATAGATGACAACAGTTTTGCTGATTCTTCATTGCGAAAGCGCCCTCTGGTCAATAGATACAGGCTAATCTTACTGTCGGCGTAAATACGATTAATTATTGGTGCAGTTATTTGCATATCAAAGACGAGCTTGTTGAAAACAGCTCACTTCTTGGACGAGTCTTTAAGGTGCACAAGAAATGCAGCTGCATCCATTTTTTTGGCCTAATTTTGCACGGCAGCATCTCAAGGGATGCAGCGAAATATCGGAGCAGCAATGATGTTGCGTTACGATCGTGAAGCACCAACCTTTCTCGTACCTTTCATTTTTCTGATATAATACAAGAGGCAGTTTTTTTGATTGCAGATTATTAAAGTGTAACTCTGTGTGTCGATGCAGCCTCTGAAATGTCGGCCAGCAGGATGTAGCCGTGCTCTCATCGATGTAAACGCGCTTTCTGCAGAGCCAGCCTACGCTACAGCACACAAGAAGAACTTACTTTAGCAGGGCTTTTGTTTTTGATGGTGAGCTGGCATTGCTTTTTGCAGTAATTGATGTCGCCCAGTTGGTTGTCGAACAGATCCGAAGACGCAGCTACGAGCCCGGCGAAGAGCACCGAGAGCAGGGCCGATAAGCCGCACATTGTGCCGCCGAGCCAGAGCATCTCAAACCCTGAAGGAGAGGAACGAAGAGACGAGTCTGAAGCAGCACTGAAGCTCTCTTTGTGGCGGCGCTGCTGCTGCGGATGCTGCTGCTGCTTCTGCCCATAGACTGCCACTCATCCGCCGCTGCTCGTGGCGTCACGCGCAGTGTTGCCAGATCTCGTGAGAGAAACAAGCAAAAAAGCCCCCAAACAAGCTTCTAACAGATAATATCTACCAGCCATGCCCAAGTCAAAATCAAGATTTTCACAAACTTGTGTAGGCTACGAAATAATCTTTTTGTGCATTTTTTTTTTTGCCGTTAAGTATGGTGGCCCTCAAGGTGCCACTTCATCTTCAGGGCCACCATGCTGAAAATATATTTAACATATAATCTAATATAATTTATATATATATTCACAAAGCAGATAAAGTATGCCCATACGTGTCTCCTCAGAACAAACATGTGACTCTCTTCTGCAAGTTTCTTAGACCGGCTTCGGGTGTTTACTGTTGACAGGAAAGTTTTAGTGTTGGAAGACAGAATGCCTTCAAATCATTTTCCCAAATAATTACTTTTTTTGTCATTTTGTAGTACTCCAGTCCAGGGCTTGCAGCACCTAAAGCATTTAGGACACTATACTGCTTAGTTGTTAATAGTTTGTAATTAAAAGCCACACTGGTTTTCACCTGCAAACTCAAGTAAGCTGTTCTGGAACTGAAAACTCACTTTTCCCAGTTCGTGCTTGTGAACACACACTTTTCCAACTAGTATATCTAAACTGTTAAAAAAGAAGCAAGTAAAATATAATGGCTGAAATTCAATTCAATTCAAAAAACTGTATTCAATTAAAGTACTTCTTGAATGGTAGGATTGCAACAGTTGATGAAACATTGCATTTTGTATTTTTCATTTAATCTGTTTGTTGTGAGAGGTATAATAGCCTTGCAAAGTAAAAATATTTTTTAAAAATGGTAGAAAGAAATGCATCCAAATAAACTTAAGTACCTGTTCTTGTGCAAAGTTTCTCTGAAGCATATGACTGAGACAGAAGAAATCTCCATTTTCAAACAATTTTTTATAAGGACAAGCGATGCTTTCTCACTTAGCATATTTACATGCAGACTTCTTTACAAACACATTTGAAGAGGCTGACAAGTCTTGCCATTACATTTGAGCTGGATTTAGAGTCAAGTGACTTGATAACTGTCCACCAGTTTATCTTGGCCTTTTTGTATACTAATAAAATACGTATTAATCTGTGATTCATCCCAGGATCACACAATACATGGGATTTTTATTTATTGAAGCTTTATTTTAATCAGTTTCTCCTATTTTATATAGTATTAAATGAAATAGTTTATATATCTATATACAGTCTATGCTATTTATGTATGATGGCTGTCACCCACATCATTTACAGTCTTCTGTTCACTTAAAGGTAAGAGTGACAATACAACGCACAGGACATTAAGAGGTCAATTATGGAAACATGCAAATAATACAAAGCAGTAGACTGTGACTTTGGTCTTGATTGGTTTAATGCTTATGCATTATTTTGTAATAATGATTGGAGAAATTATAAGGTCAATGTGAGGAGAAGTTGTGGAAAATGCTATGCTGATTGCTGCTTCGATAAGAGCTTTACATGATGTGTGATGGTGTGGGGAGGCATCTCTCTCACTGAAAAAATAAGGCGCGTTATCATTGGAAGCAAATTTAATTGCAGACTGATATCGAGATGAGATTCTGCAACCTTTGGCAATCAGAGTCTGGGGCCGAACTCTATCCTCAAAAATGACAAAGCTGCCCCTACTGGGCAGGGTTTATCCAGAATTTTGGAGTGGAGAGGACTGGCCTGCCTGTAGTCCAGACCTCAACCCCATTGAACACTTGTCATCTTGGACATTTTGTTCATGCGAGAACGACCAACACAACCACATTGGCTGACTTACAACAAATGCTGCTTGAAGAATGGGATGCTATAGCAGTGTGCCACAACGGGTGACCAGCATGAGGACGAGGTGCCATGCTGTTGTGACTGTGTTTGGTTCTTCCACACACTACTGAGGCTCCTGTTTGTTAAATGAATAAATTGATAATATCTTGATTCTTTAGACTTCAGTCATCCAATCCACTAAATGACGCCAAACCAGAGTCAACAGTAAGAATAAGGTGTTTAGCATATGGGCAGAGAAGATTTGACAAGTTTTTCATGGGTGCAGCCCACATACTCAGCTCTGCTGCTCATCCCACAAATGCATGTTCCGAACAAATGTGGCACCATTTAAAGGGGAAATAAACAGGCCTTCAAAGGTATAAGATTTGCCAAGAATCATTGTCACAACAAAGAAATAATCTACCAAACACAAGTTCCTTATTTTTTGTGCGATTTTTATGACATTTAAATACATTACATCTTAATTATAATGTTTTTATTATAAATTAGAATGACAACCCCCCCCCCCCCCCAAAAAAAAAAAAGTACAACATGTAGCCTACAAAGTTTATAAAGTTCATCTATAATTGTGCGTGCTTGTTATTTGTCGATGTCTGTGGTGGTCGTGTGTTGGTTGTGTGTAGTGGGAGTGTCAGGGAGGGGACACTGAGTGAGGAGCACTAACGACTCGTTTCTGTGTGGTAAAACGAGGGTGGAGCTGACAGTATGAACCTGAGTGTCACAGCAGTAGCAGAGAGAGAGAAATTAAAAACGAGCAATTACAGTATTCCCTTTTGTATTGCTGGCTGGTTTCACTTAAGAGTAACCGACGATGTGAGGAGAGTCGCCTGAGAAAAGCTGAGCAATTCTTCCTACAACTTTAACTCTGCCGTTATGTGCAGGAAACAAGAAAGGGACAGAGAGAACTAAACCAAAACAAACATAGTAGAAGAATGTTTTCCTTCATGCCTCTCCTCGTACTACTTGTCTCTGGTGTGTTTTTGTCTTCGACACGTAAGTACCAACCTTTGTTATTAATTAACAAGCTGACAGACCGATGGGCATGAACGTGTTTTAGTCTAGACGGCTGTATGTTTTGTGAAATGATGATGTACTCTGTGTCAGTGTTAGTAATTAGTTAAAGATCTGGTGCTTCCAGGAGCGAACAGTGAGACGCTCCAAACGTTCATATTTGAATTCAGTTTCTGTTTTTTTTTACACCTACACAAAGGTAGTGTGATACAGAGCCTACGTTTACTTCTTACAATACTATCAAGTATCAATCCAACATTAATTGTAGCTGGAGACCAAAGTAGATGTTAAAAAACGTCTATTTATTTGGGATAGGTGGCCAATTATATATATTTTGTTAAATGTCGTCCATCATTACCGAACATAAAGAGTGTTGTTTATTTTTTTTTAATTAAAAATAAGCCTGTTTTGCCTTAACATTAGGTTAGAATAAAAAACATATACTTGCAGTCTGACCAGTGTGACCGAATTGTATTTTGTGAAACACCTAGATGAAAAATAAGGCTACCAATAAACACATACCAACAAGTTACTGTTTATTAAATTATCCACTTCAATTAGCCCAGATGTGTTTGATACCAAAATCAGAAGACATGGTGCTGATGATGTAGCTGTGGAGACAAAATAAAATATAAGAAATGCAACAATAGTTCCATAAATTGTTGTACAGATGAAACGTGCAAGTCATCTTTATTATTTGGGACTTAAAAAATGAATGTTTGCTATTTTGTTATGTTTATTTTCAGACACACTATACTCACTTAGCCTTTAAGTGATCTCATCTGCTAACAGTTGTGTCTTGGTATATGTTCTTCATATGAGATGTGCAGTGAGATAAAGGGACATGTGTTAGAAGCGTTGTTCACCACACACCTGGACCAAAGTTATATGAATCTACACAATGAAGCACAGTTTTAACGTTCAAACTCACAGCAGACTGTTTCTCAGGGGTTTAAATCATAAAGGCCGAGGCGTTATGGATATGGGAAAGTGTTCAAGGGTTTTACAGACACACCAGGGTGACCTCTGTGACTGATCCCACTGAGGCTTCATAAATCCACTTCATTTTAGGGTCATAAATATGTGCTGAGCTCCTGCTCTGTGCTGTGCTGCTGTGGTGTCCTCCAATTCACACAAACAAAGTTTTGTGGTTTAAATGATATTTAAACCACATAGAACCTTGTCTTCAACGACTAAAAATATGAAACTGCATACATTAGAAGTTGCAGATCACCTAATGCAGGTTACACGGGGAGGGGGGGGGGGGGGGGGAGCTGTAACCTGGCACTGCAAGCATGAAAAATGTATTCAATAAGTTGGGAAACTTTTTTAAAAATTATTTATTTGCTAAATCATTACAAGTCCAACATGTTTCAAGCATCAAGGTCATTATCAGGGTTGTGAAATATCAATCGAAGTTAATGGTAGTGGAATATCAAAAACAACCAAACCTCTTTTTTTTTTTTTCTCAGACATTTTTAATGAAAAATCTAATCTGGTGATCGCAAAGTTTTATATTTAAGCAGAATCAAATCATATAAATAGTGAAGGTGCAGTGGACACAGTTGGCACTTGAACTGTATGAAAAATAAATGTTCGGGACATTGACCTAATTAGGGATCCCACATTAAAACATAATAGTAAACACAAAAAGTAGAGAGACAAATCATTTGGGACCACTGCACCAGTCACAGAAAAAATCACACTCAATAATTTGTCTAGAGCTTTGTAACTCGAGCTTAAACTGCGGTTTAAACATGACAATGAATTTGTATATATTTATCATATATTTAATAATTTTGATGACCTGCAGCATTTCCTTGTTTTTTGTTTTTGAGAAATTTGGTTGGACAAGGCCTTAGCTTGGGCTCTGGAATTTTAGGATCACATTTGACATGTTTTTAATAGAAAGCAATAAAAAAATGTAATTGGGAAAAGTAAAGGCATACTAGAAGAGTAATGTGTACTCTAAAGTTCTTGGAGACTATGGGTTTTTTTTATGTTTGTCTCCCCCATGTAGATGAAGCAGTGATCTCCCCTCAAGATCCAGTCCTGCAGATTGGCTCATCTCTAACAGCCACCTGCACGCTGAATCCTGAGCTTGGCATCCACATCGGCTCGTTGTACTGGACTCTGAACGGCATGATTCTGTCCAACAGCATCTACAGCCTGCTGGGCCCTGACGCATTGAGTGTCACTCTTCACAACCTCAACGGCTCCCAGCAGCAGTCTGGAGACAACCTGGTGTGTCATAGAGCAGATGGACACGTCCTGGCCGGCTCATGTCTACATGTGGGCAGTAAGTTTAGTCTGCAACGAGTCATATAGAGATTTGCCATTCAGATGCACTTGGGCTGAGAAAGTTGGCTGTTAAAATGGCATAGGACTTCTAGGAGTTTGTAGTGTGCATATGTAAAAATGAAAACAGTTACCCTACAGTATATTCTCGCTTATAAAGCCGTTTATGCAAATCCCTAATTAAATCCCAAATTCTGCTCTTGTTTATAACTAACTTTAACATTTATTTACATTAAAGGTAAATAAATAGATACAAAATGAATTAATAAAACGTCCTACAGCCTAACACTTTTCTTTGTAAGAGGATATTTAAAAACTATAAAATATAAAAATCAGTGGAAAGTAGAATTCTGCCATTAAAGAAATCTATAAAGATTTTTATTTATTTATGTGCGTTTCTCAATGACACAGTCGATAATGTTTACATTTTTATCATTTTTATAGAAACAGAAACCCACAAGACTCAAAATGATGTTTGCTGTTGATTTTCTTTAAGTTTTTAGGTCTTAGAAAAGCCCATTAGAGCCTGTCAGTGATAAAGTATGAGCTGTTTTAATGTATAGACTGAAGAGTTTAAATGTCTATAATAAGAAAAGTAAACTGGCCTTATGCTGTTTTAATCACTCTTAAATTTTAGACTTAAGTTAATAAAATCACAAAAGCTTATTTACGTCCCTCTTTGGTCAACATCACCTTTAGCTCAATTTCAAAATCCAACCAGGAGAGATTGTTTGCTATTTGTATATTTTAAAGTATTTAACTTTACGCTTTATACATGATCTAAATCTCCAGGTTTTTTTGTTTTGTTTTTTAGTGCCTCCAGAAAAGCCTGTCAACATAACATGTTGGTCTCGCAACACAAAAGACTTGAGCTGCAAGTGGAGCCCAGGGGGGCGTGGTGAGACCCACATCCAAACCAAATACACCCTCAAGTACAAATTGAGGTGAGCGCCCCGACCTGCTTCAGCTCACAGGTGATCACCTCATTCAGCACCACACTGGTGGACAGGCAATGAATGCATTATCGCTGCAACATACTACACCAACAGGCTGTTGTTTTCTTTTACTCTGTAGGGGATGAAAAACTGTTCAGATAGCCTTTCACTAATAAAAGCAGAAACAAAATATGTCTTTTTTTCTGTTGTAGGTGGTATGGCAAGGAGACGGAATGTGATAATTATGGCACAGCAGGGAATCTGCGTTACTCCTGTTACATCCCCCGCAACCTTGCTCTCTTCACGCCTTATGAGGTCTGGGTGGATGCAGCCAATCAGCTGGGCTCTGCCACCTCTGACATCACCATCCTGGACATCCTCAATGTAGGTGGGTAAGCATTCCTCCTGTCCTTCATTTACCTGCCCTTGCTCTCATGTCTTCCTGTCTTTTTATGCCATGCGTATCTCCTGCATTTGGGTATCACACTTCTCTAAAGTGAGGGGATATATCCTTATGGTTGGCTTCCTTTGATGTGTCACTGAAGTAATATTATGTGTTCAGGCTGAAACTCTCCAAGATAAACTGTGCTGTTAACTGTGTAGCAGATGCTTCTCAGGCATTGTTTTTACAAGGGCTTTTAATTGAGAAATTCAGGAAATGATAAATGAGCAAAAGCAGGTGTTCCGCACAATTTATCCAGATGTAATTTGATAACATAAAGTACTTCTGTGTCCTACAGTGACCGCAACATTTTAAAATGAGTGTTTATTGTTCTTCAGGGAGCATTGCCTCCCTCTGACCCTCATTGCACATTGAGGAGGAGAAAGCTTGGAGCTGTACATGGGTAGGAAGAGAAAGAGGAGCTCTGCCATATTTGTGATGCCTTGCCTCTATGACAGAAACAATAAGCTCAAGGGTTCTCCTCTCCCTTCGGCTGAATAGAGTGTAAGATAAACATGAACGTTGGCTGAATAACTGCATTACAAACAGCAGTGAAGGACGTCTGAAGCAGGAAACACTTTTATAGGACATTTAACAAGTTGTTTAATAAGTTCCCCTCTTTGTTTTTTGTGCTGCTGCCCCCTTTATCTTTCCACCCATCTTTCCTCCATCTTTTTCTCCTTCAAAGAGCTGGATCGGACAAACAGTAAACTGTTTGGTTCTTGAAGAATTACAGAGCAACCTGAACCCAAAACTACGATCCAGGCAGCCCAGGTGGAAGTCAAGATGCATTTTATGCGTTTATATTAGAATAATAAATATTTATCATATTACTCATTGTAAGCAAGTTAGGGCCCTCTATACTTGGTGGTGTGGGGATGTCCAAGGAAGCATTAGATTTACATTTTTTGACACCTCTTCTTATTCTAAAGGGAAATAATGAAAAATAGACAAGGAAAATATAAGTACATTCTTTACAAAGAGCAAAAACTTCTTTTTTGGCTGTCTAATAATTTGAAAATTAAGGTAATTGACAGACACAACTTACTGAGTTTTTTTCTGTTATGTTGTATGATGTTTGTCTTCCATTTTTCCTTTCTCAAAATATTAGTCTTGGTATATCCTTAAACCACACACTGTACAATTGCTGTATATAAACTTTGTCATACTTTCTTGGTTAATTTGTGAGTGCAGTGACCACAGACCCTCCTGCCAACGTGCAGGTGAGCCGTGTTGGGGACCTCGAGGACCAGCTGACAATCCGCTGGGCCGACTCCTACGAGCTCAAGGACATCCTCTTTCAGGCCAAATATCAGATTCGCTACAGGCTGGAGGGCAGCACTGAATGGAAGGTGGTCATTATAACTATTGCAGAAAACAGCAGACTAAATCTCAACAATTTTTTCTCTGGGAAAATATAGAAGGTGAAAGTTGACTGATCTTTTAGATGATGAAGACAGAAGTATCTCAGACTGCATCTCTAACAAATTCATTTTGCATTGAAGCAAATAATACTCTTGTTAAAGTCTTGACAGCTACAAGTGATCCTTTTAGAAAGCTGGCTTTGATCCAAACCATGCTGCAGAAACTGCCATTCTTTCATAAGGCGTCTTTGATGTTTTCTACCCACTGCTTCTTTTTTTTCTCTTCTGTGTATGAAGATAAAGTAAATCTTTGATTTCTGTATTCAATCTTTATCTAACAATGTTAATGTGTGCGCTGCCACTGTTATCCAGGAATCATTCAAAATGAACTCAAAAAAATTAAGAAGACATTCAGAAAGATGCAGAAAACAATCTCTTGGTTTGGACAATGATTTGACTAAACTGACTATGATTTCATCACATTATCTACAGTATGTAACTACTATAAAAGAGTCCACGTATCTTACAGATGTCCACTTAAATGTTTATTTTCAGTATCATGACAACTAGAGAGAAAACACAATTTCATGCACAATGTTTCAAAAAGAGAACCTATTGTGTCATTTTTTTATGAAACAAAGTCTAACAATATTCAATAAGTTAACTAAATTGATTATAGTTGTGTTTGGTAGACAAGCAGCAGAATGAAGGTTGAAATCCTACAAAAGAGCTCACCCTCTCTTTCTCTCTCTCTCTATACATACATTACCTGAGTTCAATGTCATACGGTCATATGCAAATGTCTATCAGCATGAACATAATGAAGGCTACATAACAATGATTTTGACTGACAAATACTGTCTGTAATGTCTGTAAAAAGGTTGCCTGCATACGCTTTAAAATATATATATATCTTCAGAGGTAACAGTCATGTCCTTCTTTTGCATTTTCAGTCTGTTTCATAATCAGCTAAAATCTCCTTACAGAAGCTTTACATTATTTAAACATCAAGGTCTGTCTTATGTCAAATCAAACCTATCTGTGGTTGTATTCCCTCTCACAGGTGGTGGATGATGTTGGTAACCAGACATCATGTCGCCTGGCAGGTCTTCGGCCCGGGACTGTCTATTTTGTCCAGGTGAGGTGCAATCCAGTGGGCATCTATGGCTCCAGAAAGGCGGGCATCTGGAGTGACTGGAGTCATCCAACCGCTGCCTCTACACCCAGCAGCCGTGAGTACATAAAAGAGGACCAAAGACCTATTCAATACAAAATCCAGGTAGTGTTTAAAAGAACAACTGAAGTCCTTTTAAAATTTCTTTGTGTGTCTTTGTGTAACTCAAACAGCTTTCCAAATGTTTCTGGATCCTACATATCTTAACTAGTCATCCTGTCTAATAATGAACCTTTCATCATCAATTAAAGCCAGAAAAACAATATCCTTATCCTTGTTTCAACATCCTGAACAAGCAGATCCAAACCGCATGTGAACCAGGAGAAAGCGAACATCAATAGGCCAAATATCTTGATGGAGATCTCCCAGCAAAGGATTAGAGGGGACTGCAAAGGGCTGGGGGGACATTTGATAGATTTGTGTCGTCAGCTTCAAAGATTGATCAGGTTAAAGAGCTGCTCGTCTGACTGCGCACACACAGGGCCTATAAAGCTTGAGTGGAAGCAGGTTTGGAAGCAGGAGGAGCAGATAATGACTTACATTGGTTATGTGGTATTTACTCCCTGGAGGGAGGAAGTCATTATCAGGCTCTGTAGTTTGCAATAAAGGATTGATTTAAGATGACTTTTAGTTGCTTTTATTGCCCAGAAAGCAGAGTTTGGTGGATTACTTCCACAGTTTAAAACTTTAAATTAAGAAATATTTCTCCATATATGACAATGTTCACTCTTTTGTTAAATTATCATTAATGTGAACCAAGCATATCAGTTTTCAACATAAAACCCCTGAAGTGAAGAGAGGTACTTAATAAAAATATTAAAATACTTGAGGATTATCATCAAAGATTTGAGTAATTTATGAAAAATGTTCTAAATTCTTCGTCATATGTTGTGACAGTCATTATTATTTTTATTTTTTTTAGCAACCATGCTAACATCTCTGTGACTCTATCAGATCTGGAGCTACTTGCTATTTCAACCCATAACATTTGTACACAAATGTCAATGCTAACACTGTTATATTCACAGGTCCTTTTTAAACTATGTTCATTTGGAAACCGTCAAAGCAGTGCTCAATGCTAGCATGCTAGCATTTGCTAATTAGCACTAAACATGAAAGTAGCCTTCAGTAGAAGATGATGGTAATGTCTTTAGTTTTATAGATGTAACAGACAAAGAAGCAAAATAAAAAGTTGTTTGAAGTAATTGCAATTTATCGTTTTATCTCACACCTTGGTATTTAAATCTAAAGGGATCTACATAATTACAAATATTTCCATGCTTTGTGCAGGGCTAACACTATTTGAATTCATATTTTGTCACAGAGACAAAACAGAGACTGAACTATAAAAATATGAAAGAAGTTAAAACTAAAATTAACAATCTGTTATTTAAAACATCAATAAGTGTTGTAAGAGATAAGTTCAATAAAACCATAGGGACATAAAAAAAAAAGAATCTGATATAATTTGTAGATCTACAAAAAACATATTTTTTTTAAAACTTAAATTAAAGGTATTTTATTTTGGTAGTCTTCATCCTGTGCCTTTGTTCGAGAAGAAAAAGGTATGAGAAAGATGATTATGAGCCAGATAGTTTATGTTTCTCTCCATCGTTGATGCATCTTCTATTCCCCTGAAAACAGCTCAAAATGACCCCTGTACTTTTTCATTTTTGCAAACTGCATGGGTATGATTTTCTTGTCTGTCGAGTAGTTAGAAACTTATTTTTGGTCTGTGGTGTAATGAAAAATGTAATTGTGTTATTTTCAACAAAATTCTTTCCGCATTCTGGAGCTGATTGAGGCACATTGTATGTTGGATATGTTATGCCAGTCTTCTGTGGATATTTTTGTTTCACATTTTTTCCCCCTTTTTTAAAATATAGTTTGTAAAGGTGTCTCCATTGGTTGTCATTACTTAAAACATCACACTAAGACTTTTTAAATGAGTTTTTTGTTGTGGTATAATCCATGCATACCCATGAACCGGTCAGCAGGCTGTGCATTAATTCGTAAGTCATTAAACCCATCCTTACTTCAACCTTGACATTGTTCTCTTATCTTCCCTCATCTCTCCTACCTCAATTCTTTCTACATCCTCTCCTCTCCTCTCAGAGCAGCTGCAGAGTGGGTCCTGTGAGTCAAAGCCCAGCGATCGTAACTCCACCCTGCGACGGGAACTCAAACAGTTCTTTGGGTGGGTCCGCAAGCACGCATATGGCTGCAGCGGCATGTCAATCAAACTGTATGATCAATGGAGGGTGTGGCTGCAGAAATCGCACAAAACACGCAACCAGGTAGGTAAGCGCAATCTCTTTCTTTCTTTCTTTTTCTATCTCTCCCGAGCTTCTCGCACAATCTGCCTCTGCTGCAGTGAAGTCCTGAAGTGATTCTCTGACCCCTCCTTGGTAATTTCATGTGGTCAGCATTTTTTAAAAACACAAAGAGGACTGATTTCTTCTGAGCTGGCTCTCTGTAAAGCTTCTTTCTGTTTTTTATTATAAAGGTAAAAATGTGTGGTTTTGACTTTACAGGCCCAGCAGTAGATGTGCTCTCAGTCATGCACTCTGATTTTATTACATATTTTAACAGAGTAGACTTGTGCCTTTCATCTGAGGACCACAACAGAGAGATATGAACATGTTAATTTAGTTAAAGATGTGCTTCTTTTCTGTATTGTATGTTTCTGATTAGTATGCGAAGCCCCTTAACCAAAATAACTTTTTGTCACGCAGAGCAACATCTTCTATGTGTTTGTGACTTTATGAGAGTTCAGATCTGTTAGCATAACCCTCTGCCGCTCCATCTACAAATTCACAGAAACCTTCACTCTACCTCACTTTATCAGCTCAGTAGTATCTGTGTTTTGTGCTTTATAGGGCACGGGCTGTCTCCTGAATAATGTCTTTGTTCTCTCACAGTGACAGGTTCCCATGGATCACCTTGAGAGAAATGTCGTAAGAGGGGGTGGGGCTCAAGAGCGATAGACAGAGAATAAAAAAGAGATGATGCAAAGAAGGACACTGAGAAATAGAGAATGTGGCATCCAAACAGAGTGATTATTGTAATGATTGTAGATTACATGGTTTGCTGCTTTAGTTTATCCCAGTATGAACCATCTGTTTTTCTCTTTTCAGATTTTTCAAGAAGATAATTCATAGCATCACCAGTCGGGATCACTGTGGTGTTTAATTTAAGAATAGATTACTGGCCCCGTGGGTCCCAGCTGTGTGAGAGGTCCAATGCCTTGCCTGAAGGATACCGCAGTGTTTGGTCATAAAACCTTAACTTGGGTTTAATAGGCCCGGGTGGAAGATTACTGAAGATAGACAATTGCAGCCTTCTTCTGCTGTTTCCGCTGTCCAAATCTGTCTTTTAAATCTGCTGCAAAAACAGCAACATACAGTCACTCACCATGACTCTTTAAAAAAATTACAAGTCAGACTTATTTACTTAATGCAAAGAGATCTCTGAGACTATAATAATGTAAGAACATTAAAGCATTGATAAAGTATCTAAAAGCAAATATACAGGCTTGAAATTATGAATATGTGCAAAACATTTAGCCAGTGTTCATGGGTGAGAAAAATTATTTAAGTAATTTACAAATGTGTGAATTTACTGCAATTACAACATCTTACAATATTTTCATTACCAGTTTATGTGTGTAACTGTTTTACTTGGTTGATAAATCCTTAAATATAAATTTTTAGGATAGTAAAGAATTGCAAATGCTGACATGCAGCAGTATTTCTATTATGACTCACATGTCTAATACCCAAAGAAATGTCATTTTCAGTGGTTTAAGTCTGAGAAAATCACGTGACTGTCCCCACTTCTCTACAAAAGCCTATTCATCTATTTTGAAAATAGCTTAGCTCGTAGCTATACTTTCATCAAATAACTTGTCCATTAGGTTTCAGGTCTAACTAAAGTCTAACCTAAGTAGCAAGCTGTCTCACACATTGCCTACAAACCTATTCTTAGTACTGCTTTACATGTTTTTTTCACTACATCTGTTTTGTATGTATCAGTCATTTAATATCTATTAATTAAGGACTCCTCTGTAAAATGTTTATACTGTCCTGTGTCTAAACCAACTGTGTAATCACATTATCATACTGTTCATATTTAAAGAATGTCTTGTCTGAGTTATATTCTTAAACTTTCTCTTAATATGTGTTCAGTGTATCGAACAGCAAAAAGTCAAGAATGTCTTGGACAGTGTTTTATTTCAAAATACAATTCATCACGTAAACAAAAGCTGGATGAGCCCAAGAAACTATTTACAAATCGAACATGGAGGCCTCAGTTTAGTTTTTGTTGGCATGCATCATCATGAACACATGACTACACATAAAACACAGCGCCAAAATATAAATATATGTGTAAAATAAGACTGCAGCATCAAGCAGGGTGGGGCCAGAGGGGGATCGATAAGTGTAGCTGAGGAGTCCAATATTGAAGTTGCAGCAGAGCCGAGCTGATCCGTCAGTGCTGCTGTCGGGTGATTTGAGACAGCAGCTCGAGGCCTCATGGGAGCTGCCCGTCAATCACACTCCTCAGAGTCATACTTAAAGTCCTGCATGATCTCACTCAGTGCCTCTATGTTCTTGATGATCCTGGAAAAAAAACCAAAACGACAATAGTTAATTGACAGTTTTATGATGTTACCGTGGTAACAAAGAAAAGTTTGTTACATGAAGAGGAAACAGGAAGTCCTGCAGCCGACAGCAGGTTGAAAGTGAGTGAGTGGATGGGTCAGCAGGGAGTAAGTAAACTCAGTAAACACAGGGGTGGTAAAAGCTGCTCTTACTCATGCTTGATCTCCTGAATCTGTTCTTGACAGTCCTCCTCCTCGGGGTGATCCTGGGCCCGCTGCCTGGCCAGCTGCAGCTTGGCTGTCTGTTGAGAAGCACATCAGATAAGATTCATGCAAACCATTCATCAGTGGAGGATGGGGAGACAGAGGAGGGACTCTGAGATAATAGGGGTTTTATGACTTTACTGGCAGAGAGGAAGTTGAGGTTACTTTATTAAACAAGTGTTAAACTTCATAAAACAGTGCTGCACATCATGGTGAACACCAGATGTATGAGATGTGGACTGTTCAAGGCTGTGGGAGGAACTGAAGCGTGGAGATTTAAACACCAGTCTCTCTCAAAGTGTCTGTTCAAACATTTATGAGAATCTCAGACTGCTGATTTCAGGTCAGTGAATTGTAACAGGACCAGTTCAAAAACAGCCACAATTGAACTCAATTTTTGTTTGGTATTAAGAAACTCAATAAAAACACCAAACACATGGTGCACTCACCTGGCAGAAGAACTTTTCACTTCAAACAATAAAACAAGACTTAAGCTTTGATTTAAAAAAACAACAAAAACAAAAACCTTCTACAAAAAAGTCCTGAAGTTATTGGATGTTTTACTTCAGAAGTCTGCCCCCTTGTTGAGAAAACAGGGAACTGAATCGAATGTTAAAGAGAGTAAACTTTTAAGACGGAGCTTAATTTACCTGACACTGATTTGAAACTACAACAAGTTTAAGAAAGCAACAAAGAAATTCTTAAAAAAATGACTTCACTGTACTAACAATTAACAAAAGAATGCTAATCATTTACGTTAATGAAATATACAAAGGATAAAGCACCATTTTCATTCGTGAGATAGCTATTACCCCAAAAATTAGACAATAACAAAGATAGCCTCAAATAGCCTAAATTGACAAAGTCAGTAGCGGGTGTCTGCCACAATAACAGCGACGTCTCATGCTCCTAACTATCCTCATGTTGTTCTGAGGCAATGCGTTCCACTTCTCCACAAGTGCTACACACAGTTCTGCCAGGTCACATGGGGTCGGGATACGAGCGCCGCTGCTTCGTCGTGTGTTCATGGCTGCTTGAATGATGAACTGGGAATGACTTACTGACGATACCAGCTTTTTATACCCTCAGAATGTTGACAGTGATGCCACATTGAAAAAGGTTGTCTTTTTGTATTGGCCCTAATATATAATATCTAATACAGTTTCCCTCCTATCCCAAAAATCACTGCAGTCAAACAAACACTTTATGTATGAAACCCACTGTGCACCTCACAAAATCCCTAACTTATTATGAGTGGTGTACTTTTCTTTCTCCCAATCACTGCAGCAGCAGGAAGACACTACGGTGGCTTAAATACAATACGCCGGAAGGGACAAAACAGCAGGCGATTAATGGAATAGATAAAGTTTGCGTTGTAGTCTGACGTTAATCATTTGCGAGTATTGGCTTAAAGTAACAGCCTGAGTTATTGCATTTGGATGACTGATTTATTTGGCACACCTTAGCCAGTAAAACCACAAGTTGTTAGAGGCAGTCTGACAGAAAACAGCATGTCCTCCATTTAGCATCCATTTACTATAATTATGGTTATCACAGATAACATGCTTGAACACTGTCTGATGCCCGACAGTGGTGCCTGAAGACTTTACCAGCGCAGACGTATTGACAAAGATTGATGAGGGAATGTCTTCCCTTCCAATTACTTCAGAAACTTTCAGAGATCTTTCGACCTTGACTATTTTAACTAGACATTTTTAACACTTTTAAGGATCAACAGGAACGCAGTCACATTTTTGTACACTGTTAAAAAATAAAGGTGAGCAACCTATTCACTGGACCATCCCACAACACAGGCAATGTAGTTTTAGATTATCAACGCACGCATTATTTTAGAAAAGAGAAGAGTGTTTACATACCAGGTCCAGTTTCTGCTTCTCTTTGCTCTGCAGCTTGTCAATGTGCTCGGAGAGGTCGGCTCGATCAAATTCACGATGCAGCCTCCCCTTGATCTCCAGCACCTCTGTGGAGATGCCACAGAAGGCCTGTGTTATCTCGTGGACCAGCTGCCTGTAGTGGTCAAAGTCATAATGAGGCCCGGTCCTCAAGTAGGCCTCGTGACCTCTGGAAGGAAGTTAGCAGACAAAACAAGAAGAAGAAGAAGCAAAAAGAAAAACACAAGCTTAAGTGAATTTGAAGAACAGAAAGGACTCATAACATGTTAATGTATGTGAGGTTAGTTAAACATGCGTTAACTTATTCTTAGTTCAGTAGGTCTTAAAAATATACAAACATACTCTTCAAAGAGTCGATAGGTCTCCACCCGCTCAGACTGAAGGTGATAAAATCTCTGGATCAGAGCCTTAAAGTCTGTGGGGATCTGCAGTGAGGAAAGAGGATGATTTATTTCAGCATTTATAGGACAAAATTTAAATACCCATCATCTAAATGAAAGGAGCGGTATTATTACAGTACTTGTTTGCACATTACTTCATCATGACACCCCTTTCATTAAAAAGGGTAAACACTTTTAATATATCTGTATCCATATTATTACTGCATTATGTCTAGCCCTTTCATGCATGAATTATGATAACCTCAGTAGGGATTTTTTTTTACTAAGTGTTTTCATTCATCTTTAGGCATGAAAAACAAGGTTTGAACTTTTTTTTTCCCAACACACATTTATAAAGATATATTTATCTGTCCACTCAGGTGGACAGCATGCATTTGTATCAACGTATGTATTTAACAAACAAATGAATACACTTGTAAAATAAACTGTGTGAAATGTGATGTGAACTATAAAATAATATAATTGTATGCATGCATAACAAACAAAAAAAACACCATTGAGGAATTCACTCTCCTGTAAAGATTCACAAGGCTCTCACTCGTGATCTATCAAATGTCAGCTATCATAAGGTGCACTGCCCCAGTACAAACTTACACTGAATGTTTTTTTTTTACATCAAAATCAGAACTAAAATCTGATTTATTAGCCAGGTCAAAAAAAGAAAGAGTATACACACCACTGGCATAAAATTGAACCTGTTGGTCTCAGAACTGAGGATAGTATGACACTAGCATCATCCTCCTCCTCACTTGAATGTGGTAATTCCTGCACTATCCTGTAGGCCTGCCTATTATGCTCTGCTCCTGAGCTCTAAGAAATATAAAGAACTTAAAGTTATATTCTAAAAACACAAACAAATTGATTTACAGGCAAAAAAAGTGACTATGGATGAAGTATTTTGAAGAACAGCAGCAGTAACAGACTAATTGTAGTCTAGGAATTGGAGTTGAAATATAGCTTGTGATGCATGACGTACACTGTAGTGGACACATGATTAATCCTAATTTTCTCCCATTATAAAATCAATACTTGGAAAATTTAGCAATTACTTGACTCTTTAGATGTTACTTGATGTCACCATATTTTTCTTACCTTCAAGGGTCTCTTTTTATAGAAAGTCTGAACAGAAAAAAATGAGCAGTTTGCTGCTTGACTGTCTGTTGGCCATCTCAGTTTCCCACTCTTTTTTAGTCACATGCAATGGCTGGCCAATGGATTGCAGTGTATGAGATGATGCCATAGCATCCACTGTAGTGGCTGATGTGCAGCTGTGCCATCAAAACGCATGCATATACAAGAAAACAGCTTTTGAATAGCTGTACACTGTAGTGACCTCTATGCATGAAAGGGATAGGCTTCTGAACAGACCTTTTAAAAAACTTACAATAATTACTACTTTACTTGACAGTCTTAATTGTTTTTTTTCAGTTGTGAATAAAATAAAGGTTCCTCTGCTTTACTAATAATGAAATTAAATATTAAACTTAGCACAACAACTACATCAACACTGTCACAGTTAGCATTAGCCGGTCTTAGCTTAGTGCAACACATGTGGATGTTTTGTTTTCAAGACTTCCAAATAAACTGTGGCATGACTCTCAGATACTCACCATGGTAAGCTGCTCGGAAATAATGTCTCTACGTGTCTATAGTTTATATAATCGACATATTCAAAGGTCTGTTTCTCGTGTGTTTATGTGACTCGGCAAACAGCCTCCCATGTCCGCGGGATGTGACGACATGCACAGTTTATTTTTTCAAAATAAAAGCGCTCATATAGCCTAAATACAGTGATAGGGTTTTTAGTAGCCTACGTCTGTGATTTAATGTTTCCATAAATGTGTTAGATACCCGAACAGGCTAACAAATAAAAACATGTAAACAATGCTTTAAAGTTTAGCTTAAAATATTAACTCCTTTTTTATACATTTACACGTTTGTAGCCCGCTCAAATGTTATTGATGAAGATTTGGTTGGTGCTGTTTAAAAAATAGTAAGGCGGAGTGTAAGGACATTTAAAGACATGTCAAGTTGAAAAAAAGAAAGCTGAAAATTTTGTGAAATCAATATGGCTTATCAGGTACTGTAATGAAGCTGTAGAGTAGAAATTGAGATTCAGTTTCAATTATCAATCCAATCCAACAATCAGAGTCTAATTCAAATATTGTTTTATCACAATGTGTTATTGATAATATATCACAAAGAAAGAAAGAAAAAACATTGAAGGGTAACGTGTGTTTGTTTGAGGAAGGGGTTCATTATGGTAGTTTTTGTACGTAAATGATTTGTGTGAAGTGAAATAGACTGCAAGCAGTTCGACCTTAATATCATAACCTGTGTTGCTGATAGATACAGGTTCATTGTCCTGTTTTAGTCCTTTGAGTGTCTAACTTGTGCATATGATGAGGGGATACTAACAGGGAAACTGCTGTAAGGGGTTTAACCAAATGTCCCTAATGCTGAATCTATAAAACAGACTGAATGATAGAAGAAGGCATAACCCAATTGGGTGTCTGACAAGAAACACTGAGACTTAATGTAAGCTGCAAGCATCTATTTAGAACAATCTCTCATTACACTGCTAGTTGCTTCAGAGACATTACATATGATATACATCTCTTCAAGTATGGTCATAGCTACTCAGAATAAATTGTAGTCTGCTGACATCATGATCATTTCTACAGAGTGCAGGCGACCCAAACTGAACAAATACAGAGAGATTCGTACTATCAACTGCTGACTAAATATGCCATTACAGGGTCAACTTGATGGCTGGATAATCACTTTCTTTTTCTTTCTTTTAATAAATCCTAAACTTGTGCTATGTGTAATGGGAGGAAATGAAAGGTTTTATTTTGAAAGCGTCATAGAGCAACTGACAGCACACTGCAATGAGCAATCAAATGTTTCTATATACAATTAGCAACACTTTTTTTGTAAATAGTTACAGAAGGTTAATGTTAAAGTGCATGTAAAATGTTTAATCGACTGTAGTGATGTTTTATAATAGGCTAAACGATTTTGCCATTAAACGATTATTTCCCCCAAACTCTTAGATTTTAGCAACGGGTCCCACTGAAACATTCTTTAGGTGCATAATTGAAGCTTGTGAGATAATGTGTATGCTGTTTGAAAGTGTCACCTCAATATGGAGGAAAGAGGTCGTCAAGCTACTACTGTGCTGACGCGGGCACTCCTACGCCTTTAGTCGCCCTCTGCAGCCGCTCATTGGTCCATTCAGCATCTTCAGCACCACGCAGCTGAACAGCGACATTCAGCCATGCAGCCTTCATCCGAGGAGGATGCCGAGCCGCGTACGCTGTCCTACACGGCTACTGTCACACTGTTTATTTGAATTTTTTTTCCAGCCTTATTGGCCTTATTTCATTGGTCTATAACAGATGTTGACAGTCGCTTTATTCACAGCTCATTTTCTACCTCCTCTTTACCAGAATCGACCAGCTAGTGTCGTCTAACCCTGCAGGGGGAGGCTGTTTTTCCCGTCAGAGATGCACCCGTGTTTGGTATGTTTCCATCCCATCCCGTCGAGTGGGTTGGAATGACGGACAGTAACGTCGCCCCTCAAGTTACTCGCAGCAGCATCGTCTCATGTACGACAGCACTTCCTCGTCGAGCCTTAACGCCCGACCACAGGGTCCCCCTGCCGGCGCCCCAGTCTCCGCCGGTCCCACGACGCCTCTTATGACATGACAGCTCGGGGAAGGAAGAAGAGGATCAAAGGTTACGGGCTTGGGTCCGTGCAGGAGCAAAGAGGGGTCAGATCGTTGACGAGGGGGCACACGGAAACTCTGCACTGTCTGAGGATACAAACACACCTGAATCAAAGATTCATGCGATAGGCTACTTTTTTAATCCATCCAGGTTGTTTCTCTTGGGATATAAGACTGCGGGGTTTGCCCAAGACCAGCGCCCGTGGAGCTGGTGTATGTGTCAACGGGGGACACAGAGTCCTGAAGCCTTACCGTGTCTCTGATTTGGGCCTACAGAGTGGTAGCACCCACCTTTGCCTTACAGTTTACTCTGATGCACGGCCTCATAGTTCTGGTTCTGGTCCAGTCCCGGTCAGCAGCGCTGCTTCACAGGCCTGTAAGGCTTACTTGGCTGCTCCTGACCATCACCTTCACCTGCACCGCCATGGGCTGCATCCAGAGCATAGCCTGTAACAAGTCCCGGATCAAAAGAGAGAACATCGTGGTGTATGACCTGTCAGCCACCATAGACCATTGCTCCACAGTGATCGAGGAGAACTCGCCGATAGTGTTGCGATACAAGACGCCCTATTTTAAAGCCTCCGCGCGGATTGTGATGCCCCCTATACCGCGCAATGAGACCTGGGTGGTTGGCTGGATCCAGGCGTGCACACAGATGGAATTTTACAACACCTATGGAGACGTCGGCATGTGAGTTCACACTTCACACCTCTGTCACCTGTGTCCCCATAACACTCCTGTGACGTCTACAGATATGAAAAGTGCATGCCTGTCCACCCTTATGCACCACACTGAGTTGCACAGAGGAGCATTTGTGCACGCAGCAGGTTAACTGTGCTTGTCAGCCTTCTTCATTCAGACGCCCACTGGCAGATTCTGTTCCTGTGACTTTGGCACCTATATAGAAAAGCTGCTATTAAGGGAACTAAACAACAGTTGATACACTCACATTCAACAGAGACATGTTCTCCCCCACACCCCCACATTATCCGGAGGGCATATGTGAGGGGGTGTTTAATCTCCCCGGGTTTATTGCAAATGATTGGATGTAGGGGTGAGAGGATAGGGTAGTGTGGTGTGGCATCAGATTGGACTTAAAGGCACAGCATGGACGGGGGCCACCAGATGACAAAAACTGCTGGGCACAACAAAGAGATGATGATAATCCTCTGCTGACATACTGAACCACTAGATATCATTTACAGGCGGCTGTTGTGGTCTCACTGTAAGCTTGGCGATAAATTATATAGCCTATCCCGTTAGCCTACTTCATACTCCCTGTTCTTTTAAATGACAATTCATGGATTTGTATACAAGTTTTTTAACAATTCTCTACTTATATTTAATTTAAAAAATAGATAATGACCTGGAGGACTATAAATGAGTCCTTCAAAAAGGTTGGTTACACATAAGTTTAAAATGTTGTTTCTGCAGATCAGTACTTTCTCAGAACAGGGAGGATACTACACTAGAAGGGTAGCCCAGGTAGTGCTGTAAACTTCTTCATGCTTCAGCTACATTGAAAATTCTAGTCTGTATAATCAATTCATTGCTGTTCCATTCATCATATTTTTTTTGGTTAAAAAAAAAAGAGAATGGCACAGTTACTCATTGCTCCAGGTCTCATCCTGTCTATCTCACCTCAGGTCGAGCTGGGAGCTTCCTCAGCTCCGAGAAGGCCTGGTGAGGGCCATCAGCGACTCCGACGGTGTGAGCTACCCCTGGTATGGAAACACAACAGAGACCGTCACTATAGTTGGCCCCACCTCCAAGCCATCCCGCTTCATCGTTAGCATGAATGACAATTTTTACCCCAGCGTCACCTGGGCTGTGCCAGTCAGTGAATCCAACACCCCCTTGCTGACAAACATTAAAAGAGATCAGAGCTTTACCACCTGGCTGGTGGCTTTAAACACCACATCTAGGGAAAAGATCCTGCTCCACACTATCAAGTGGAGGATGAGGGTCGATATCTCTGTGGATCCGTCCCTGCCTCTAGGCTCCAGGGCCAGGCTGGTTGGGCGGGTGCACCAGGACCAGCCAAGGGTGCTGACTCGCATGGAGCCCATCCCTCCTAATGCCATGGGGAGGCCCAACGCTAACGACGCCCAGGTTCTGATGTGGAGGCCAAGGAGAGGGCCTCCACTTGTTGTCATACCACCCAAGTAGAGCAATGAGAGAATCTGTTTGGTGGTTTACTATTTCTGAAGAGCAAACAAAATAATCAGAAGAAAAAATGAAGGCTCAGACTTACCCTGTCAATGGCATAAATCTTAGTTGCAGTCTTTGGTGTGTAAAATCTTGAGGTGACACTTGCCTTAATTCCAAAATGCTGCCTTTGACGATCCTGAAAGTTTGTTTGTCGCCACTTCTGGTGCTGATGAGCTGTTTGGCCTTCAACTCAACCCAGCACAACTGAGCAAAACTTTGAAAATCTGCCATTAGTGCTGGGATGTAACACAAACTTGTACTGTAGCTACTCAGGCCCAGAAAAAAAACAGACCCTGTTTAAGAAGGTTCTTCAGCCTTAATGATGACATAATGCTAGCCTGCTCTGTACTGTACAGTAGAGTGAAGTGTAAGAGGGTAACAAATGAAGGATAGTAGTATCTATGTGTTAAACAGAATACTGCTGCAGAGTTTATATGTAAGGGACAAAGACAAGTTTCATATTAGTGGACGTTCAAAAATGATACGAGTGTGAGTTTACAGGCATGTGTGCACCTGCTTGTGGTTGTGTGTTTTATACAATGGAGCCTAAGGGTTGGGTCCTGGCTTGCTGCTTTGTCACACCAGACTGCCTCACATAAACACACATATACATGTGGCATTATGCTACAAGGAAGGTAAGTTTTAGAATGACTTAAAAACTGAAAGATTGTCAACATACATGCATCCTCAGAACTACTTTGCATTTACATATCACAGAAAATGTAGACACATGGATTTGGTCACATGAACACAGTTTATGCATTGACAACAATCTTAAAAGAAGACCTGCACCAGGATATTTCTTTTACAATCACTAATGTCCAGTTCATCAAAGCTGCAGAGCTTCTCCATCCCTGCCTTTTGAAAGCCATGATGCCTGTGTTGATGACAGCCTTTAAAACAATAATTGTGTTTATACCATGTCCAATGTAACCAGATCTATGGGGTAAAGAAACAAGGATGGTACTGTACAGATCATGACATTAGCCTGCTTTCATCTGCAAGCAGAGCTTTTTTATCTATGTTGTTAAAGAGCAAAGATTGTAGTACAAGAGAACCGTATTAATGTGACAAGATTTAAAGAATCAGGTTGTGTGAAGTACAAAAACTTACCTCTTGCAGCATGTAGCCATGTAGATTTTTGGGACTTTATTTGTTGAAGATTTGAGTTGTGTGTCAGTGAAATTTCTGTCTCTGAAACAATGCAGTTGAGATGAATGAACTTTAACAGTTACTCTTTTCACTTAAAAGCTGCATTTCAACATTGCATCAAAAAGACTTTAGACAAGTCTAAAGCCATGCTTGCAGCGATGTGACTCTTTATTTGGACAGAGTATGGTCAAAACGTATTGCTAACTTGTCATTATCAAGAATGCTAACACACTTTTGTTTCATCATCCATATGAGCATGCTATCAGTTATGAGCGCACAAGATGATACTGATGAGAATCTCCATGTTTGCAGTCTTAAACCAAAGCACTTGACAGTGACATACTGTGTATCTTTAGACAACCTTATGGTTGGGAAGGGACAAATAATACCAAGACAATAATACAGCATTTGGTGGCAATCAGTTGCTGTGATAATGTTACAAGCTACAAGAGCAAACATTGAGGGTAGTTGACAAATCCTAATTATTTACCGGCTTCTTGACTAAATAGCACTTAGTGAACCCCCATATTTCAAGTTTTAAACTGAACAGATACTTAAAAGCTTCTGGTGAGACTACAGCTAACGTAACCATATTTTTCACCCACGTCCTAGCTAACAGTTCTATTATTTGATAAGATTTGATAATGGTAGTGTTACTTGATAAATTTGGAAAAGGCCTTAAGTTCCTAGGTAATATGTTAACCAGGAACATACTGCATGGTTCATGCAAATTTAGTGAGGAACTTATTTCAGAAATAACTTTAAAATGCTATAATGCTAGCTTTAGCTGCGTTCAATGGTAGCTAATGGGTAAAAATAGATTGTTTGTTGCTAAACTATGGCTCCATATCCATAAATTGTACAAGTCTTTCAGTAAACGAACAACCAAGAAGAACTTTTGACAACTTTGTGATAAGGTAACAACTTTTTTTTTCCGTTTATGACTTGGGAAAACTTGGGAGCAGGTCAGTACAACATTATAGCAGCATCTGAGCTACAGGCCCTGAGTGAGTCATCAGGGGAAATGGACACTATTTGGAAAAAAAAGAAAGAAAGGTGAATAGAAACAGTTTCTGTAAAGTTGTTTCTATTGTTGATTTATATGAAAATGTCCAGTATCAGTTGGTGTCTAGTTAATCTACATTGTATCGGACAGAGGCAGAAATTTCAGAGGCGGTTGTCTCAAAACCTCCAAATAGCCCAAGTTATCTTCGTGGCATGGTATTGATAGAATTTAAAAAAAAAATGTTTTGTTTGTATTTTTGTTGTTGTTGTTGACGTGATCCTTTAAAGACTGGTGTAGTATTTGGTTTACAGACATGCAGTCTCTTGTGCCATTATGATGTTAGACAAAATGTGTTTCTATGAGGACAAATGAGTGAAATTGAAAATCCGAGTGCAGCTTAAGAATATTAACATTTCACAATCACGTTGAATATGAAAATGTTAATTTTGTATTTCAAGATTGCTCTATATGATGTTTTTCTGTTTGGACACATCGGGCCAGTGAAACAGGATTTGGTCCAGACGAGACAGAGATGAAGAGAGACAGAGGATGTGACCACCTCATCATACCCATGCTGCTCATTACTCCTGGTGCAAACCAACGAGCCTTCATACACTCACCTGATCTAGAATGATACAAGAGCTGAGATCAGCTGAAGGAGTGTTTTTTCCTCTGTATTGTGCAATAGAGGGAGTACACACTGGATATTTGAAACACATGCAAATTGTAGCCATGACACAGGAGCATTTCTTGGGGCAGACAGCAGCTGACAATCAAGGGAAACATCCGGAGCAGCACTTTTAACTAGAAAAGAAATAACTAGAAGATCTCAATAAGTCTGTGATTTTATTCAGGGATTTGGAGATTTTTTTAGGCTGAAACAAAGGGAAAAACTTTTTTTTCACGTTGCCCAGTTGAAAATAAATTGTCGGCAAAAAACCCCAAAACAACGGAATTTATCTTTGACCATGAGGCAACACAGTCTGTCTGTATATGAGGACTTCATGTGTGTGTTAGAAAAACAGATGTGCCTGAGGAGTGGTGGGTAGAGCAACACACAGCCCCTCATGAGGAGCGAGTCATTTATCCTTCTCGTTCTGCTGATTGACTGGAGTTTAATGCAGTTATGGGTTTCAAATGGCTGGGTAATGGTGTTTTACAGTGTCATGATATAAAGACATGAATCCCTGGCGTCCTTTCTCTCAGACTGTCTGGCTTTTGCATGCAGTGTTTTTAAACTCATTAAAACAAATGCCAGAAATATCAGTGTGAATTTATTCCTGTTGTGTAGTTTGCAGTTTTACAGCGTTGTGCCAAGTACGAAATTAGATTAGAGGTAGACGTGTTGTTGCTGCAAAACTTACTCGAATAAGAGGTAGGGGGATAAAATGCTGAAAGAATGACAGGCTGCGATAGGACGATAAATAAATTAGAAATTATTTTAAGAAGAATGTGTTACTGCTGTCTAAATTGGGTTTCTCAGCAACACAGAGCCCTTTGATTTTCTGAATTCAAGTCATTGTATCATTCATGTGGATTTTGTGAGTACAAGGTCTGACAAGACATACAGAATAAATGCAACACACACATTCAATAGTTTTTTTTTTCTTTTTGAAAAGATTTAAATATTGAATATCAAAACAGAGTTATTAATCATACCCGCTTTATCACCAAAACCTTTGCTCTAAAGGAAAAACATTAGTAAT
Organism: Symphodus melops; assembly: GCF_947650265.1. Lineage (NCBI taxonomy): Eukaryota > Metazoa > Chordata > Actinopteri > Labriformes > Labridae > Symphodus > Symphodus melops. Next base: position 15,666,795 of record NC_136698.1, read on the forward strand.
CACACAATGCAAGGATTCTTTCTTTGTGAAATACACCTGACAGATGTCTAATGTCATTAGAATCAAGAAATCAGAATCAGACCGATGAGATTCAGCTGAGTCAAAATCATTTGTTTTTATTATTTTATCAAAAATGTAAATTAATTTATTTCTGAATTAGTTAATAACAATGAGTTGAATGTTTAACATGTATGGCTTTTAAAATCACGTTATTTTCTAATGACTGAATAAATAACTTACGAAGACAATTCCTTTGGATTTAAAGATGAAAGGGTGCCATCATTTACCCAAGATGAACATAACTTTAAGTTTTACTAATTATTTATTTCCATGTAATCACGTTTTAAACAAAACGAGAAAAAATATGTACATCTTCCAAATGAAATCCTGGAACAGCCGAGAGCAGTATTTCTGAAATGAATGAACATATTCCTTTAAACCCAGATTAATTTTAATCATAAAACTCCAACATATGCAGAGACCAGTCTCATTCAGTAAAACAAATCTGTCACGGAGACACGCACTTATCAAAGACGTCCCGGTGATTATAGGTTGCCTGGCAACAGAACACATTTCCAAAAATAGCTGAAACAAATGCAACATGAGAGTCATCAGTAAGGGCACAATACCTTATGGTCACTATAAAGTCGATATAACCACAGACTGAAGACTCCTGTTGCATTGAGGTTTGACTTCCAGGAAGAGATACATCTCCCTTTTTAGCATGATGCTGATTGTGTATTGTTCACAGCTTTAGAGTATGTAATAGACTGAAGGGCTCATTACTGGAAGGAACAATTGTGCGTTCAGAGCTCAAAGTGTGACATGAAAGACTCAGAACCATAAATACTGCAACTCTTAAGTGAGTCAGCCAACAGTGTGGGCCTATTTCCCGACAGGGAAAATGTTCTGACTGTCTGCCTATTTTGTCCATTACAGTACAGGTATGATTGATGTGGCATTTACAATGGCAGTCAATTAGGTTTTGGAAAAAAAAAAAAAACAATCAGTAGGTCCTGACCGGAAACCCTCTCCACATCTGGAGCTGTGACAGCTAGGATTATCTCAGCGGCGGCAATTATAGGAAAACGAGAAACACAATCCTATTGCCACAGTTTTCTTTTCTCGTTGGTTACCCTTCTTAACGGAGGCACTATTGGTGTGTGAGACCAATCACAGCACTAATCTTGCTTATTTTATTAGCCTTCTTTTTCCTTCTCCCTGTTAACAGTCTGCTTACCTCTTCTCCTCTTACTCCCCTGCTCTCTGTTAGTGACCAAAGTATGCTATAAGGACCTTTCCCCTTCTTTCTCTTGATGCTTCAACAGGACCTCCTCCTGCTGCTGCAGTGTAAGCTGTGAAAGTCCTAGGCCCTGCTGGGGTTGGAGGACGGCTTAAATTCGTAGCCGTACAAGAAAGTAGCCATGATAACGAAAATGGCCCCCAAGAAGAACATGCTGTGGAAGACAGAGGATGAAACGGTCAGGTCAAGAAATAATGAAAGGAAATATTCTGAAAAGATTAAGAGATGTAAGGACTATTTGTTTTTACCCTGAGGGGTCGAAGTCCTGAAGCAGAAAGTATGATATCAGAGTTGACAGGATGATGGAGAGCGACGTAGCAAAGCCTTTGAGGATGTTGTCTGCATACTTGATGACCGCTGCAATGACCAGACCCCCAAGCGCCTGGAGAAACAACAAACACACAGACACAGATGGACTGAGGCATGACCTGTACTGGCCCACAGAGAGTTTGCTCCAAGAACTAAAAAGCCTGTGCTGTGAGAACTGATAATATGTATTGAACATATTTGCTGGGAAACATGTTGAATCTGCGGAGTGGACGTTACCTGCAGTGCTACCACAGTCCAGGTGATTGTGTTGTATCCCTGGAACATTCCTGACTCCCTCACCCTCTCTCCATCGTAGGCTAACATCCCGAAGATTCCAAACACCAGCCCGAACATACCTGGAAAAACACGCACAAGTAAATAAATGATTCAAAACTTGGATAGACTTGGACTTGGATAGCCCCAGAGGTTGTTTTTCTCTTAATACAGGTATGAAATAAAGTCAAAGGAAATAAAGAAGGGAGACACATTTGCCAGAGTCAATTCAAAACAAAGTCAAGATTAGTCCTTCCAGACCTTTAAAAAGATAGATCTCTGATGAGGTTAAAGTGACATCCTGAGATTGTTTGTGATATCATCAGTCCGCCCCCCCAAAAAAATTATGTATGAAATCAAATTGAAAACATCATGCACAGGGCTGGGTGTTTCACGATTCAATTCGATTTTGATTCTTGGGCTAACGATTAGTTCAGAATCAATTTTAGATTCAAAACAATTTTGGATTCAAAATCTATTTTGATTTAGTAGATACTTCTGGATCTACTAAAGTCATCTGTGAGGCTAGCTGGATTTCTTGTTGCTCTGTTTGGCATTCTACCGAGTTATAGAGCAGGGAGTGGCTGATAGGCTAGCCCCTCCTCCTCCAAAAAAAAAAAGATTTGCTTTTTTTTTTAACAGATAAATCGATTTTTGAAAATTATGAATCAATTTCAAATCTCAGTAGAGAAGAATGGCAATTTCTTCACTTTTTTTAACCACATCAAGTTATTCATACACCGACAACAAGAATATTACATTCTTAGTCAATAAATCAATATTTCTACAGTATTTCCTTTACTTCATGATTATCCATTTATCCCACAGCAGCTACGAATAAATACATTTCCTCTTGGACTCCTTTCTGAAGATCAGCAGGTGAAAAAGCTTCAATCTCACAGCGGGAATCACAGAAAATGTAACACATGGCTCACACGCTCCAGGGTAAAAATAAACCAGACAGGTACATTCATCTCTGCTGAAACATGTCAGAGGTAAAAGCTTAGCTGGCTCTCTAAGAGGAAACTGTTCACACACATAAGCTTACTGGACCTCAAAAACAGGAGGTAAAGCCCTTTTTATCTGTTTTCAATGAAAGATGGTTTCTTTGAAAGTCAATAGGCTTTTAATAAATTCTGTAAACTTGAGCTTTACTTCGCAGGGTATCTAATCAAACTATGGACAAAATATTATGGAGTGTTAACTGACTGCATGGCTTGGATTGATTGGATTGATTGGCACTGACCCAGCTGGATGTTGCGAACCCAGACGCTCTGTTTGCTCTCCTTGAGGATCTTCTCAAAGTAGACCCCGGCAAACCCACTGGAGCAGCACGCCACCAGCACAGCTCCCACGCCCACAAACTGGGAGCCTGCAGAGAGCGCCTCCTTCTCTGGGGTCTTTTCAGACTCCGAGGGCCACTGCAAACACAAGGGACACACTAGGATTACAACAAACCTCTGACTTTGAACCCTTCATCTTAACTACAGTAAATGTACAATCACTTGCGAGAACTTAAGTTTAAAAAACAAACAGACAAAAAAACCAACAACAGTATTAAACACCTGAGCTACAAGTTAAGAAGAGAACATGAAGCTGTATCTGGTTACATGTCTTTTAAGAGATAATTTAACCAAATGGCCTTGGAGAGAAATGGACGATGGACTAGCACATGAACGACACCTAGTTTGTGCACTTAAGATCTGGACAAATCAAACAGATGTAACATCCCTTGAAGATCAGGGACATTTTTCAATCTCTTCTTATTGGAAAAATTGCCTTTCGATCAGAATGTAAAAAATGGGGTGGGGGTTCTGAGACCACCTAATTGATACTTAAACCCCCCTGAAAGCCTCAACAGCAACTTTTTTTTTTTGGGGGGGGGGGGGGGGGGGGGTTCTCACAAAAAAGAAAAATCACCTGCAATTCACTTTATACTCAGTGGACCAGATAGAGAAAATAGAGAAAAAAAGAGTGACGTCTACGGTTAGGACTTTGAATGCAAAGCATAAATTATGTATTTTCTCTGCTTTATACTCTGCTCTCAATCATAATGAAACCCCTTTGGACCAGCCTAAACTCTACTCCTTCATCCAGGAAGAAATGACCAGGGCATATTTGAAGCTCTTGCAGAAGTTACCCGACTTACAGAGTAAAACTGATGGGTGCAATACCCCCACTAGGCATCTCATTTTGGGACACAATGGGTAATTGTCTTTACAGTATACAAGGAGAACTACAGCATGTTCTTAGTATGACATGACCTCTGTCTCTCATGGTTGCCAGAGAAAGTCCCTGAAACAAACTATACTGGATACATGAAATTCATACAAAGGCATCGCCATAAAGTTGTTGAGCTGTAAAAATGCTGCAGAGAGAGTTCCTGTGCTATGTGCTGCAGTAAGCAGAAAAATTAGACTTAATGCAAAAAAAAAAAAAAAAAAGTGATGATCTCTGGTTGTGCACAGTAGAACAAATGAAAAGTATTGCAGCTGCACTTTTCTTTGGATAGAGACAAAAATAACCGAACAAGTCAAACAAAAAAAATCCTGAAAGAAATCTGCACATGACTGTGTTGGCTCTTCACCTCTACAGTATGCCTCCTCCATAAACCAACAAGAAGCCATCAGAGTGAGAAGTCACAACATAAAGCTTAAAAGAACTGTGAAAATGAGCATTTGTTTTAATGCTTAATAGTTTTTTTTTTTACAGATTCATGCTGGCTTTTCAGCTGGTTAACTTGTTAGTGGGTGACAATGTTTGCAAACACAACAGTTGCTGTGGATTTGTGTTATACATATTATTTCTGTGTTTTTTTTCCGTCACAATCATATTCCTGGGTGCACTGTTAAAGAATAAACATTTGCACCCGTCTGATCCTACAGGTTTATCAAGGTGTTTCTTCATGTTCCCCCACCCTCATTGTGCTTCTGTCTGAAGCTTAAAAACACAGCGTAAAACGGACTGCCCCTTCCTTTGTTTTACAGAGGAGGAGGAGATGTCGTCACAGCTGTTAACACCTGCCAACATCCTTCATTGGCACATCCTGCTAAACCACTGACAGACAGTATTTATTTAGTGTTGTGGCAGCAGCTATTTTTTTTGTTTGTTTGATTTATTTAACCTTTGAAACCACGTTTTGTTCTAGATCTCACCACTACGATACAGGAAAATCCAAGTGCACAGAAGAGTTCATGGCTAAAAAGACAAAGTGACACTTTCAGAAGGACCTTTTTTAGTCCTTAGATTTTCTGCCTTTGCATGGTGTCTCTTTAGTAATCAACAGTTGGTTACACAACAAACCTGCCTAACTTTACACCAGTGGACTATTAGTGCACTAAATGTTCCTTCTTAATGATCAATTCAAACAAATACTCTCCACAAGTTGACCTCCATCTATCTCCATTCTTGCCCATTTGGTGACTTCTCTCTGTCTGTCTGGCTCATCTGCTGATCTGTTTTGTTATCTGGCCAATTTCCTGCCTCAGGTTTGTCTATAAATGCACTTCATAAATGTGCTTTTTTTTAAGGTGCTATAGAAATAAAGTTGTTATTATTATTATTAATGTAATTATACCAGTTCGATTTCACAGAAGTTAATCAGAGTGAAAGGGATGATTCACAGAACTATTGGCTCAACCACAGCTCTAATAAAACAAACATTATGCTACTCTAAAATAAAAGTAAACTTGATTTATTTTGATCAGAGTGCAATACAAAAAGCTTAAGAGGGCTAAAAACAGAAATTGCTTTTTAATGGGTATAAATTACTGTGTATATTGCATGAAATGTAATACTGCTATACTTAATGTTGTATTTCTACTTATCATGTTGTATCATGGCCCCCGGAGGAACAAAACAGATTTTACTTCAGGTTGAAATATGTTTGAATCTCATATTTAAAAAAAATATCTCGTATTTCTAAAGATGGAGAAGAGGACCACATAATTTCCCTCAACACAAGTCATGAAAATACACAAAGCTGTACTGCACCTGCACAAGAGCCACTCCGGCCATAAGAATAACCAATGAGAGCCACTGGTAGATACCCAGTCTGCGGCCCAACATGGACACAGAGAACAGTGCTGTGGTCAGGATCTTTAGCTGGTATGTCACCTGATGGAGAAAAAGTGTGAGGAGTTTAAATCATTCAAAAACAAATGGTTAAATGGTACAAGAAGACAGATCCGCTCCCGGGTGTTTAACACCCAGTCAGATTTTCAATTGTGCAAGTTTGGATGATGTCCACTTAGATCTGCTGTACCTGGTAGGTGGCTGCGTCCAGGTTGGACAGTGCAACATACAGCAGGTTGTTCTGAAGGGTGTAGATCCCTGAGGGGATGGCCAGCTTCAGTGTGTCTATAGGTTTATGGGCTATTTCCTGACGAAGGACACTATTGAGAGCTCGCACACTGTACTCTGAGAAGTGAAAAGCAGGACAGGAGCAACCTGAATAACCCGTTCGAACTCATTTAGAGAGTGAGTAGAAACTCCAATCAATGCATATCGTGTTTATCCAAAGCACCAACAAGTACAAGAAAATGATACTTTCTCTTCTAATAGTAGATTTAATGTTTTCCCTTTCAGAACATGTTCAGAAATCACACCTCCATCATATCTGTACTATTTGTTTAACGCAATCCTGCACCTTATGCAATGACTCATCTCCTCTAACATGAGTTTGTCACATCAAATCACATCTCTGTTTCAATAAGGACTATAATTATATTGAGGCTTTAATTCTGTTTCTAAAACTCTACGCACAAGCCTCAAACTCAAGCGTGTGCAGCTTTCAGTCACAGGCACTGCGTCAATGTTCACTCACTGTGCTCCTTAAAGACGAGCAGCACACAGGTGAAGATCTTCATGACCTCGGCCACCACCACAGCTGAGGAGGCCAAGTACCGCGGGCCCTCGGCCTGCAGGGTGCGGGAGTAACGCATGGTGAGCACCAGGGAGGTCGTCTGGAACACCAGCACGCCCAGGGAGAGGTACTTCAGCCGGGACGAGGCCATGAGACCACTGGCCTGTTGGAAGCTACGTGCACAGTCAAGGAAAAACACAACATTACAATAAATCAAGGTGCTGTTGTTGTTGTAGTATAAGAAGGAGGTTAATACTTTTATACTCACAAAGAAAACCCTGAGACGCCTTTTTACCCGTTACTTCAGTGAAAACAAGTCTTCAGACAGTAAAACGCCCCTAGTCTACTCTCTTATCGACACTTCTGTCTTCCGCTCTCTCCCGGACCAGGTACCGGGGGGCTCAGCCCAGCTGTCAAAACAGCACCGCTTCAAATCCTGGTCAGTCCTGTGACCCGATCCGGATCTCAAGACAAGCACATCATGTGCTCACGGTTTCCACTCTGGCTGCCCCATACTTTACAGTCATTGTAGTTTGATTTACCGTCAGAAGTGAAATGAAAGGAAGTCTATTCAGTGGACACAAATGCAAATGCATGCAAGATAAAGAGCCTCGTTGACTTCCGTGTACATACTTCTTCCTCGTCCCTGTGTCAAGGTGCCCGGTGCTAACCAGCGCCCCCTGCTGACCTGAACACAGACGGCTAAAAACGCCGAAATGAATGGTTGTAAATGCAAAAGACTGCAGGTGTAGTAAATGATATATGACTATAGAGCACTGTTCAGAGGCTAGTATAAGCCCAAAACCAATAACCAGGGCGTAAATTCATATACATGATGACTTTTCCGAACAGATATCAGAATCATGAGATTATATAATAAACTAATTTAAAGTTGTACATGAGTATCTCTTCAGGGTCATAAAATATCACGACATCCTTTATGTGTGTTTGAACCATGTTACCTGAGTGTGATCATCTGTTTTTAAAAGTATTTCTTTAGCACTGTTCATGGATCTAATGTTGTGGTACAATGGCTGTCGCTGTAAAAAGAAAAGACTTGAATACTTGAGGCTCAATCCTGAAAAACAAACAAATAAAGTTATCTGCGGTTTGGAAAAGACTATTAAATGTATTGCAACTTTGATGATATTGACATATTGTTATTAGTACGTGAAGGTAAATTATTACAAGCGAGCAAGGCTATGAGACCGGAATAAATATGTGACTTTTTTTTTTTTTTTTTACCTTTTTAGTAAGAGGATCTAGTTTAGTAATTTATCACACTGTGAATACTTCTGACATTAAAACAGAGCATTTTCCCACCTGTGGCGTTTCTATACTTTGTGGTAGAGTATTTTCCTGATGTTGGTTATTAACAATGAAGATGGGAATGAAAATGTTCAGTCCAAATACACACTGAGATCGTCAATTAACCTTTCAGTTTATGTTCAGATACTTTTATTAGCATTTTTTTATTTACTCTGAGGAGAGGAGAGTAATATTCATTGATGAGATCAACTTTTTGTTTTTGAATATTTGTAATTTCATAACTTTTATTCATCAAAGCTTTTAGCAGTTTAATGAAGCAAATCAAGATCAATTGATTTACAGCATCAACTTTACTGATCTATTGATCTTTGCACACAATACATTTCTAAAACTATTAAAAAAACATGAACCTTTTCAAATGAAGACGCATTCAAAATATCTATGAAGATTTGGACTTTATTTCAGTAAGCACATTTGGATGATCATTTGGTTTTCTGCAAAAGACAAATTATTTTTATCATCAGTTTTAGTTCTACCTCATAAAACATGGTGACAACTACTTCATATGACATGTAAATGTTAAGCTATTTGGTTAACAGGAAAGTAAAATAAAAAAAATAAAATATTTTATATACACAACATGGACACATGGTCTTGCATATGAACGGAAATGGCATGCTCAATTCTAAAAAAAAAGAATAAAAAAAAAAAGGTGACTGACACTTCAGTAAGTATGTGCTTTTGAAACATGAGAAACAGACACAGTAATGACCTTCAGTGTTTAATAATTGTTGCATAATTTCTAGACTTGCCGGGGTAATTAAGTTTTCATTTCAGCAAAATTGTGCCATGTAAAGTTTCCTCATCAAACACACTGAAAAGAGGTCAGAAGCTGAAAAAAAGTGAATTATTAACATTGCCTGACATTTTTTTCTTCAGTCTTAAGGACATTGACGCTTCTTTAAGTGGATTAAAAAGCCATTGAATGATTGTCTGTGGTTTAAGGAGTGGTCACACATACAAGATATGTCATGTATCATCTCTAAGAAGGAAGAAAAAAAAAAGAAAAAAATTTCCGAACCTTACAAATACCCAGACTTAGTCAATGAATCACAACAATCAAAAAGGTGCAAAGCTGCACTGATTGTAGTCAAGCAAAAGGCAAAACTGGTTAAATGATTTTGGAGAAGAAAACATTAAGCAGGAGGCAGCTCAAAAGATTAAAACAAGCCCCTCTGTAACATTCAGAATCATCGAAGAAGTGCGAACAGGATTTATAAAAACCATATCGAGCTCAGTAACAACAAGCAGAATGTGCTGCAAGTCTATGTACATTTCAATACAGAACAATCTAAAGCTAATGTATTTATTTGCATAAAGTTTGTCAAGCTTCTAAAAGAATCCCTCCACAACAGATGAAGTCTAGGATATGGTCTGTGGCAAAACATCTGCATCCAAACAATATGATTGTAACAGTAACTGCCTTCAAAACATGGATAACACTCTGCTTTCTCGCTGCACCTATAACATCCAAATTACAAATGCATTCACTCACCCTTCTGTTTGTTCAGAGAGATTACTTAAGGTGGGAAACACTGATATAAAATTGAAATCAAAAAAGTACATAAACTGATGTTTTTTAGTAACATGCTTCTGTTTACTTCTCTTAATTATCTGTGATTTGTTGTTGTCTGTCTTTCTAGTCATGCAACAGCATTTTATAAAAATCCTGCTTCAGCACATTAAAACAAAGCATGAATAAAAACACAAAAACAAGGCGACGACTACATGTAGGTAGTTTTGCTGAAGTAAAGCATCAACTGAAAGTGGACCATCATTTTATAATCAAAGAGTGAATGGTTCAACAACAAAGTTAGTATTGGCAGGCTTGTCACATTAAACATTAAAAAAAAAGTATAACATGTATGTCCTCTAAGACAGACAATAACAATTCTGTCCCCATCGCAGTGTCCATCTCAGCAGTCTGTTTGTTTCAGCTGACAGCTATCCAGACACGGAGCTCCTTGTTGATCCCGCAATCACACGTTTCCGTTTTGCTGTCAAAGGCCGAAAAGAAAAGTCTGACCTTGACAACAGCGAGCACAGAAAGCTCCGCTGAGATCGAAGGAGCTTCTTGGAAATCTGATGTCTGTTTGTGACTGAGGGTTACCTCCACAGATTTTCTGTTTCTGAGAACTTTTGAATGATAAGCTGATAATACTTAATACAGTTTTTGAAACTATACACAGTTTTCTTAAGTGCAAAGAGGAGAAAGAAACATAAAAGGGAGGTGACTGATTGCTATAATAAAGAACAAAAAGAATTAATGAGAGAAGAGAGAAAGGCATCAGACGGGTTACTGTTTGTCGTTATTTACTCAACAGCACCCAAAAGTCCGTCTGTTTCTGGTTCTCTGTTTCTAGCTTACGCAAACACCTGCATGTTCCCAAGCTGAGACTGCTGAGATGCCTGCTGCATCTGCTGCGACTGCGGCTGCACCTGCTCTGGAATGTGTGTGTGGTGTGAAGTCGGCAGTGCGTGGTGGGGGTTCCCCAGAGGCGTGGGGCTCGTGGTGACGTCAGACCAGTCCGAGTTGGAGTGTGGTGAAGAGGACGACCAGGGGTCTGGGGACTCTGGTGAAGGGGTGAGATAGGGGTGCTCGCTGGCTGGGTGGGCCGAGTGACCGGGGGTGGTGCCCTCTGAGCCAGCTGGGGTGTAACTGTGCTGGGAGGGGGGTGTGGGGTATTTATCCACTGGGCTCTGCATGGGCGGGTATGAGGGCAGCTGCCGAGATTGGCCCTCTATCCCGCTATGGCCCCCGTGGGTGACGGTGTGGGCGTGCTGCATGGTGTGGGAGAGGCCGTGCGTCATGCTCATCTGCTCTGGCATCTGGTACATCAGACTCTGGGAGCAGTGGAGGTGGCCGGGCCGCTGTTGGGAGTGACCTTGGCTCTGGTTCTGCCCCTGGGACTGTGTCACCTGAACTTGCCCGGGCTGCTGCTGCTGCTGCTGCTGCTGCTGCTTCATCATGGCCTGGCCTCCTCCGGGCGCCATCATCTGGAACGTGACGATGGGCGGTAGCTGCTCTCTGCTCATAGTGACATTCATAGGAGTCAGCATGGGGCCCTGGCTGTGGTGTTGGCCCATGACAGGGTGAGACCCGCCCATCTGGTGGGGCACAAGGCCGAACATGTGGCCGCTGTAGCCGTGCTTTGCCATGCCCACCCAGCCCTGCTGCTGACCCAGCATGTGGCTAACAGGGGGCAACATGGGTCTGGAGGTGGCGCCGCTCAGGAGGGGAGGGGAGTTTGCTGTGGTGGAGACGGCGCCAGACACGTCGGCTGTGTAAGAGTGCGGGGATTCGAGGGAGTCGACGGGTGACATGGTGACGGAGCTCTCTGGAAGTGCACCAGCTGCCTTGACGCCATTAGCGCTTCCTCCTCCAGCACCTCCTCCGTTCCCCCCTCCGACTCCAGCACCCACACCTGGCCCCTCTCCTCCAGCGGGTTTCTTTCTTCTCTTTGCCTTCATGTCTTTCAGGTCCTTTGCTCCCCCGCTGACTCCTCCCACCTTCGCGCCGCCTCCCCCTCTCCTGCTTTTCTTTCCCTGCGGCCCAGGACGCATGCCGATGTAGCCTGCTCCATTGGCTCCGCACATTACGGAGGAGTTTCCTCCCCCGCCCATGTGGTTAGGCCCGTTGTGTGGACTGTGAACCAGGTTGTACTGGTCAAGCAGACGCACTATGTCGTGATGCATACGCTCCTGAGCTGTATCGCGGGGCAGCCGATCCAGGTGGTCAGTGATGTCACGGTTTGAATAGTGGTCGAGGAGAACCTGTGCCGCCTCAAAGCTGCCTTCTCTCGCTGCAAGAAACAAAGGGGTCTCCTCCTGATGAAAAAAAGAAAAGAAGTACTTATTTAGAACTGTTTAACACATGCTGTCAAAGAGTAACACAATCATGATCAGCTTGTTTTAAAATGTTATTTTTCCCAAGTTACAGCGAGAGAAGGGGTAGCCAACCAGTCAGAGACGAAGAGCCAAATGTTTTACTGTTACTTTGAAGAGCCATCATACACGAAGGTGCACACCAACATCCCTCTGTCACTTCCCCCCTCTCTCTGTCTCTCTGTCCCTCCTGCACTCTCGTCCTCCTCCACCATGACTCAAAAACTGACTCAAAGCTAACTAACACCACAGGCCAGTCATTGTCAACAATGAATATTGTGTGTACTGTCTCACACACAAACTCCCAGTTCAACCAATTCCACAAACAAAAAATATACAGTTTACCACAAACATAATGTGTGAAAATCAAAGCGATTCTGTAAATTGTATTTTATTTTGAAATTGACCAGATCTTCTGTGCGTTTCCTTGTCTCATTTCCTGTCCGGGTTATCATATTCTGTCCAGCTTGACGCGTGCGTGCGGCGCACTCTGTCGAAAGTAGACTCGCAGCGTATTTCAAACGGAGACAGACTCAGCGCTCGCTGTGTGAACACAATGATTGACAGGAGTGGAGCATAAGTAGGTCTACAGTGTAACACGGAGCACTGACGGACTGCTGCACGCACACGGTATGTGTGAATTACTGAAGTGCACGGGCAATGTTCGACATGAACACAAAAAAAGAACGAACAATTCGATATGAACCGAGGAGCTGCAAGAGACCGGGGAAAGAGCCGCAGGCGGCTTGAGAGCCACTGATTGGCCAGCCCTGCATTATTAGACACAGTTCATTCAGTTAGTAAAAAAACAAGGTATACAAACCAACATTTCTGAAATGTAAGGATGATATCTAGAAAGGGGAATTCAAAACATAATGACGTCCTGGGAATTTTGAAAAAGGGCAGAGACTGTAATGAGAACATGTCAGTTAAAACAAAGAACAAAGAACTGACCTTATTGTCTTGCATGTCACGGTTGGCTCCATTTTTCAAAAGCACAAGAGTGGCCTCCACATTATTAACTGCAGCTGCCCAATGCAGAGCAGATTTGCCTAAAATAGTTAAACAGAGAGGACAAAGATAACATATAGTAAGGAGGCGTGTATGTGCATTTGTTTTCTTGCGAACAAAGAAACTGTGTTGTTGAGGTTTTGGATCAGACACGACAGGAGGAGCCAATGTATGAAAGGTTTTCCTACCATGGTCGTCTACAGCATTGATATCAGCATGGCAGTGGATCAGCTCCTCCACCATGCCCTCAATGGCGAGTCTAGCTGCTAGGATTAGAGGGGTTGTGCCATCATTCATCCGGGCGTCCAGTTCTGTCGCACGATTACGGATTAGAATCTGAGAGAAGGAAAAACAGCAGACGCAAGGTTAGTAAAAGAAACTATTCTATAGGAGGATTCGTCTCATCATAGGAATGACCTTCACCTTACAATGGTGTCAATCAAAAGCAACCTTATCAAAATGTCTCTTACCTGGAAGACTCCCTGAGCATCAGCGGCCACAGCAGCATGCAGAGGTGTTCTACCCATGTTATCGTGCGCGTTTGGATCAGCTCCAGCATCCAACAGTCTCTTTGCCGCATCAGCTCTGGCGTAGCGGGCAGCGAGGTGGAGCGCTGTTTCTCCTGTACGGTCCGTTTGAGAAATTAAAGAAGCTCCCTGAGCGATCAGGTCTGAGATGACACTGGGTCCAGCTTCCTCTCCTCCGCTTTCTTCCTCCTCCTCTCCATGTAGGCCACAGTCCGGGCCTCCGCCAGTACGCAGGGAAGCCAACATCAAGGGGGTGAAGCCATCTGAGAGAGAAGGGAATCATTATGAAACGTATGGTTTAAAAAAAAAAAAAAAAAAAAAAGCCCAACTCATCAGATGTGAAAATTAAGCGTTGTCTGTTTTCACTAACCAGGTCCCTTGACGTTAACATCCAGACCGTCAGCGTCCAGGTCAGCCTGAGGAGGTGTGAGACTGATGTCAGCAGCCTTGCGATGCTGCATTGTCCACTCTCTGCGGTCAACGCCTCCATCCATCGCCATAGGCAGCAAGGGTTTGTCTTCAGTCTGTAAGAAGCAAAACAGTATGAAATAACAGAAATCTTTCTTACAGTTTAAGACGCTCCAAGTCAAATTTGATTTAGTTTGGAAATCTTTGTCTTCTTTCTGCATTTACTTACTCTCGGTTTCTTGGGTGGGACCTCGTCTTCCAGCCATCTCTGACTCTGACCTCCATCAATCATGGCTCCATCCTGGGTCTTAAAATTCCTGATATGCGGAAACAAAAAAAAAACTAATTTAGGGACACTGACAATGTGTTCCGCTTACAGATAAGGTTCATAAAAGATAGTAGAGATACTACTTTTAATACCCTCATTTCCCCTTAGATCATCTAAGAATCTAAATAAATTACTCTTGTACAAATGCGGATCTTCTGGTTTTTTCTGTTATAAATACTTCTCATCATAAGCTCATTGTCAGTACAACCACTCACTTCATGTCGAGGTCATCCTGTCCCACAGGCTCTCTCCTCTTGTCATTTTTACTGGCCAAGAAGCCATCAGGCAGCCACAGTAAACCATGTTTATGCTTCCTCTTGGCAGCCAGCATCCCCAGAACCAGGATGAGGAAAATAATAAACACAGACACTCCGACCAGGTATGGCAGCAGTGACGTTGGCGGAACTGTTGGGTCACCTGAAAGAGGCATGTCTAATTTCAGTTATTTATGTTTGTACTTACAATGACGTGATCATCTGCGTGACTGAAAGGTCTACTTACTGTCAACAGACACGAGAGGGTAAGGCAATTCAGCTTTGATGTGTGCGGCTGCAAGATAGGATGCAGCTTCATCGGTGTTGGAGAAACAGTCGACAGAGCTCTGGACACACTCGCGGTTATCGATTTCCAGGTACACAACAGATCTGCACAGACAAATGTGTTAAACATGATGGTCAATGGAAGCGCAGCAGCAGAGAAGAGAAAGATACTGCGTCTCCCTCATGAACTATCCTTACCCAATGACCTCCCTCTCCAGCTCCCTTCTGGGTCTGCTCCTCTGTGCCTGTCGACCCTGTTCCTCCTCCGTCCCGTAGTAAGGTCTCACCATTGGCTTCTTGTTTTCATCCAGTTTCACCTTTAGGTTGGTGTGCAGCAGGGCTCCCAGGGAGCGCAAAAAGCCCCGCAAATCTCCTAGCAGCTCCTTAGGCTGCAGCCGGACCACGAGAACCAGCCAGCCGTCCACTGGTTTGGGTGGAGTGTCGGCGGAACAGTCCAGACCGTCCCAGCCACAAGCCTCTGTGTAGCAGCTCTGGTCACAGATACCGTTTCCGTAATGGTCTGCACAGTACTTGTCATACCTGAAAATACAGAAGACAGGGCATGGGTGGTGATTTGCCTTCAGAACAATAATGACGTTTTCTATTATTACTATTACTACAGTAAAAGGGAACTGAGGAGGAGGGTGGCGTACTTGCAGGGGGCTGGTTTGGACTCCTGACATTCAAAGCTGTCAAAGAGACACCCGGGGTTGTCACACTCCTTATCACAGCGTCCGTTTTTAAAGCGATCCCAGCAGGGAACGCTGGCGGCACAGTTCACCCAAGGCTGCCGCCAGTTGAGAGAGCAGTCTCCTCCATCCCACTGGCACTCGTGGTTGTTACACTGATCGTCACACACTTTGTCGCCCGACTGCCGCTCACACTGCAGATAGGGGCAGGATGGGGCAGGATGTCGTGTGTTTTCACAGTATTGTCCGGAGAAATGTGTGGGGCAGCGGCAGCTGTACTGGTACGGGTTGGATGGGTCTTTGATGCAGGTTCCTCCATTTTGGCAGTTCCTTGGACACCTCTGTTCATTCTCGCAGTGTGGTCCGCTGAAGCCGGGCTGGCAGTGACAGTACAGGTGGCCGACTGGTGACTCCACACAGCGCCCTCCGTGCTGACATCGTAGCTTCTCACAACTGTAACCTTCGATTTCCCCACAATTAAATCCAGTAAAGCCCTACGAAACAGAAGATGCTGTTAAGGTTTGAAATCGATGCAGTTTGGCTTTGCTACAAATATTTCAACACCAAATAAAACTTCACTGATGACATATAATCAGCTAAACTACCAAACTAATGCAGGTAAAGGCTTCTCCTACAGATCAGCTGCTTGTCTACTGTACCTGAGCCATGATGCGGCCCTCTGAAGCAAGCATGAGAACAAGAGAAGGAATAAGGGGTTAGTGGAGAGAATTCCAAGCGTTTAGTATGAAAAGATTGATGTTCTCTGAAGAGAGCAAAAGACAGGAGGGGGTAATAGCACCTGTATGTCACTGTACATCCAATGAATGAATTCTTTACTTTGAACCCAGAATAATGAATGGCTTCATTCATGTAAACATTCACCGGACATTCAAACAGACTGACAAGAACGAACATGGATAAGGTAACGTTCGGGATCATTTGACAACTTAAATGATAAGGAGCAAAATCAGTGTTTGGAAATTGCGTTGGGTTTTCTTGTACCTTGGTCATCTATCCCACCTTATCTTTCTGACATTAAGCACAGCATTACTAACCATAATGTTCAAAACAAAAAGAAAAAGAAAAATAGTATCAAAGCATCCACTTTACAGTTATGTAGCATACATAGCATGAATAATAAGCTGTGAGTGGATGAATCTGAACAGTGAGCTTTTGAGCACTGAGGGGAAACGTGCGATTCAGGACACTTACAGGTGGACAGGAGCACGTGTAGCTGTGTACTGAACTCATGTTCATAGAGCAGACGCCACTGTTGTGACACGGTTTGGACAGACACAGATCTACCATGGACTCACAATGACGACCTGAAGGGGAGAAAAACGAGACACATCAGGAGAAGAGGTCATAATAAACAATATCGGTAATATTTTGTATGAATGATAACCAAAAGCTTTTATCGCTGACACTATCACTGTTCTGGTCCTCTTATACACACAATGACTTCGATGACTCTTTAATGACAGATAGTATGGATGTACCCGTGTATCCAAGGCGACAGCGACACTGGTAATCGTTGACCAGCTGCACACAGTCAAGGCTCCCAGGGGCGTGGCAGGGCCCAGACAGGCATTCGTTCAGATCGCCCTCACAGTGTTCTCCGACATATCCTGGAGGGCAGGAGCACGTGTA
The DNA here is from genome assembly GCF_947650265.1 of Symphodus melops. Classification (NCBI taxonomy): domain Eukaryota; kingdom Metazoa; phylum Chordata; class Actinopteri; order Labriformes; family Labridae; genus Symphodus; species Symphodus melops. Next base: position 15,683,910 of record NC_136698.1, read on the forward strand.
ACGACCCACACCGTCCACGCACTGTCCTCCGTTCCTACAGCGAGGTTCTGAGGAGCCGGCCTGAGGGGCACAGTCATCCACGTTCACCTCACACTGGAGTCCTACAGAACAGAGAACAGACAGATGTCACTGTATGGAAAGGAGTGTCCCCTTAAGTATCCTGTGTGTATTCAGGTGTATATGTTTTATGTAGACCTACCATGGGTTCCAGGTGGACAGGCGCAGGTAAAGCGGTTGATGAGGTTGATGCAGGTTCCACCATGAAGGCAGGGCTTTGAGTGGCATTCATCAACATCATACTCACAGTTCACCCCCTGGAAGCCCAGCTTACACTGGAGGAAGGAAGCAAGAGGCTGAGGTTAGCTTAAAAAGGCTCTGCTGGGTTGACATCAAAACTTTGAAACGCATGACCAACGCACGCCTTGACAACTCAAAAACAAACACGAAACTAACACATGAGAAGTTACTCACAATACACTCGTATGTGCCCTGGTAGTCCTTGCATGTCGCTCCGTTGTGGCAGGGGTTTGACTTGCATTCATCGACCTTGTCTTGACAGTAGCTGCCCGTGTATCCTGGCTGGCACTGACACTTGTGAGAATTGCCCTCATTCATGCATCGCCCAGCGTTCTCACACACATTCTCCACTTCGATACCTACAGGTGGGTTGTGAGAAAGCCCAAAAAAATGAATAAACATTATGAACCTGATTACAGTCTTCTTTAGAGCTTTCGATTACTATTCTGCAACAGGATAAGAAAAGAATAATTTTCAGTCCTGAGTGAAAGACATAAAAAGTCTATACCTGTTTATCTCTTATTTCAACAAAAATATGTTCTCATATAAGGACTGATTTCACTTTTTCTGTTCAAGTAACAGCATGACAGGTAAAAGCTTCTCACCTTTTGTGGCAGCAAAGTCCTGGCAGGACTGGTTAGGGACGTCACAGTACAATCCGGTCCATCCCCATGCACAGTGACAGATCCAGGAGGTCGCTGTCTGAGAGCAGGAGCCACCGTTGAGACAACGCACCTGGCTGCAAAGGTTCACATAGTTCTGCATATGGAAAAGAAAATTAGGAAAGAGAGAGTTTAGGATGACTGTAAATTACGGCTGGAACTATATTTTCAATTCAGCCCACCAGATCCTACTGACTTGACTACAAAGATGATCGAATATGTTAAGTCTTCTTTAGTTTGTGAGAAACTGTGTTGTTGTTTTTTTTGAGCAGACAAAATATCTTTTAAACCAGCATTCCCATAAAACGGGTGTTTAAATTATGCAGCTTGAAAACCAGCTGTATTTAGGTTTTCGTGAACTGAGAAAAATATTAAAGCCATCAATTATCAATTCTAACATTTTACCTGGCAGTTTCGGCCATTGTATCCTACAGGGCAGGTGCAGCGGTAAGTGTCCAGGCCATCGTTGCATGTTCCTCCATTCTTACAGGGCTGAGAGTCACACTCATTCTGCTCATACTCACAGAACGTCCCATAAAATCCAGGACGGCAACGACACGAGAAAGTGTTGATGTCATCAATGCAAGTACCGTTATTCAGACAGGAGCTGGAGGGAAGAGAGAACAGGGAGGGGGGAAAGTGTTAGTGGTAAACTACCCCTGTCTTTACTGAAAGTGTGGTGAAGTGGAGTCCTATAAGCACTACTGGTGATAATCCTTTGAATCAGGCATTTTTTGTAAACACTATATAAATTTAGTTTTTTTCTACCCAATTAACTTCAAGCTCTCTTTTACCCACATTTGTTTTCGACACAAGCCATGATTCATTCTCATAGGTTACTGCAGGGGAAATGGTAATCCAGGAAGAATTTATTGCAGGAGAGAAGAGCAATCAAGCCCGCTAATAAAATGTTGGTTTTATGGCCTCACCTCTCGGTACATTCGAGGATGTTGTGTTCACACAAGATTCCATCAAACCCTGGACGACACTCGCACACAAAGCTGTTGACATAGTCCCTGCAGATGGCACCATTCCTGCAGGGCTGGCTCGCACACTCGTCTACTTCAATCTCACAGCGCTCCCCTTCAAAACCCTGACGACAGTCGCAGGAGAAGCTCCAAACACCGTCCACACAGGAGCCTCCATTCAGGCACGGGTCTGCAGAGGGGAGAAGAAGGCAGAGAACCAAATAAAGAAATAATCCTCGTCAATGAACATTGTACAAGCAGGTTGGCTGTCATTGGTTGAGTACATTGTTTTAAGTTTGCGTTTATCTTGACGTATCTTGAAATCTTGCTTTGAGTCTTTCCAGTATTTGATGACGAATCACAGAATATTACAACGCTGTCCTTACACATAGGTGTTCATTCATGCAGTGATTTAAAGTCTACATGGTGTACAGCCAGTAATAAGGTGTCTGAAATAGTCAAAAAGAAACTCACTTGGCGAGCAGTCATCAATGTCTGTCTGACAGTTGTGTCCACTGTATCCAGGTTGACAGTTACACGTGTAGCTGCCGGGACTGTTCATGCAACGACCACCATTTTTGCATGGGTTCTTTTTGCATTCATTCACATCCTCACTGCAGCGTGTACCTATACAAATGTTATCATCATAAATATATGTACTGTACAATACAGTAGAGAGGACTTAGCTTTCAGACTAAATTGTTTCCTTCAATCTTGAATTAGACAAAGACACTGTCAGACAGACACATACCTTGCCAGCCAGCGGGACATTGGCAGGTATAAGAGGTGTAGTCTGCAGATGGACGACACACTCCTCCCCTCTCACATGGACGAGAATCACAGGGAGCCTGTTCCACCTCACAGTTCTTACCTGTTTGACATCAATTATCAAAACAATACATTAATTAATTAAAGGACAACTGATTGATTTTTCTTTTGTTACGAAAGAAACATTGTGGTAGCCTCTATAAACCCTCCAAATGCATTCTTAGATGGTGATGTTGATGAGAGGGAAAAACAGTATGACTAACCTGTGAATGGGGGGCTACACTGGCAGGTGTAACTGTTGATTCCATCAATACAAATGCCCTGATTCAGACAAGGGCCTGAAGCACATTCATCTACGTTCTTCTCACAGTTCAAACCTGAACGAGACAAGAAAGGTGAGTCCATATCTTTTTTTTTTTTTTTCCATTCTATAATGCTTCTTTTATTGATTAAAAAAAAAAGATTTGAATGTACTGCTATGTTAAAAAAATGTCAAAGTATTTCTTAAAAAATACTACCTCTGAATCCAGGTTGACACTGACAGGTGTAGCCTTTGTGTCGGTCAACACAGTTGCCACTGTTTTGGCACGGATTGGGTTGGCACTCGTCTTTTTCCTCCTCACAGTGATGTCCCACCCAGCCAGCTTCACACTCACAATAATACCTTTAGACAAAAGAAGAAAAAGGAAAAGATTGAGGGCTAAACAAGTCATTTGCCAACAATGTCCGCAGGTAGTGACCTGTCTCCAGCATCAGTTAATCTGATAACACATGGCTTATCGTAGAGATGTATCTGCTGATTCTGCAGTTTCAGTGTTGTGCAAGGGAACATTTGCAAAGCAGAGGAGCCTGGAGGAAATGCTCCCAACCTTACAGTATGTTTCTTCTTAAATTCCTCTTTGAACTATGTAACAAATATGTCAACTCATATTCTAACGTGACATAAAATAAGGACAAATAGATGTTAGAACATTCAATTCCATAGTGGCAGAATAAGATGTCATACCCGTGTTGCTGTTCAACACACTCTCCGTGCACACAGGGCTGAGTAGCACAGTGATCCATCCCAGAGAGGCACAGTGGCCCGTGGGTGCTGGGTGGGCACAGGCACTGAAACCCGTTGATCTTATCCATGCAGGTTCCCCCACTCATACATGGGTTTGAGTCACACTCATTGATCTCCACCTCACATTTAGCTCCTATGAGAGAATAATTCAGAGAGAGTAAGTTGTATTGAAAGCGTTCTCTTAACAGATAACAGAGTGATTGCATCACGATCTTATGTCAGAGTGCCTTCACTTTTTGGTGCGCTTCGTCCTTGTTTCTGAAACACAAGCAGTTACTGTGCTCAATTTCTCTGAGGAAGCAAACAAACAGTACCTGCATAACCTGGGGCGCACACACACTTGTACTCGTTGATGCCATCATGGCATTCTCCATATTCACAGGGGTTGCTGGCACAGTCATCTTCATTGATCTCACAGTTCACCCCTGAGGATAAAAAAAGTAACAATTTACTGGTTATATTCTCTTTTCTCATAATCAAAGTGTGTACTGAGATTTAAAAGTAGCACCCTAAAAATGATCCTTCACATCCCTGTAGAGCTGGTGTCAGTATGGAGGTGAGTTAGCGGTGAAAGAGATCAAGTAGCTCTTACAGAATGTGTAGTTTTCTGATTCACCACCAGGGGGGGATTAAGACTCCCTGAAGTTTAATATGAAGTGAGAAACACAAGTCTGACTGATTTAAATACAGCAGAGGACTGCGACGAATTTATTGAGGCATACATACGTTTAGAAAATGACAAGAATAACATTCAAGACACAGCTGTTACGCCGGGAGAGAAAAATAGTGAGGGAATGACCACGAAAAAAAAAAAAATGAGAGAACAAGAGAAGGAATAAGGCCGTGAGGGGAGGGGAAGTCTGGGCATTACAGCAGAAAATGAGACCTGACAGGGTGACCTGATGCCAGTTTAAGTAAAGTGAGGACAGTACAGACTCCAGTACCAGGCCAGAGAGTGGTACAATGTACTCAAGTGAGTCTACTAATCCTCAAAGAAACCTAGTGTCACAGTGCTCGACCCAGACTTGTGACTTCTTTACTGTACTCTTAACAGCACATTGAGTACATTTGGAAGCTGTACAGGAAGCTCTATATGTGGGGGGGAGGTCTTTACATTGAATTCAAGCTGTTACCTCAAGTTCACAGAAACGAAACTCTCGAGAAAAAATTAGGGATTTAGATTTTTTTTTTTTATGACTGTTTAGGACTTATTTAAACAGAACTTAAAGGAAAAGGGAACTAAAACTCTGCTGTGTTTTGTGTTAAGAGTCTAATCTTTATGGTAACTATAGCAACCACCTGTCAAGCACAGGTTTTGCTAAAACTCTAAAAAAAAAAAAGAGCGCAAACCTTTGTATCGTAGAACAAGGCTCTTTATTCTCATGTTCTTCTCTATTTATAATGCTGCCCCCAATGGTAAATAAAAACTACTCGACTGCTTCCTTCCTTTACACACCACATCTCAAATAAACAATCAATCAGAGTTCACTCATATAGTCACAGTGTATTTGGTAGTACACGGTGTACATACCTGTGGTTCCTGGGGGGCAGTTACACTGGTAGGCGTTGACCAGGTCAATGCAGCGTCCTCTGTTCTGACAAGGGTTGCTGTGGCACTCCTGTACCTGGATGTTACAGATTGAGCCTGTGTATCCCAGATAGCACTCACAGAAGAAGGTGGCGATGCCGTCTTTACACACGCCGTGGTGGCATGGCTCTGGTACGCAGTCGTTGATGTTGTCCTCACAAAGTAGACCAGTAAAGCCTGAGGGAAAAACATGTTTTCTTAAATAAATACAAAGACCCTTGCAACATGAATTATACGACTATTTTACATTATTTGTTTAAATTAGGGCACAGGGTTTAATGCCATATAGTCTACATTCGTCTTCATTTCGTTGCACTATACTTGTATATGTGTAATGACAATAAAGTTGAATCTCATCTCATCTCAGTTTGAAAAAAGTTTGATAGCACAATATTAGTTCATGCAAAGTTAACACAAGGTGTTTGGCCCTAACCTTCAGCACATTCACAATCGTATCCGTTGGGCCGGTCGATACACTTCGCTCCATTTAAGCAGGGTGTGCTGGAACACTCGTCGATGTCTATTTGGCACATTTCCCCACTGAAGCCTGAAAAAAGAAGACGAGCACAGATGTAGAAGTAACAGATGCATGCATGAAAAAAAAATTGGTGATATTCATATGAGATCACTTTCAAGTCACTGCAACTATATCAGGAAATTCTAACAGCATGTGTACCAACCTGCTGGGCACTCGCAGATGAAGCGGCTGACCTGGTCCAGACATTGGCCCTGGTTCAGACAGGGCGAGCTGTTACATTCATTCACCTCGATCTCGCAGTGAGTCCCCTCAAATCCTGCAGGTGGGGCAAGAAACAGGTTTTACTGCTGCTCCATCTTTCCAAAGTAAAATAGGCCAAATCCTTTTTATTTAATCACATTTTTTTGCAGATGTAAAGCTGTCTTTTTTAATATTTATTTTTGGACTTTTTGTGCCTTTATTGGAGGGACAGGACAGAGAGGGAAATTAAGAGAGAGACAGTGGGGATCAATGTGGCGAAGGAGCCACAGGCCTGATTCGAACCCGAGCCGCCAGCGTTGAGGACTGTAGCCTCCATACGTGGGGACGTGCCCACTAATCACTGCGCCAACAGCGTCCCCCAGTGCAGTTTTTTTAATCTATGAGGGCCAGATTGAAGATGCAGTGATGCAGATAATCTAACAAGTAAACTCTTACACACTTTGTGTGTGTGCGTGTGTGTGTGTGTGCGCGTGTGTGTGCGTGTGCGTGTGCGTGCGTGTGCGCGTGTGTGTGTCTCTAATTGTGTTTATGTTTAACTCCCGCTGCTGTGTCTCCGTAATGCTGTGAATTCACAGACTGGGACACCAATATTACGCCGTCACAGAGTCAATATGAATGTACAAAGATGTGAAGACGGCTAAGCTTAGTTAGAGCACTTTTTTTCAGGGAAAAAAACCCCAAAAAAAACAGTCTGAATGGGGCTTAAGAATGAGAATTGAAAATGTTGTATTTTTATAAAAAAAAAAATCTAGATAAGAGTATCTAATAAAATTGGTTAAAACAAAAATAAATGTACGACTGCTCTTGATATTTACCAGGCATGCAGATGCAGGTATAGTCCCCGATGCGATCCAGACAGGTGCCATCGTTCTGGCAGGGGCTTGAAGCACACTCGTTGACATCCTGCTCACAGCGAGGCCCAGCATAACCTCTGGCACAGTTACAGGTGAAGGAGCCATCAGTGTTCACACACTGACCACCATGCTCACAGGGGTTGGTACCTGATGATGATGAAGAGCGAAGGTCTAAAAGCAGAACACCTCAGAGTGTGTCTTTCGTGTTTCGAATTCTGTCTCGCTCACCAATGCTGCATTCGTCTCTGTCGGTCTGGCAGGTGCTGCCTACATATCCTGGTGGACAGTTGCAGTTGTACATGCCACTGATGGGGTTGGTGTCACACTGAGAGCCCTCTCTGCAGGGGTTACTAATACAAGCGTCATCTCTGTGGCAGAGCAAACCTGAAAAAAAAAGAAGCATGGCATGATGACAGCGACAGCTTTTGTGTTTTTTCTTTGATTGCACAACATCCTGATGAACTTATATCGGTGCATTGTAAAACAGTCTTTTGTCTCTCGCAACTGGCTTACCCGTCTTTCCATGGGGACAGAGACAGACAAAGGACGCGACACGATCGATGCATGTGGAGCCCGGGCTGCACGCTGCTGTTGCACAATCATCAATGTTTTCGGAGCAGTCCGATCCACTCCAGCCGTTAACGCACACACAGACGTAGCTGCCAAACAGGTTGCTGCAGGTTCCTCCATTCTGACAGGTGTTTGGCTGCAGGCGGCACTCGTCTACGTCTTCTGTACAGTGCTGACCTGTGGACAATATTGGAAAGGTTTTATTTTGGGGATTTTATTTGTCAAAATTCAGTTAAGTTCTGTTAAGTATGGTTATCTGAGGTCTTCAGGCACTATTCCACATGATTCTGTCTGATATCAGGTCTCATATCGTATCCATCATAGCACTACAGTCACTTTATTCTTCAGTATTCATCTTTGTTTATATAGAGCTAGTACAAATTTAGACTGTTCTATTATCTGCCATGCACCACTATCACTTTATTATTTGCCTACATATATATGCCTACTTGCATTTAGCTTATAGTTAAATATTTATATTCTCATTTACTACACTATTGTTCTGTTATGTCTGTTCATTACTGCATATATGTATTATGTCTGATTACGTCTGAGTCCGATCACTGTCCACTTATACCTTCTTCTGCACTACACTTCTGTTTACATCTGTTTCAAATAGTTCTTACTACAGTCCGTCTGTTCACACCATGTACGTCTGTTCACATGTCTGCGTACATCTGCTTACAGGCATATAAGTCTGTTTACATCTTACTCCATCGCTGTCCTCTGGATCTAACTCTGTAACTTGTATTTTTAACATCTTGACACTTGACTCTTTGCTGTCCTTTGTATCTAACCTTGTACTTTTTGTAATTTTGTATTTTAACTTTGGACTAACACTCTTAACACTTGTTCTTCTTTGACACTTCATTCCTTGTTGACTCTATCTTGGTTAAATGTTTTAGTATAGCTGCACTGTCGTTCATTTACTGTTCTGTGTGCCCTTGAACTGCCCCCCGGGGACAAATACAGTTTTCTTAAATTGAATTGAAATGCAGTGTGAGAACATTATTGGTCCACATTGTGCTGTAGCCTCCTCCTTAAACCTTCTGGCCTTATTTTCTCTTGATAGATTTGTGCTACATAAACTCAGGCAGGCCTAAGGAAGCTGATGTTTGCATGTTTGCTCTGTCGACAGAAAGCCGACATGTGCGACACAAGTGTGATGTCAGAGACACACCCAGTGTGAAGTGAACCTGACATCAAACGGACGACGTGAGGGAGGCAAACCACAGCGTGTAACTGTGGTCACATGAACACATTTAAGCACACACAAATCCCTCACCAGTCCACTCTGGAGGACACTGGCAGTTGTAGGTGTTGACTCCATCCATACAGGTTCCTCCATTGGCACACTGATGACCGGGGCAATCGTCAATGTTGTTCTCACAGTTGGTTCCATTGAAACCTGGCACAAACACAAGAAAGACACATGTCACTGTCGTAGCCTAAGCTATGTTTCCCTTGGGGCAAAGCATGCACACACAAAAAAACATCTGCTGTGGTGTGATGACCTCTGATGTACACAAGTCTTGTAACAAGTCCTGGTAACATAAAAACACAACCTGTGTGTTTGCTATGTCCACTCTTTAAGTGCAGCAGACAGACAGCAGAGTGCCTAACACAACACAGCCAACAGGATGAGGCTGTTTACACTTCAAACAACACTTTGTTACAATAACTCGTCACTACATTCTTATGTAAACACCAGTTACAGTGTTGCAGTGTTTCGTACTTCAAAAGTTCTACCTTTCGGTGTGTCCCCCCCTCCTCTCTGACATATCTCTGTTGCTGTTGCTCTTGTATTATTACTTTATATTTTATCCAGCTTGTATTAAGCAAGACAATAAACCATCTTCTTAAAGATAAGTGTTCGAATCCTCCCACCTGGCAGGCAGTGGCACGAGTAGCTGGTTTCAGAGCTCTGGTGGCAGGTGCCTCCATTAAGGCAGGGTGAAGGTGAGCAAGGGATGTATGAGCTTTCACAGTTTCTGCCTGTGAACCCGGCGACACAGGTACACCTGCAGCAATGAAAGAGTTTGTTTTATTAAGTTTAACAAAAGAAAAACTGATAATTCTCTAAGAATTCTTACTCATTTCTAGATTTAAAGAAAAAAAAAAAAAAAGTTATATAATTTGTATAAAATCTATTATTTCATAGTAGCTCCAAATACAAACTTGACGATTCTTTTTTTTTTTGAGAACAGGATTCTTACTTGTAGGAGCCAGGAGTGTTAAGGCATACTCCTTCATTCTGGCATATGGAGGGCGTAACAGCACATTCGTTGGTGTCGTTGAGGCAGCGAGGACCAGTGTAGCCACTCGGACAAGAACACGTGTATCTTCCACCAGACAGGGAACTGCAGGTTCCCCCGTTGGCACAGGGACTAGACAGACAGCTATCCTCCTGCTCACACTGCGATCCTGCGAATAACAAGAAAAGAGAGAAGAGCTTGGCATTAATCCCTTAGATATTTCCTTTCTTTCTAAAGAGAATTATGGAAGAGATACAAAAGGGAAAGCAATATGCATTTGTAGTGATGTAAGCTCTAGTTATCTGGTCAGAAAATGAAGTTTTGTTCCAGTGATACATAAAAGTCTTTTAGCAGTATCTCACCTGTCCATCCTCTGGCACACTCGCACTTGAACTTGTCGAGGGAAAGCAGCGTGCAGACACCTTTGTTGGCACAGGGGTTGCTGGGGTAACATGTGGAGTTCATGGGCGTTTGGCAGTGTTGTCCGGTGTAGCCGAGCGGGCAGGTGCAGACGGCGGTGCCCGGCACAGGAACACCGGCTGACATGGACACGGAGCAGTTCCCTCCATTCAGGCAGAAACCAGGTTGACAAGGGTCCTTATGGTGGCAGTACTCACCCAGAAAGCCCGGTGCACACCTGCACACACAAACAAGCACACGTTTCAACGCTGGAGGAGCACAGTGTGCGCGGTGAAGATGAAAGTTGAGATGAACAAAAAGGTCACATTTGGTTGTCTGTGAGGGCTTTTTAAGGAGACAAACAACCCAAACAAAAGAGTTTCATACAGGTGCTCGTGATGCGCCACATCAAACAAGCAGCAATGACAGTGGGATCATACGCCGAACAACAGCCTTGTACTACACAAACATCAAAGGAACAAATGCACCAATGAACAAGAGCCAGTTAACTCTACTGTCTGACACACAGTCCTAACTCTGCTATTCACTGATCTTACAAAGTACGTCCTAATGTTGGAGTGTTAGTGAAACGTCTGGTCGTGTTTATGGAGAAAGAAGTCATTCAGTTACTCTGACCATCAAGCTGGATGGTTAATAATTGATAAGCTGCATTTATTTAGTGCTTAGTCCCAAGAGAGACTGAAGCTGATCACAGCACAATGCCTCACGGTGTTACACTCACACCACAACCAGGGCAGATGATGTGGTTTTTTTTCAGCACAATTGGAAATGTTTGTTAGGTTTCAGACAGGAGTGGAGCTCCAAACCCGTCAGCTTAAAACGGTTTTAAACCCTGAGCTGCCTAAACCCTTCCGAGGCAAAAAGAGGGAAGCTGAGCTTGGTAACAGGGTTAAACAAGGGCCAGCAATGGCAAAGGAGAAGTCAAAATGTAGAAGGATGTGAGGTGGAGTCATCTGGAAGTTGTTGACTGAAGCCGGGTAGAAACAGAAAAACAAAACGTGGACAGAACCAGAAAACTTTTTTTTTCCCAATTTAAAAGACCGACAACATTTGTGCAAACAGCTGAATAGTTTCACTGCGTTCTAAAAAGGAGTCCACAGTAAAGATACCAAACTTCTATTTCAGTTAAGTGATCGGAGAGGAAATTACAACATTACGCAACATGTCCACCAGGCTCTTAACAGACAATGATCCCCCCCTCTCACTTTCGATTCCGCAGTTTTCTCAGCCTCTCCCTCAGATGTTATTTGGTCAGATGTGTTGTTTTTAATTGAGCAAAAAAAAGGTAATTAGTCAGGTCATTTCCTGTGCGTTGCCTGTTGCACTGTATGTTTGTGGTGGTTTGGTTTGTGTGTGTGTGTGTGTGTGTGTGTTTGTGTGTGTGAGGGGCACATGGCAGACACCCTGTCTAGGGACCATGGGGCGACAGAGCAACCCGCTGCCTCTTACACCAGCTTCTAAACCTGCCTCCCTAGAGGGGTTCAGGTAACATAATAGGAGAGCAGAGATACAGAGAACGGCTTCTTACTTACTCAGACACACACACACACACACACACACACACACACACACACACACACACACACACACACACACACACACACACACACACACACACACACACACACACACACACACACACACACACACACACACACACACACACACACACACACACACACACACACACACACACACAAATATCCTCTTTCAAAACCATTTCTAATGAAGAAACAATGCTTATTACCCAAATAAGCAGCCCCGGAGCATGTGAAAACAGAACACCGTAGACAGTAGAAAACAGAGTTCTCTGTTATGAGCCATATAAAACAGTGGAAATGGGAATTATCTGAAATGCAGTCCCACGCTTGCTAACTTTATTTATCATTGGCCACCCCACCCCGAAGCAGCTTGAAGATATTAGGTTATGAGCGCATGGGAACGAAGAATAGTCATGAATCATGCCAGGCAGAAGTGTCACTGATCAATCACATCCGCGCTGCGTCTGAGTGAGTCATCCAATGTCTCTACAGCGAGGACAAACAACATCAAGCAACAAAGTCGAACTCACTCAATTATTTGGCAAAAAAAAAAAGTATACAGTTTATGAAACTCACTGCAGTACACAAACAAACAAAAGACACTTCATTGGATCACTACCATGATATTGAGCAACACAGTCAGGACTCTTCACAGTTTTTTTTTTATAAGTTGGCAAGACAGGAGCCTCTGAGTTTAAAAAGGAATGGACACAGTACAGAGGACAAGTGTTGTCTGTAAGCCAAACATCAACATACACCTACATTCTTGTTCAAAACGTGCATACGTCTCCTCGGACTGCAATACTTCATCCTTTAATGTCGACTTAACCAACTGGAGAACTATGTTTCTGTAGTTGGAGTTAATTTAGAGTACACAGCCTTTTATTACTTGACTCTTACTTTGTTTTGTTTTTAATTAAAGCTACCATGAGGAAGGTCTAGTTTGTGGACAAAGCGGGTGTCTCGATTCTCTCACGATTTATTTTCAGAGAATCTGGAGGTGACTGGAGCTTCTCATTGTGCTGTTGATTAAATGCTGCATCATGTATGGTGGTTGGGCTGTTTGTCTTGTCGCAGCTGCCATGATCACGTGTGCTTATTACAACCAGCCTCCTCTACAGCTGCTGACGCTTCACCATACTACTGCCATTCATTTTTTAGAGAAGTGATTCGAACCTTGACACCTTTGAATCGATTTCCAACTGCCTCACGATTAATCTTGACATCCCTATGTGGAAGTATATATATATACCGTAAATTCCGTACTATTGAGCGCACCTGGATTTAAGCCGCACCGGCTAAAAATAAGTAAATAAATGTATTTGTACATATATAAGCCGCACTTGATTATAAGCCGCAGGTATCCACGCTATAACAAAAGCTATTTACACAGACGTAGGCTACCGGTAACATCCGCAAATACTGTAGCGTCCGTACGGACGTTAAAGGACGACGAGAGCGTTCAAATAATAATTTTTAATAACCCGATCACTGTCGGCCGTGACCACGCCGTTTACAGCAGAGAGCAACACATAACTTGCCGTAACAATCCAACTCTCTCCCCCAGCGTTCTCTCATACAGCCACTCAACACGTTCTCGCTGGTGCATTCACTGACTCTCCACATAATCGGAATTATGAACACATTATCAACTACTGACTTTACAACATGAACCGTTACAATACGAAGCCTTGCCGACGGTGTCTGTAACACGGCTGATGAAAAAGATGACCGTAATATATTTCACAAGAAAAAGTCCATCCATTCACTGCCTCAGAATGACTTCATTACTCACTTCCTCAGTCTCTGTTGTCGCTGTCAGTGTCATCTCAACGTGCAGCAGCTCTGTTAGCTTCTTTGACAGCCAGGTCGATCGCCTTTAACTTGAAAGCTGCATCATATGTATTTCTCCGTGTGTTTTCCATGATGAGGGTGCGTGCATGAAGCGCAAAATGACTGATATTAAGATCCGACGTGACGAAGTCAAATGTTTTTGCGGCAGAAGCTCATTGTCCCCCATAAAAAATCCATGCATTAGCCGCACCGGAGTAGAAGCCGCAGTGCTCGAAGTGTGAGAAAAAAGTAGCGGCTTATAGTCCGGAATTTACGGTATATATATTTTTTTTTTTTAAATCTTATGTTGCTGTCTAAAGAGTTCAATGTATTTCTCATTAAAGAGAAGCTTTCCCTGCAGCACGCTGTAACTCACTCCGTCTGACACCTACCCCGGCATAGAAAAACATCGACATAGAAACACTTAGTCTTTTTGCTTATGATCTAGTTTGCTTTTGTAGCACATAAAGAGGCATCAACTGTAGTTTTATTTTGTTTTACAGCCAGACTCACACAAGCTTTAAAGAAACAGGCTTGGATAACGTTGAAAGACGTATGAACACATCTAAACGTTCCAAAAAAATTAAAAATAAACAGTCTGATCTTTAAATGACTGATTATTTCCCTGAAATGTTTTTCTTAAAACGAGCTCTGTCTAAAAGTGACGGTGCTGCTGGTGAACAGATAAACCAGATGGTAGATTAGTGATGTATGATCTTCAAAGAAAACACAGACTTCATGCCTCCTGACCTCAACTCTCTCAGATTAGACACGGCCACCCTCCCGTCTTCTGTCTCCGTCCCTGTATCAGCATGTCTGCAGTGCAACCCCCCCCCCCCCCCCCCCACAAACACAGGCCTATACACAAACACACGCACACATAAATACACAAACACAAAGACGTCCCTCCTCACTTCAAACACAAACACAGCTTGGTCATGATATCACAACAAAAAGGCCGTCCTGGGAATCAGGGCCTCTCTCTCTCTCTCTCTCTCTCTCTCTCCCTCCTCTCCTGGACGACCTATCCGCCCCCTCTCATGGAGTAATGACACGGCCCTCTGCCCTGTGACATACATCACGTTAGCAGGCCGTCACACACAGAACAGCGTGTTCAGGTTAATGGCAGGTTTACGTTGCGCTGGGAACATTTCACACATTCTCACTGTTAAATCTCAGGACATGTGAGACTCATCTTCAAAGTCAAGTATCGCTACTTCAGTGACACAGAGGAAACTTGAAACTGCTGCTTTGTCATAATCTTTAGCCTGATTACAAATCTTTTGAGTCTGGACTAAGTCTCTCTGTTGGCCTTGTTATTGTTGTAAGAAGAAGCAACAGATAATATAAAGAGGGTGGGGGGGGGGGGGGGGGTTAGTCCTACACAGTTGTCGAACTCCACCATAGTTATGCATTTGTTACTTTCAGATTTCTAAAGTGCAGACATGAAATATACACAATAAGCTCACATACATTGAGCCATTGCTCTGTAACCAGTGTTGACAGAACCACATGCCAAGGCGTCAGGAAGCGATACCACCCTGTCCTTCTGGTTTCACTGCCTGATAGAGAGCTCATTATTAGCCTCCCGTCTTTGTCACTAAAGCCTGAAGCAAACAAGACGAGGCCATGCATGATTCACATTATTGTCAGGGAGTGGTGGCGTGCTGAAGGAAGAGGCAACGCAGCACACTGGGGGAGAGTCTGCGTCTGAAAGCAACTTCAGGAGCGGTGCAAGTCGGAGGAATTTTCATACAGAGTCAAAAAAAAAAAGAAAAGAAAAAAGAAATGAATAAATGCACACGTACACTAAGAACCAGTGCAGTCAACCGCACTTTCATACAAGGCTGTACAGAGTGAACTTCTGCAGCCAAATTCATCTATGGGATCCTTTGTGTTGGCTGACTTTTTTTTTTTCCTCCATCCTTTTCTTACTCTCTGCTATTTCCTGAAGCCCTTCTTTCCCTCTCTTTCTCACTCCTCCACCTCTCATTTCTAAACCCGCTCTCGAGGTGTCAGGTTTCTACAGCTGGTTCACATTAGCGCCCCCCATCTCACCCCCCCCTCCTCCTCCTCCTCCTCCACTGCACCCCTTCCTCTCTCCTCAACTCCTTATACTCTTCTACCTCATGCTGACCTCTGCCTGTCCTGGCTGGCCGTCGGGGCTTTACAGAGCGGAGAGGGGTGGACTGATTCTAACTCACTCGTGAAATGTCTTTGAACTACATTTTCTTCCCAATTCCAAGGTCCCCAAACTCCCCTTCATGGGCTTATTTTTGTCCCCAATCACTACTTCCCCTTTGCCTTTGTGCCAGTTCTCTCCTCCTACTTCTCCTCGACTACAACCCCCTCCACCACCTCTTATTCTCGTCTCAGCAACGCTTAATAACTCCATCATGCGCTCGCCCTGCGGCCATCACAGATAAACAGAGAGAGAGAGTGGGGGATGGCGGGGGGGGGGGGGGGGGGGCTCACATTTCAATACCTGGATCATTCCCTGTCTTGGCTGAAGCAAAGGTGGCCTATTCACTGTTCTGCTTTCCTGTGTGTGCATGCACGAACACCGCCAGTCAAGTTCAGAACAAGTTTCTCGCTCTGCTGTTGCTTCAATGCATGGCTGTTCTAAAGTATCACGCTGTATGTTAGGAAACGACGACTCCTCTGATTGATCATTCAAATGTAGCACACACACTCCGGTCTGGTCACTTTAACAGGCATGCAGCTCTTTAGGCTGTCTGCCACTTTAAATCTGCAAAAACAGAAATATAGATTACGGGAAATACGTTCTGCAACTCCGTCTAAGGCGGAGTGAGTTCTTCTGCTCAAATCATTGTCACGTGTTTCTGTTATCAATACACTTAAACGTCTGGCAAACAAATTCTTTACGTAAATCAAACACTTTCTTCAGATGTTGCAGCACCTGAATGGCTGAGATGAGCTTTGACAGTCATTTCAGAGCCAGACGTGTGACAAACAGGAAGACACTTTGTAGACTTCAAAGTTGACTGTAGAGTTGGACCCAGGAGCCCCAAAAACTCTTTCTAAAACTACTTTCGTTTCTCAAAAAAGCATTGTTTTAGTGGGTTGGCTTCTTTCTTTTTTTTGCACACTCCCTCACTTCTCTGAATAGTTTTTTCTCATTTTTTTAAAGAGAAGAAGAGGCAGCAAAAAAAAAAAAAAAAACATGCAAGAAGAGGGAGGTGCGGCATGAGGGATGTCAAAGATAGAAAGAAAAGACATAAAGAAAAAGACAGATTGAGTAAAGAGTGCAACGAGCTGGAGATTAAACCCAGAAGCATAATGAGAGAGGTGAAGGAGAGTGAAGGAAGCCAGACGGTCTGACTGAAAAGCATGTGTGAGGAGCGCTGAGCAGGGTGGAGTCCGAACCTCGGAACATGTGGTAAAATGTGAGACTGTGTTTAGAAACATGTTCAAAAAGACTGAGTGGGACTGTGGTACAGAGCACAGGACCCATTTTCCCTCTCAGAGAGACGTGCACGACGAGCTTCGGTGCTGTTCTGTCATTATCCTGCTCCTGTGGCTGCTTAAAGGAGTCTCCCAGCGACGGCCTGTCAGCACATTAAAGTTACTTATAGAGTTTTCTCCTACAGACGGTTCCATCAAGACTAATTTAGAAATTAGCACAATTAACATTTGCACCTTTTATTTTTGTATTTTCTTTATTGTAAAAGTCAGCATGAAACTGATATTTTCACATTTTAATATAAGTGAAAAAAATTGTTTAAGGCCAATCGTCACTTCACCTCTGTGATGCATGCAGACAGAATACGTGAACTTGTGACAAAGTTGAGATACTTTTGACCCCATAGTGTCATCATCAGTGTGTGACAGAGTGCCACTCGTCACCTCACTGTTTGCGGGTTTATGGTCTGGTTGCTACATTCCTCACTGTTTCGTAAGGCTTCCTCTTTCTGAATGTGTGCTTGAACCTCCAAATGTCTGGAGTGCATCTGTGTGCTCTGTCCTTTGTTTGTTTGTCTTTAAGGTGGAGATAAAAAATAAAAAAAAGAGTCATATCCAAAGTTAATGAGGAGCTCTTTGGGCTGATGTTCAAACACGACATGTAATAAGCAGACACTAGCTCAGGCTCGAGGAAATAGTGATCATTTTCCACATTAAAAAAAAGATAAAACAGTTGAGTAATAGCTAATAAAAAACACTCTTTAGTCAAGAGTTATGACTCGCGCTGATGAATGATCCACTGTACTTCTCTCACACTGTTCAAAAGACGCATTGAGTTACAGTTCTATCTCCTAAATATTGAAACTAAGATAAAAACTGCACTGTGCCAGCACGTGAACTTGCCTTAGGCTCAAGGTGCCCCTGGCTTTTCAGTGAACACACTCGGAGACAGAGCACACACACACACCAGCATGTGCACAAAGAAACTCTTATCATCGTTGTTCCAGTCTTGACCACATGGACGGCGTAGCTGGCTGAGCTGTGGGAAGGAGATAAGTCTCTGGAGTGTAAGGGCGGGAAATCACTGCAGAGGGTGCCTTATCTGTTACTCCAGTGTTTGTTGACTTTAGTTTGAATCACATGCCAAACCCCAGTTTAAATCTGGGGAGGACTAGTTACTGGTTTAAACTACTTTCCTGCATCCACCCCCCCCCCCCCCCACACACACACTACTTTATATACTGCCTTACTAACCAGAAGAGACAAGAGACAGATTTCTGTTAATAACGAGGGAACACAAAGATGCTGAGACTGATAGATAAAAACAGACAACGTTAACAAAAGCCCTTAAACATGTGTAGAGCATGTATTGGTAGAATAAGAGCAAACTGTAGGGACGAGGATTAAGAGGCCTGGTGAGCTGTGTCCAGAGACATCCCCCTGAAGCAGAGGCATGGATGGATGAGTGACAGTTTGATGAAGGAGGCGTCGCAAGAGGGAAATTACACTCCTCTCTCAGCTCCACTTCGTCCCCCCCCCACTGCTCTCTCATCATCAGTGAAGAGCTGTGCCCCGAAGGATTCCTCCTCAAATTACCTGCAAAAAGACATCCTCTTTTCTTTTGGCCCCTTTCTCTTCCTCTGTCTGCCCTGCGGACAAATTCTACCCGTCAGATCAAACGGGCAGCAGGTCTACACAACACAGTGACTCTCTTCCCTCCTCACATTCGTGTTTTGTGAATAAAAATAAAAGGCCCGACAGTGACTGGTTGCTGTGAAAATGATTAACAACTCTTTTTCTCCCACAGTCAACAAAGATGCTGTTGTTGGGGAAACAAGGTTTCAACAACATAGTAAGTACAGCCTTGTTCTTGTTTGGACTGATCAGTTATTTAAGAAGAAGAAGATTTACTTTATTGATCCCCGAGGGGAAAATAGGTTTATACGCTCTGTGAATCATGCAACATATACTAGGGCTGATATATACTATACACATGCACAAACAGGATCCTATGGACATGCAGTCCCCTTTCTGATCACTGCCAAAGTACCCTAGAGCAAGGCACCAAACCCCAAAACTGCTCTGGAACCTCTGTGGGCGGCCCAATCACTCTGAGACCTCTGCATTAATGCATGTCGGGTCCTGTGTGTGTGTGTGTGTGTGTGTGTGTGTGTGTGTGTGTGTGTGTGTTCATATCCATTAAACAGAGTGTAAAACTAAATTTCGCCTCGCGGGATCAATAAAGTATAAATTACCGTGATGTCAGCTACAAAAGACCAACTGAACAAACTTGAGACATGCAGATTGTTGTGGAAAAATACTGTCCGTCTGTCGTCCTCATTTGAACTTAGATGCCTTCGATGTTTGTTGCATCATTTGGCTCCTTCTTCTCTGTACGGCCTTGCCTGCGTCTCACACATGTACACTTCGACTTCCTGATATCTGAATGCAAGAGGTTCCCAAAACAGACTGTGCACCCTCCTTAGAAAGAGCTCACTCTCCTGCTTCCACCTGGCCAGATGTTTTATAAAAACTTGCACAAATCACAAACTGGTATTATTGCCTGCTATTGCCTTAAAAGAGATTCATCTATGAATGAGATTAACCAGCTGACCGACTAGCACAAGGCGTAGCCACAAGGGCGAGCCGAGGCCAATGACAATGTGTTACTCATGTATATATGTCCTGTGAATGTAAAGTGTACAGTGGTCTGCAGCCGGGAATATTTGATGCGTTTGTGGCTGATGTTACTTTTGTAACTGATTATCCCTTTTTGCAAAAGAACTTTTACGATATGCAATAAAATACATAAAGACAAACTGCTTGATCTGAGATCTTCATTCAGCAAACAGGAAAAATCCACAGAGACACACTCTTAACACACCTCTTTCTCAGGCTGACGGCTTGCAGTGTCACCGGTTTGACGGCTTCTCTGCAGCCGGCCCTGCGAGTCAGCTCGTCAACCTCTCCCATGAACTCTCTCTTCTACACACACTCTCTCTCTCCCTTTGTCCAAAATGACACACCTCAACTTCGCTCGTTAGCATGATGAACCAACTCAAGACGCATTTCGTTTTTGTTCTGAAATGCATGCAAGCACATAAAGCTGATAAAAAATAACCTCCCTCCACCCCCCTTAAATGACTAAAGTAAAAATAAAAAAGAGTTTTAAAGATGTTAAGGAAGTTTGCAGAGGGAGCGCTCAAGTTGAAGGACGGCAGCCTGCGCAGAAGTATGTTTGGTTGTCAATCCAAACAGTCCCAGTCTCCACTCTGGAGCTGTGACACATGTTCTCATCACTTAAAAACGATGAACATTGTCCTCCTGTTGTAAGACCAGCTGGAGCAGCACAGTACGCATTCAATCCTTTCAAACGTGCAACTGTGTTCACTGCTTCCAATGTTGTTACTGAAGGAAGACATGAATCGTGTGTTTTAATCAAACAGTTACTCCCAGTCCAACCCGAGGCGTGAAACCATGTGACCTAATTAGGCAGGTCCGAGCCAAAAAGCCAAAGTGACTGTTTACTTACAACCGGCTGTCTTTAATACACTGAGCAGACTAATGAAGACATAATTCAATTCTAAACAATGAGCCTTTTCACCAGCAGCACAGAGCAGACGGGGCCAGACAGGGGCAAGTGTGTCCTTTGTGTGTATGTCTGTCGTGTGTGTGTGTGTGTGTGTGTGTGTGTGTAAGTGTGTGCGTGTGTAGTTGTTTACGTTTGCTCGAGAAGGCAGAAAAATTGACTGATGAGTTAATGAGTCCAACAGTAGGCCTGCGCTCTGTCAGCTGACTTTTGTGAATTGAGAGGCTCCTCTCTCTTTCTTTGCTCCCTCTCTCTTTTTATCATCACTTTACTCTATAAAATTCATAATCTGAAATTCAGAGAAAAGATTCTCACTACTTGATGAAGAGTGGAGACAGCTTGGCGGAGCAATGGTGAGAGGAAATACATAAACAAAAAGTATTTTAAAGATTTAATTGAAAAAGGATTTTTTTTTTTTAAGATTCAAAGTTTGAAGATAATAGTTACAAGCTGTTGTAGTTTCATTAAACTAAATCATTACTGAGCAGGATGAAAGTCTGACTGCTGTTAATTTGGATGTGACAGTGAACCCTGATGTTTGCTTCGACATCAAGCACACACCTTTGACTTTTTGATCCTGTCCTGTAGTTTGAAAGTCCTCTCACCTTGTTCCCTCCATCTTTAAGAGCCGCCTTTGAAAAGGTCATTTTAGCCAATGATTCATCACCTCTTCATTACTGACAGACATCTCCCGAAATGCAACACAAGTTAACAATCCAGCTGCTAGCTTTATTCAGCAAGATGACATCATTCATGTGACATCTATCCTTGAGCCGATGAAAAGGTCTTTAAGGTGAGACTTTCAGTCTAGGGTGAAACAAAAGAAGAAAGAAATGAACATAGGAGGTCAGATTTTTCCTCATGTTGAAAAGTCTAATTAAATAACTCTTACTTTCACACAGACGCGCACATAAACAGGGATTCTCTTTTAAACCTGCATTACGAGGTGAAACAATGATTGAGGAATGCTGCTTTCTCGCTCCCTACACAAGTAGCAGAGGGTTGAAATTCCTACAGCTCTGGGAACAGACATGCAGTGTGATTCACATAACATTTGATGAAATATGATCAGGTTCATGAACCAGCTTTGGTGTGTTTTTTCGTTGGGAATTTGGCTCCGGAGTGGCAGTGCAATTACAAAGATAGCTGGGCGTTAATTACAAACCAGGCGAAGCTGTCAGAGTGGAAGGCGTACATCAGACTGGCCACTGCAACAGCGTTTTGGGTTTTTTTTTTCTTTAAAAAGGTCTGGCTGCACCAATGTTCAAAGAAGAGACTTTCTGTACGTGTAGGTTCTATTTCCCACCAGAGTATGGCATGCACCAAGAACCAAAAGCCAGCACTAACAAACGCACTAATAATGATTAGCCTGCCTGTCATTTGGATTTAATCAACCCAGTCCCACATCGTTCTCATCGTCAATCTCACTGAATTTTCCGTTATAAAATAGGGCGTAATAAAAACGCCTGATCACTCTCTTGACATCCACCAAAAACAGCAAATCACTAAACATGTCGGCAGCATCAGAGCTTTAGATTGGATAGCAGCGAGAGGTTGCAACAAAGTAAGTAAACCCTTGAAATGTCCTAACTAACATCTTGGAGGTGTGTGCATTGGGTTTGTTCCTAGTACTGATGTACTTAGGCAGGGAAGAGGGAATAAAAGCCTCCTCTGTCAGACAGTAAAACCCTCATGGTCCCGTGGACAGGCTGCGGTTGATGTAAAAAAAAAAGCTCTGGCTTTCACATCCAGTAGTGTCCTCATGAGGTGTTTCTGCTGCCGCCGATGATGCACATGCATTGTGGTTACAGTGTCGCTGTGACAAGATGACTTTAAATAGGAAGTGTGTTTGACCAAAGAACAGTAAATCTTACCTGCAGTACTCGGTGCCATTGCTCAAAGTCAGACATGTGGCGTTGTTCACACAAGGAGCCTTATCGTCCATACACTGCAGAGCTGAAAGACACCAACGAGAAGTTAGAGAGGAGAAAATACGACAGGTTTTTATCTGCTCAATGTCCGGTCAAAATGTCAAGTTGGTGCACTGAAGAACATGTCAAATGATTTTTTCTTAATAATCTTATCAAACAGCCTTTTTACTGAACCACATGATGTTGAGTAAGGACGTTGTTTAGACCTTTATACCGTCAAAGATGATACAGTTTCAGAGATGTTTCCTTATTTAAATGGATGTTTTTGCTCATTTTGAAAGTCCTTTGTTGTGCACAATGTTTCGTTCTTGTTCTATTACACGAACTCTAATGCTATGAAGTCAGCTAAACAGGGTCTGCCTTGAAATTGGAGATGCCACTTTTATTATTTAATAACCCTTTATTATTTAATTCACCCTTGCAAAACCCTTTTTTGTTTGTTTTCTTTCTTGCATGTGTTGACGTTTGTTTCAACCTCTGTTTGTTTCCCTTAAAATGAGATGTTTTTAAAGCTCATACATTTTCTTCCAAACAGTATGGCAGTATTTATCAATGGCCCCTGTATCATGGTGCGTATCCCATGGTCAGAGTGTCTGCCCGATGTAATCGTCTTCACGTTCTGCTGCAGAAGGCTTGCCACCTATCTTGCCAAATATGCGAGGCCAGCCTGAAATCACCCAGCAGTCACGGGGCGGCTGGAGAGGAAGGCAGACAGAAATTAATCTCGAAGAAGATAACAAAGTCCAACTATCTCCCCGCCACTGAAACCCTCATAGCCAAACAAATCAGCTATTGTGTGGCTTTCAAGTTGCTGGAGACACATGGCTCGAGTGGCCTTCACACACACCATGCCGGCTTAAAGTGTGGCATTCTCTGACTGTATTTATCAATGTGGTATGGTAGTCATATGAAAGACTCCACTGTTAAGAGTGTGAGACCAACTATCATTAATCCTAAATAGGCCAGGGTGATAAAACGATAACGATAATTATCGCAATATCATTTTTCCTACAAAAAAAAGTTTGATAAAAAAAAGTTTGATAGAATTGAACTTGTAATTACACCACACAACCACTGGGGGGGAAACAAGGGGGCGCAAATGCGCATGAAATGCTAGTTGCCACCTGACATTAAAGAGAAGAAGAAAAAGAGGTCCAATCATGTCGCAGGGATACGGGTAGAGCTGCAGCTATCGAATATTTTAGTAATCGAGTATTCTATCGAATATCCCGTCGATTAATCGAGTAATCGAATAGATCATACTTTTGCTTAATTAAGGTTTAACTCGCCTTGGGTCGTCCCTACAAACCTGCTTCTTTGCAGTTACCATGGAAACGCCTGCTTGTTACAGCCAACCACCTCTGCTCTACAGCTGCTGATGATGCTCACCATATTACTGACAGGGTCCCAAATTCACTTTTTGATTCACTGGTCAAGGCGGCAGGTAAATTAAAAATACAGGCCTAACACGTTTTAATGGCTGAAATAACAAATAGTGTTTTGTGTAGCCTACACATCTGTTACAGTACATTTAATTGAGAAAGCATTATGTTCTGTTGAATCAATCACAGAATCAATCATTATGTCAGATAAGGAAATTGAGAAACTTTAAATATATATTTGCTAAATTATTATTCCACAAACAAGTTATCTCTTGATTTAGCTTTGAAGACATCAGACCTTTCATATAATCAGCCTGTATATTGTTAAAAGTGTATCTCTGTCTGCTCCTGCAGCGCGCTCACAGACTACAGAGACCATAGACGCGTCTATGACAGAGACTGTGAGGACGCTGCTATCGTTATGTTAGCTGCAAACACGGAGAGAGTGAACGGAGAAAAGCCGACCGTTTGACCGGATCACGTGTTCCCGACTCGGTCGTATTGATCACGGATCAACTGTGTGCTGACTAAAAGTTAAAAGGGGCACGCCGCGCTCGCGTGTGCGTGTTGAAGTGTCTGTTTGTAAGAGAGAGGAGCAGGTAGCTGCAGCTACATTAAACGTGTTTTATACTCATACCAAAGTTTTGATGACGCAAAAAAAAACAACTTAACGAAGCCTCGAGGCAGCGAAAATTCCTCGATGAATTTTTGTAATCGAATTATTCGAGTTATTCGAGGAATCGTTTCAGCCCTAGATACGGGTAGGCGGGCTTACAGACGTTCGGTGTGGAATGAAAACACAGCTGAAGTTAGTGTTGAACCTGTTAGCTCAAAGCGCGGAGAAAACATCGTCGACAAGACGACGAGAGGATGCTCAGCTGCAGCTCAGTTGGATATTTACAGTCCGACAAAAAAGGTGTAGCATGCTCTACTGTGCAGAAGACGAGTGACGCTAAACGTGCAACACGACAGACTGTTGGCTGTTTGACACAATATGACCCGTTAAAAAACACTAAAAGGAAAGAAATGAGGATAAATAATATAAACAGTGTACAGTGTGGACCCTCAGTAAGCAGCAGGCCAGTAAACTAACAATAAAGAATAATTCAACCATTAACCAGGTCTCTTCAACTTTCACTTTCAATCAGCTTTTCAATTTGAAAGAACCAATGATTTAACATTTATCGTGATAATCGTTATGGTTGCACAATTTTACTCTTTCACTCTAGACTTTATTTATGGTCTCTGATATTTAAGTGGTAATGTGATGCGCCCCCCCCCCACACACACACACACACACACACACACACACACTGCAGTAGACTAAAGCTCTTTTTTTCTAAATGGAGGTCAGCTGATTTCAAGGAAGTGGCAACAATGTCTATACAAACCAGTCATTGCATTAAAAGGAAGTGCACTCAGCAGTGTTGTTACTTCCTGCCTCGAGATGAATCACAGAGTCACTCAAATTCAGAGTGAAGACACTTCATGAACTTTAATCCAACTTGTTGTTGTTGTTGTTTTCTTATGGTGTACGAAGTTGAACGCTTCGTTTCGTCTGGTTTTTGAACTGCTCTGCTTCGAGAGCGAGGACAAGCTAATTCCATAAAGCCTGGCTAACAGACATAGTCCATTAGACATGGGGATACCAAACATAAACTACTGTGAAATCCATAATCTCAGCAAGCATGCACACACACACACACACACACACACACACACACACACACACACACACACACACACACACACACACACACACACACACACACACACACAGCAGTAAAGTCTCAGTTGTGTCAGACTACTGCTGCAGAATAAGAGACCACAGAAAATACTGTTCTATTTTGGGACTATTTCTATACTGAACTGAACTGACTCGCTAGCTGGGAGGCTACACATAATTACACAGTGTTGAGCACAGAAAATCTGCACATGAGCAGAAGGACCTGCAACAAAGTGGAGTTTCACTGTAGGTGTTATTGGGACTCAAGTTGATGAGGAATGCACTTTTGATCTGCTTTGAATCAGGCATCAAAATCCAATTTGATTTCTGTCCAGTAACTCATGGAAATACAGCCTTTGGTTTTGTCAGGATACGAATATCAACTGAAGCAGCGAGCAGACAAAATCTGCAAACAAGAGTACAGTAAATGGAAGGAGGAAGAATTATGCAGAGGGAGGGATGAGGTGGAAGTGAGAAAGCAGAGATCGGACAAAATATTTTCTCCTCAATTTGAAGAGTTTCCCATGCAGGCTGTCGTAATGCCAGACACAATGATCTTTCCAGATCCCCCCCCTTTCCCTATTCCCCAATATAAATGTGGAAATACTGTAAGCAGTCTCTTTTAAGTAAAACAAATGTTATGTCCACACATGGTTCTAAAAAGCCTTTTCACTGGTCAATCATGGCAACATCACCTGTGTTGGATGGTTTCTACCTGATGGTTCTCACACTTCATTATCAATGAGCCGTGGAGTGAAACTTTTCCCAGGAATGATAGCCTTGATAAACCCAATCGCCAAAGTCAACAGTGAAACTACAGACAGATAGTGTGAGCTGAGAAATATAAAGTGAGCCGACCAAATAAGCAGCATTGTTTCCCCCTCCCTGGTTAAAACTCCTTTTCTGCACACTTCATGTGTGTGTGCGTGTGTGTGTGTGTGTGTGCGTGTGCGTGTGCGTGTGTGTGTGTGCGTGTGCGTGTGTGTGCGTGTGTGTGTGTGTGTGCGTGTGTGTGTGTGCGTGTGCGTGTGTGTGCGTGTGTGTGTGTGTGTGCGTGTGTGTAAGTAGAATACAAAAACAGGACAATATTTCATAGCATGACTCTTTGCTGTCCCTGGGAAACCTTGTTCACTACAAGCTGTGTGTACGTGCACGGCATATAACAATGAAATCATTTAAAGCACTCCATCGGTTTTATCTAGAAAGTGCTATTAAGTGACAGTAATATGAACTGGAATGATCTATATTGTGATGATCGTCCCGTGTGTCCTGATGTGATTATGAAGGTGAACCTGAGGAAGCGACAGGTGTTTCACTCATAGAAAGTAAAATCATTTTCAGTAGGCTACTGATTATTGTTTTTTAAACAGTGACGCCCGTTAGACGGAGCGAGCCTTCGCTGATGACGGTGCAGTAGAAACACGCACGTCCTTGCACTAAGAACAGAATGTTAAAGAACACCGTCGTATAGATCCGTCCATTGCCACAGATACCTGATTCAGATATTAGAGAGGGGCATTTACAGTAATCAATTCAAATAACTTCATTAATCCCTCTTGGTGCAATTGGTGATCTAAATGCTCTCTTACTCTTATTACTTAATGAACGATTACTCGGGTACTGCTCCCAGGGCAGCGTCGCTGTGGGTGATAAAAAATAGGATCAATCAGCTGATAAAAAAAAGCTGACTCTGAGAAGAGGACAAAGACTAAACTAAAATTGGGCAGAACTAAAATGTGTAATTACAATCCTCTGCACACTGTTTCTGATGGACTCAAAAGCTGCTTCAGTCAGCGACTAGTGATGCCTGAGGTCGCTTTCACAGATGCAGTTCGGGGGACTCGATTTAGGGGTGAAAATTGGCGAGAGAATTGGGTGCCCGACTTGCCGACATTTTTATAGTCGGCATTTTTTCTATTTTCATTTACAAAAGGGAGACAAATTATATGTGGGCTGTGTCAGGTTAAACCGGCCTCAACCGGAGTGATGTCTAACCACATGAGCAGACATCAGCACGTAAACCTACACGAAGGCTGGTGTTGTTTGCATTGCTAAAAAAAAAAAAAAAAAAAAAAAAAAAAAAAAAACCTCAAAGAAGATAGATTTGGATTTTTTCTGGTTTCTCACCTAAAACAAACTGAACTTTGGTGCACTTGGAAGCGAACAGAGAACCAGGTACTGAAGCGGACCAGAGCTTGTTTTGTTGATCCACACCAGGGATTGGTTTGTGCATTCACACCACACAAACTATACAACAAAGCGCACCACAGTTTGTTTATAGTGACCAAACGGTTTAGATGTGAACGCAGCCTTAGTGTTTCCTTGGCTCATCAGATATTCATATGAACATTTTGAGTTGTGGCTCGGATTCCTGGCTGTAAGTTATCTCTCAAACAGTTTCACTGGTGTTTGTGTATAATAATATAATAATATATATGATTTTGCTGTATTGTATGAATTGACCAGGTGGCGAATGAGTTTCCCCGCTGGTGAAACACGATGTGAAGTGTGACTGTTGTTTGTCTCAGCCGGCTTCTCCTTGTGCTTGAAAGTGATGTGGTTAATGACCCAACTAGTATTTCTATGATCCTATGTTGTTCTTTTTGTAAGTGTACCTTTTCTTTTGGAGTTATTTGTCCCTAGAGAGTTACCATAGCTACCCTAAAGCAGATGTTGTTGCAATTATCCGGCTCGCTGCGCCGCGTGTATGTTGAATGAAGCTGAAGCCATAAACAGAGAAGTCACACCTCTATAGTGAGTATATTCAGGTACATTAGTATATTCTATACAGTATATAAGGCAAACCAGAAAGCTTAATTACACATGTAACACAAACTGGGTGTAGCTGTTGTAGCTAATAAAAACTGACCTCCCTGTTTTTAGAGATCGAGGTCATTCTAGACATCCACCTGTTACCTTCTCAGGTGCTAAAAAAACATCTGGCTTAAACCCCAAAATACTTTTCATTTAAGTTTTTAGCAAGTTAGGCAAAAAAAAGGGGGTTTCCACATTCATGGGCTAAATTGAAAGCAACTACTGACGGTTAAAATGTGTGCTGCTCGGCCCTCATGTGATTATCTACAGAAAACATTTCCAGGTTCAAGCTTATTACATTAGACTATTTAAATGATGTTTACTTCAATATTACATGCAGGGCTCACAGCACACAGCCTGCAGGTCAGGATGCAAACAATAAGACCAGGTGACATCCCCTTCTCTCCTGACATGAGCTGGAGGCCTACTTCATATCGATAAAGTCTAAACTGTATGAAAGAGCAAAACATTAAGTCCTGCGTCTCTCTTTTACCATATTACTTCAGACACATGTTGTCAGCAGCTTTAGGAGCCAGCCGACCGACAGAGCAGCAACAGCTACAAGCACGCATGTCTTTGTAATTACAGGAATTTCAGGGAAATTAAAGGACATTTCTAATCTGTTAATTGTAGAATGTGAATAATTGGCGAAGTTTTGTGACCTATAATGTGTTAATATTATATGAAATGATACCATAAGTCTTCTAATATAAAAGGTGAAAGCCAAAGGAACGAATAACAATAATAATGTCATTTTTTGATATCACCGGCTGATCCAATTGTATTCATTTTGTTACCTCATGAGCTGGCTGCTGAGTCATGATTGGCTAATCGTTGCCAAACTGCCACGGTGCATTAATGTGGCAATCCAGCTGTTAAGATAGGTGAGTAGAAGGGCTGTCATTTTTCAACAGAAATACTTCAGACACATTTAAAATATGTCACAGTGATGTTCTAACACAAACTTCTATTTATCCGTAGAGGACTGTTTTCTTTGAATAAAATGGTTAATAGCAGCAACACAATTAATAACAAATACTATTATTTTGTTATTAAACCTTTTAAAATCAGTCCAAGCCAATTTAGTTTGAAATCGCTTTTTGTTCAAAACGAAATCTAACAAGTTATTAGTCTGTCAAAATGAGCACTGAGCTGTGTGAGTAAAATACAGAAATAAAGGCCCTGAATGATTAAAGCAGACAGCGCTGAAAATCAGAGGGCGAGTCTGGTTGTTGTGCTAAGCTGGCTTCCTCCCTCAGCACCCGCCACTGCAATGTCACCAACACCACAGAGGGTCCCTCGAGAGATCGAGCCACGTCACGAGAAGAAAAAGAGACAGTCAGAGAGGCGGGGAGGTGGATGGGCTTTGAACTAATAGCCGAGGATTGAGACGGGGAAGTAATTACGAAACGGCAGACAAAGACTGCACACGAATGGGTGTCCCCGAGCCCTGGCACACATCCATACTGCAGAGGCAGGAAGTTGTTCGCGCTGAGTGAGGAAGTAACCCCATTTCCTGGAATTGCCGTACAAGCCTCTATATCCAGCAGGCTAAATAGTCGCCATGGTAACTTGCAATAAAATACCCTTAGCTCAGCATGGAAGGAGGGAGATGAGGCTCAAACTAAACACAATTACCCTGAGGGAAGCTTTACTGGCCCACACAAACAGCAGACAAACCCAGCAGAGGCTTGAATGCTTCAATATCTCAGGTCAGTGTGGAGGGTGGAGACGTGCTGTAAGACTCTGATCAGCGCCAACAGAAACAGCTAACGTTTGTGATTCGTCTGGATGTTTCAAGCCCGGCTGTTTGATTTTATTGAGGCGTTTTAAATGCAACAGAGCCTGCATTACTGAACATAATCCAACCTTCATACTTTGTTCATGTTAACCCATTGCACCTCTGTAACACCAGCTGTATGTGGACCTGCCCCACCGTGTGAGGTCACAAAGTGGAAAACAGAGATATGACATAGGTAGAGAAACACAGACTTGTTTTGTTGCGATTTGGTTTTAAAAAAAAAAAAAAAAAAAAAGACTAAAAGTGGTGAACAAAGATCCCTTATCCACAGTAATTATCCCGAAATCACTCCAGCTCTTACAACTGCTCGCTTGTTGTAGCACTTAAAAAAAGAGTCTCATTTAAAAATGAAAGCTGACCTGTCTGGTCAGTGTGAGTGCGTCCACATGGCAATATATCATCACATGCTCCATGCCAATGCGTGTATGGTTGCACATGTTACAGTAGCGTGTAAGGCCTGTGTGCTGTCCGTGCCGGCACCGAATGACGCTTCCATGGAAAAAAAAAATACACTCAACCTGTAAACGAGCTCAGAAGATGACAGAAGCACCTCTCTGCTGAATTCAGTAAAGACGTATCCACGTATAGTGTGTTTTATAAGTAAAGCTTCAGACAGCTGCTCAGTGAGTCACACTGTAACTCCACTCGTTCGTTCAGTAGCTATAGTATAGGCCTACTGCTTCAGTAGTTTACAGAAGGAAATCAAAAAGAGATGCTTGCAAATTCAAGTGGACTGATGATCAGGTGTTTATAATTTAATTTAAAGAACAGACGTTTATCCAACGACATGTCCTGAGCTTGCAGAAGAATGAAAAACGTACTTAAATCTTCTCCATACAAACAGCTACTGGCAATACAGTTGAACCTACCCTGCTTTGTAAGGGAGATAATAAATAATGATCGCAGCACATTAGCCCATATCAATATTTTGGTTTTACAAGTCCAGACACACATGGTGCACAAAAACTACCTGTTTCTGTTGACTCAGATGTTTTTCAAATCAAGTGCTGTGACTCATTACAGTGACTTAGTAAAGATGTGCTTTACTTCTAGAGGAAGGAACCACTGATAATATCTGAACAACAAACATTGATGCACATGTTTTTTTCGCATATTAAGATGTTTAATTAAATCAACATTGCAAGAGGTCCGGCCTGACCTGGTTTGATCAAACACTTGTCTCTCTCCTTTTCCCTGATACTCTTTAGGTTTCAATAGGAGCAGACTCCTCGGTTGTCATCTGCACCGTTTCCAATTTCAATTCGAATTCACAGAACTTTCCAAATAATAACAATGAAAAAAACAAAACAGTTAATTGAATAAATATTCAAATTGAAGTACCAAAAAAAAACAAAAAACAAAAAAAAAAGCAAGGAACTACACAGGGTTGCTAAACCAGAATTAATGAATACTGCAAGTCCTTAACAAAGTCCTTTCCTTCCCTCTCCAGCCTAATGTGCTTGCTTCATTACTCCATGCGCCCTGCCTGAATGTCTCCAGGATTACGGGGCTGTGTTGGCCAAGGAATGCAGGCTAAAGTAATTCCCTGTTAATTTGCTAACCTGTTCAACAGTGCATACACAGCGCTCTGTAATCCCCTCGACCTTCACAGCCGCAAACACCACCTTCTATAGTAACAGCGCACATGGTTCACGCAGGGCAGGCACCTCACTTCATTCACATTTTCACTGGTATTTATTTAATGCTTGTGGATCAAAGCAAGTAAGAGCCAACTGGTGAAACATGCCGAGCGGTGCATCAGCACTGTGAAACTAAATGTTTACAGGTCAACAGTGACTCTCACCTCGTTAGCTCGGTTTAAATCAATCCTAAACTAACACAGCTACAAAGACACCCACACACACACACACACACACACTGTACGTGTGCGTCCAAATTCAGACGCACCTACATCTGGAGTGCAGTCTCTCAAAACCTCACTGTCTGAGAAGCCGTTCTTCACATTATTGACTTTTTCTAACCCGTGGCGACCAACAATGAGGGAAACATATGGGAGAATATATTGATAATTTTACTACACTAGTAAACAGTCTGCACAGAATATAACCTGAAACATGACCCCACGGATGCAACACAAGGTTTAACAAGACAGAGACTGCAGGGGAGCCGCTGAGAAGAGAAGAGAAGAAACAAAAAGGGAAATCTCAGAGAGAAGATGGCACATTAATGAAACAGCCACACGGCAGTGGGCCGAGCTGGTGGTCACTAACTCATGCAGCGTTGTGGGCAGCTCAATAAATATCTTTGTCTTCGGTGCACATGGTGAAGCATGGCACAGATAAATCACATTTCACACCAGGCTTCAGTTTGGGTCAGATGCAAGTAAACCACGCACTGCACAATTGCTTGCCTTTGTCAGTTTGTGTCCACAATACAATAAACACCCACACACAAATACATACACACACGCATGTCAGCAGTCTGCTGTTTGCACAGGGTAAATGTATGCAACCACCCACATGCCCACACCGAGGGGGTACCACTATGATGTCGTGTGTCACCGAGATGACACCTGCCCTTCCTCAAGGATCAGATGAACATTTAAATAGTCGGCGGCACTGAGAGGGACTCGTCGTCTTTGACAGGCTGTCGGTAGCGTTGTTTTGTTGCAGCTTGTAAACACAGCATTCAAACTGGGCCACGCCTCCAAAAGCGCACATTCAGAGCAACGCTATCGAACGCTAGCAGAGGCTTACCATGCCTGTCCAACATAAAAGAGGCTCTGTGACCGCGGGAGAGGCTGCACTTTGTCTCACTATACGTATAATTGATCATCTTCACCGCGCCAGCCACATCCGTCATATTCACCAGTTTGAATCCCGTCCAGTCGCTGAATTGTAACTCACCTGTGTGCTGTCATTGGATGGGTGAAACATACAAGCTCACTGTTTTTTTCAATGTATTGATCAATTACAGCAAACTTGATATTCACAAAAGATTTAAAGATTTTGTTTGTGAAGTTGATGTTGGAATAATAACTGTCTGTTATGTACGCAGATTTTTAAAAGTAAGTCCTATATAATCAAGTTCATCTGACTGCCCGTCTTAATATTCACCATTGTTGCAATGTATTTATAGTAGGGATGCATTAATTCTCAATATAACATTGATCTGCTCTGTATTTTGGATTTTGCACACAAGCACCGACATGCGTTGTCATTCTCTCCACATTGGCTCCATGCGCTGGTGTGGAACAACATCTTAACGGGAGTGAATATCCAATCACCACTAAAGTTGGAAAAAGCCGACGATACTTGGGTCAGATAATCAGCGGTGCCGGTTTTGTTAATGTCTCCTTTGTTCCCTCAAAAATCAATCCAACAAGTCACATTTAAAAAAACAAAACAATATCCTCGGTCTGTAATAAAAAACAACTAATGCAACATATATCTAACATGAATGTATTTCTAGGGGCAAATTATGCTCTTTGTGTCCTAATGTTAAAAGTGGTTGCAGGGGACAAAAATTGGTTAGCAGAACAAAATATGAGAGAATTTGTAAAAAATAAAAATAAAAACCTCTTCTACACGACAGTGAAACCTAAAAAAAGTTAAGTAACACCTTTAACCCTTTAACGTGCCATCCGTTCAAATGAAAAAACAACCAACTCTACTATCACATAGGCTGAGAAAATCATGGTGTGTGTGTGCGTCTGTGTGTGTGTGTGTGTGTGTGTGTGTGTGTGTGCGTCTGTGTGTGTGTGTGTGTGTGTGTGTGTGTGTGTGTGTCTAATAGAGAGGCTGAACAGAGAGGGGGGAGGAATGTCAAACACCAACAACATTCCACTGCCTCTCCTTGCACCGCCTGCAGCACTTCA
Source organism: Symphodus melops (assembly GCF_947650265.1). NCBI lineage: Eukaryota > Metazoa > Chordata > Actinopteri > Labriformes > Labridae > Symphodus > Symphodus melops. The sequence continues at coordinate 15,717,975 of NC_136698.1, forward strand.
CATTGTCCTTTTACTTCTTTTGTGTTAACTTTTCTGTTCACAAGTCACCTGCTGGAGTCCATGAAAAACTTGAGAACGAACATCGGAGTAGGGCTGCATCTGTCAACTCTGAGCGAAGAGGCTGAGAAATGTGCGAGATGGAAATCAATTTCACTGTCTTGTCAACCTTGCGCGAAAAGTCAGCAGGCTCTGTCTCATTTCTGAGAGAGTACAGAGGTATTAAAATGTCAGCGACACTTTTACGATGCAAAACACACTTCAAAAGATGTTTAAACAGGGTTTAATCCATCAATGCAGTGAGACTCAGGGAGAAATAAGCATGCATCACTAAATGACAGTGATCAGGACTAGATCATTAAAACAAAGTTTGAAAAGATGTTTTTAAGTGTCCACATGCATGCAAGTTTCATGACTGGAGACGTCCATGAAAAACAAAACAGTGCACACAGACAGACTAACATATGAGCTGTGTGAGCGTCAGAGCTCCGATTTAGTTCTGTTTGTTTTAAACTTCTATGCGAGACAAAAACACTTTCTTCAGAGTACTTTCTCGTCTCCTGCGAGCTGACACAATAATTGTCTGTGGAAACTATGAAGGGCTTTATTGAATGCAAACCAGCCTTTATATGCTATTTTGAAATAGTGTTCATGGTGATAGAAATCTTTGACAAGTGCACAGTGACTGTGTCTGATTTAATGCCTAACAATCTTTCTTCATTCTTTTGAGCATCCTCTGAATGTGCACTTGTTTCCCTGTAGTGTAGTTAAAATAAAAACCCATCATTAATAGTTTTTGTTAAATGTAGTACGCAGGTAGAATCTTGAAAAGGAAACATATTTTTGGTTCCTCATAAAACTCACTAAACCACAAAGATGATGCTGGGTTGTTGTTTTTTTTTTTAAACCCAAAATCCACCCTCCTTTACAGTCAGAGCAGTCTTCATATTGTAGGTGTCCATTTTGAATTCTTTCTTGCTCTCGCTTTTCAACATCTGGGCAGCGATGTGACAGTCAGAAGAAGACTACACTTCCCATCATAACCAGACTAAAGCCCTCTGAATCAGACACAGATCGAGTGGCCTGTTACTGTCATTAATTAAAATGTAGGACAAATAAAAGGCCCAGAAATGTATAGCCTTTTAATAGTAGGCTAGTCATAAAGCAAAATACCACCGAAGAAAGACAATAAAAGTAAGTTTTACAGAGAGACACTCAAACACTATTATACTTTAAATGGCGTTATGTAAACTTTATTATAGGTGACACAAATCACAAGTGTATCTAAATGATCAAGAATAAATCTGTCACAGTGAAACACACGTTAAGTGTATTCGGTGTGTGCATTATTTTTCTATCTCATGGAACATCCTCTTTCCATCTCCACCTTTCGTTTTCACTCTGTGATATCTTTGTCTTTACCGGTAACATGTTCAGTTTCCACACCTTGATAGAAGTCAAACACCACCAAGCAGAGATGCTGCTGCGTCTGCCCCGCGACAAAACGTGACCATGACGAGTTATGAATCATCTGGAAGAACCGTAATGAAGCTTTATCAATAAAAAAAAAAAGAAACTTACCCAAAGACAGTCGGATGAAGCAGAAGACCAGGACTAGTGATTTGCCCGAGGAGAAACCGGGAAAGTGCTCCATATTTTTAGTAAAATCCACATAAGGTCGCCAGTCCCAAAAAGTTGAAGCAGTCAGCTTAGTTCTCAAAAATGTCTCGTTGAAAAATGGGTCACGCGAAATTAAGAGGGAAAGTACCCGGAGTGCCGAAACTACAAGATTTCAGCCATATTTTACGAGTTGTTCCATTAAACCGCTTTCAAATACACATTAATTGATCTTCAATCAGTTAAAGACGGCGATAGGAAAAGTCCTCCACCTCTCCGCTGAGCACTTACTGAAGTCACACTGAGCGTAGACACACATATCCTTCCGCTGAAGTCAGCGCGGATCTATCTGTTGGCTGAAAAGATGGTTAAAAAAAAAAAAAAAAACTTTGTAAAGCTGATATCAAACTGTTGGTTTCTGTTGTCGCGTAAATATCGCATTACTTGTTACGTCTGTTAAACCAAACCTGAACACAACCCACATTTATACTGGAAGTAAAGTTTTCTTTCTCTCTGTCGTTTAGGCGGAGGAATTTTTTTTCTCATTTTTCTACTTCTCGGAGCTTGGTATGACTCAAAATTAACCCGTTCAATGATTTTTTTTTTCTCTCCTCCTGTGTACTACATGTTTTTTCCCTTATACGTCTTTTAACACCCACTCTTTACTTATTTTGTTCTTTTAACTGTTCTTCTGTGCCAGATTATGTGCCCAGGTTTTCCAGTGTTGAGTTTTCAGGCGATACAGGGGCATGTGAAGTTTGACTTTAAAGCCTAATAGACACAAAGGTGGGTGCAGAATGAGTTCAAGGGTGATTTAAAGCCACACATTGAGCATTTCACTTATTCTTTGTATGTATATGTAAAATACCCAAATACCTAATGTTATTTTGAGTGTGCACAATGGAATATGTGGGAGAAATTCAAGACAAGACCTAAAGTCTTTACTTAAGCCTACATAACATGGTCATATGAAGAGTAGGTTACCAAACATAACATACGGTAATTAAAATCACAGTCACCAGAGCTAGGAACACTATTGTTTTACTTACAAGCCTACAAGCCTACAGGCCACCGAGAAGATTGACAATTTAGCCTTCTTGGCTGATTGACAATTATTTGCAAAAAAAATATTACCACAACAAACCTAGTAAGGTTATTTAATGTTCATTCAGCAATGAAATTCTGGTCCTCAAATGTTGAAATCAGCCATTTGGGATTTTTTTTCTTGTCCTTTTAAAAAGTTTTTAAAAGACACAATTATAAGATCACTTTGGAATCAAGAGATCATAAAGATCATTTTCTCTTGTTGCTCAACGTAGGAAATGTATTACACAATAATTGTTGTTTTTTTATTAGTGAACAAATGGTAACTGCTACACTGCCTTTAACTTTCTTCAATCATCCACAGACAGGCAAGCAAGTTTACCAAAACTTTAGAGTAATCCCAAACTAATTATCTGTTATCAGCTGGAATGATCCAGGTGTAAATCACAGGCTCATCACAATAACAAGGCCTCCTCATCCCTGTGATTTGTTTGTCTTTACACCCCGTTAGAGAAACATTGCCAAGCCTCCTGCTGCTGCGACCGGCCCTCTGTCCTCTATTCAACCCTGCTGAAAGGCCTGGAAACGGGGGGAGCAAATTGATCTCTTCAGGGGTCCGTACTGACAAAGCTTTTGTTGCCGTGGCCAATGTCAAACTCTCGCCTTCATGCTTGGTTGGGTGTCAGGTGCTGGCACCACAACAAATGCAGTTCAGTCATTTGGTCAGATGTTGTTTTTGTTGATGTACCACCAAATACATAGTTCCACTGCAACAAATGTTTCTTCTGTTTTCTCCTTAAACAAAAGACGGTCTATCACTATAAATGTATCCACACATTACTATACTTTGACATGTCCTTATTTCATGGCAAAGCCTTGATCATGTGAGCCGATAGTAATGGAATATAAATCACAGCAGAGGATAACTTTGTCTGCAGCTCTGCTTTCCTCATGATGTCACTCCCAGATGTGGGCCTCTATACTTCAGGAAACATGGGGTGAGAAAGGGCGTGGATCTGCCTCATGAGCAGAAAACATTGATTAGTTCCTCTTTGCCACTGTGCTGATGAAAGCCTGCGACCACATGAATGTGAAACAGTCTTAAATAAGAAAAAACAACATTAGAAGACAAAGTTTTGGGAAAGCTAAGTGTCACTGAGGCTTTAAATCCCTGTGAACAACACTTCAATCCATCCACCATCCCAACTTACAATGCTTAAAGTGACAACATTTTCTCAAAAGTTTTTTATTTTTCAAAGCATCTACAAACCTCCCAAAACATACATTCAACGAGGAGCATAAACAGACATAATCCAAATGAGTTATAAGGACTTATTGTCAATTTCTGACAGCCCTCGTGAACAAATTGGACATATAAAGGTATCTTTGCTAATCTTGCCCTTTTACATGTTTAAATAGTGTTTTCTTATTAAGAATCAAATGTGTTACTCACTGTGAATATTTGCTGTGCTACATCAAAGCAGCTTTTATGTAACATATTTTGGATCCACTACAAAAATATGTTGTGTTTTCGTTATACCACAGAGTGTTGATAAAACTTGACTTGGATCAGCGCCATCTCCCTCTGCCATGCTGGTGGGAGACATTGCATTTTATCACTGTTGGGACACTTATTTGGAGCTGATCTGTCAAAGTGACTTGGCTGTCAAGCGAGTAGATTTATACCGCAAAACACGTTCAGGGGTCAGATAGTAATGACTGATTACACTAGAGGGAGTGTGTGTTTGTGTGTGTATTCTTGTGCACTCCCCTGAACCATAAACACACCATCTTCCAGCTTGAAAGCCATGGGAAACCAAATCAGCGCCCGTCATTTAAGTAGTCACATGGCATTTACATTCTGAGATGGCGAGTGTATATATGATTCCTTTCTATAATTAGTAATGGCAGGACCTAATTTATAGTATAAACAGTTGCACAGAACTAAGGCAGATCTTGTTAAGTGATTTCTGGATGTTTTTAAGGCATCAGAAACTTTTAACATCTCATCTTTTTTTGCACTTTTAACCTTACATGCAGCTTTGAATGCTTTACTGATATCAGGTTTTGTTAAGTGTTGGCTTGCAGGCATCTGGTGCTGGGTTCTCTGATGTGACTATGCATGCCCAGCAGTCATTGGGTGTGAAGTGCTGATGCCCCCATGTGCCCTGCTCAAGACTCTTGCACATGTTGTGAAGGAAGCATCGTCTATCTAATATGGACTTTACTGTGTAAGCAGATCTGTGGGACAGGAAGCTAAAGGGGTATTTTTAGGGTTGATTATCACCTTCATTCTTACTGACCTGTTGTGGCTGCTGTAAGAGAATCTTGCCACAGACAGAACATATTTGTTACATGTGCTCTATTCCTCTTAGTAGGCTGAAAGTTTTGTAGATTTAATAATTTAAGTTTTGAATCGTATCAGTAGAGCTGTGAGCTGTGTTGGTTTTGAGTTCTGCTCTGTGTCCCTGATCATGATAACTAGTAAATAATAGGTAAGGGTGCATCACATCAGTTTAGTCTCATGTCTTGTTGACACAACACTAAAGTTTGGCCATACAGCAGGGTCATCGAGATGAGAAATCACATGGTGTCTTATTTACAGTGAAGAGCAGAGTTGATACACTGCTTTATGAGTATTGAATCACAGTATCATCATTTTCCGGTGTGAACTTGAGTTTATATCAGCCATGTGTCAACATCGGGGTAGATAATGCAAGCATAATTCTTAAAAAGCATACAAGTGAGCACTAAACCAATGTAATCATTTACTTGGTTTGACATGGGATCTTTTTTGAAGTGTATAAACATACCCACAAGGTTGTTGTTGCTGCTGTTTTATTATAATACAATGCAGAGTAGCCATAGAGTACATCAAAGTTATTTCACAACATTATCTTTGCATGCTGTTTTTTTCTTTGTCATAGTGCAGTCTATTAATATTCAGTGAAATTGTAATTAGTTGATTAATAGAAGGTCTTTTGTGTGCATGATGGTGTGAGAAGCCATGTGCGTGTGTGTGCGTGTGTGTGTGTGTGTGTGTGTGTGTGTGCGTCATAGCGTTCCTGAGTGGTCAAAGGTGGAGAGTTGGTGAGCGTGAGGACCCGATGTGACCATGCGTGATGTGGGGCAGAGGCCTCAGCCAAGGGGGTCCCTATCTGATGAGGAGAGAAGGGGGAGTTGGCAGAGAGGTGAGGAAACAGGTGATGAAGGAAAGGTGTGAAGTGGATGAAGGAGGAGGCATGTGTGTGCGTTTGACTTCGAACACATCCTGTAAGGTGACCTCGGCTCTTGAACAGGCCAGGTGGACAGGAATGTGCTGTTGTGTGTGGATGGGATCCTCCCTTGAGCGCCCCAGCCTGCCCACCGTCACCCCACACTAGCAAGCTATTTATATTGCACTGTGGGAAAATAACAGCCTGGGCTGTGTCATCTGGAATCTGCAAGGTTTATACTCATCAAGCACACACACATGCAAACACACACCCCCACCACACTTCTCTACTCCTTCAGTAAGAAACTCCTCCAAGACAAATAGAGCATAACATAGCTTACCTTGCATATTAGCCTTGTACACTAGCATTACCACCCATAATGGATGGCTGTGATTTGACTGCAGAGGAGCTCATTAATAACCTAGGCACCCATAGAATATAGTATCTAATGCCTTCAAGACATACTGGAGCACTGACAAAGAAACAGATTTTGAATGTTTTGACAAGATTCTAAATACACAGAGTAAACATGAACAAACACACACACACACAAGGAACAGATGCACTCATGCATGCACAATTGACTTTTGCAGTGTGCAAACATTCCTCATTCCTTTAAAACTGTTGTTCACAAGTCATAAAAGTTTTACTGGCTGTAGCAGAAAGCAACATTTGAGCTCTGAAAATAATAATAATTACAAAAACATGTAAACAATCTGCACTGCAGATTTTCTTTTCGTACTCACAACATTTTTTTCTCTTTCAAAAGAGCAGATGATTGAGAAAATGTGATTTAAAACATTACTGACCAATTTATGGTCACTGTGCTCAGACAATCATTTGGTGATTTCAAATGTAACCCAAAACTATTTTGCAATGAGAACTTGAATGCCTTTCCAGAAGTTGGTCAGATGGACCAATAACTTGAAGAAAACATACAAATCTAATAACCTTCAGATTTGTGGTTATTAACTGTAATATGATTGGTATTGGAGGTTTTAAATTTAGTTCTGAGGGATTTTGTGGGAGATCTTAACTCCCTGACCTATGGCTTACTCCCAACTGGGGTTGCCTTGTTTTTTCTCACATACATTGAGGCAAACACATTGAATTGCAGATGCATGCGTGTGAGCCACTGCGGGAAACAACACCCACAATACTGATGTATACTAATACTGATTCGCTCACTCAGTCATCAGTATGCGGTTGGTCAAACTAATCTGCCATATGTTTGGTTTTGCTGTTTGCTACATAGATGGGATAACGGGAAAATACATAAACAAATACACGTGATTAAAAAAAGCATTGTATGATCGGTAGCTGAACTGCTACCTTATCGTGGTGGGGGAGTTTGAGTACCCGAATGACGCTAGGAACTATGTTGTCGAGGGCTTCATGCCCCCAGCAGATTTTCCCAAGACAAACAGGTCCTAGGTGACAGGTCAGACTAAAAGCAGTTCAAAGAACCCCTATGACGACAACAGCAATAAGGACCGTGACGCCGCTCGGCATGGTGCAACTGGGGCCCCACCCTGGAGCCAGGCCTGGGGTTGTGGCCCGTAGGAGAGCGCCTGGTGGCTTGGCCTTTGCCCGTGGGACCCAGCCAGGCCCAGCCCGAACGGACGACACGGGCCTTTCCTCCTGTGGACCAACCATCCACAGAGGAAACCGTAGGCAGTGTGGATCGGGCAGCAGTCGAAGGCGGGGGCCTCGGCGACCCGATCCCCGGACACGGCTTCTGGTTTTTGGGACATGGAATGTCACCTCACTCGGGGGGAAGGAGCCTGAGCTTGTGTGGGAGGTCGAGAGGTACCGGCTCGCACAGATTGGGCTAGTTTGGTATTTTTCTGTCACAAAGAAGACTACAACAGTTAATCTTGACAAAGTTATTTAATTGGATAAGAGTCATTCTGTAAGGACTGGTAGCAATACACTACAGCAGTGTGACTTTTAATCACGGGTCACTTGACCATAGGTGTTCTGAAGACATATGGTACATTGTTTCCACATAAAAGGCAACTTGAGAAGCAAAAATTAAATGTGTGAGTTTCCTGTTGCATAGTGGTTGGTGCACGCGTGCCCATGTATGGAGACAGTTGTCTTCATGTCTTCAGTTGTCTTTACCACATGTTATTCCCACTCTCCCTCTCCCTGATTTCTAATGCTATCCACTGTCCTAGCTCTAAAAAAAGGTACAAAAAGCCTATAACAAAATCAAATAAAAAACTAATCTTAAAAAGAGAATGAAATGGGTGTTGAGAAATTATATTGAAGAGCAGATTGTTAGCTGCACTTGTGTACAGATATGTTTTTATAGACATTAATTAAAGCTAAATTGTCACAAGATAACCACCAATGGGCGCCAGTATTGCCTTTCAATGGTCAACATTCTATGCATCTACATTTTACTCTCCACGTTTTCCTGCATGCAGCCAAGGCCTGTAGAAACACTAGCTAACAGTACTTGTATAGATTGTCAAACTTGTAACAAAAAGTATACCTGTCAAAAGCCTCTAACTCAAACACACATATTAATCAACGTAAAACAAAGTTAATGTGAAATAGGTTTTCTAGAAAGCAGTCCAGGTTCTTTCAAGCTGCTGAACGAGTTAGCTACGAACTCAATGAATGTTTAAATAAACAAAACATGTATTGTTACTTTTACGTGCTGCTATAGGCAAAGTGTTTTACAGATCAGTATTACTTGCAAGTTTGAGGGGTTTTTTTTTGGAATTATAAGACAGCCTATGACTGATTTACAGTCCTGCTACTGTACAACAGCACTCCCTCCTGTGTGGCATTGCTTTAATAAAGACCTGGTTATTAAAAGTATTACACACTGTCACAAAGAGTCTTAAGGAGCTCAGGATGAATAGAATAAATTCACTTATTTTCTTCTTCAAGGATTTTCTTCTTCTGATTAAATGTTCAGATCGTCTGAAACATTCTGGGGATGGATAGTGGACTTTTTAAAAAAAAACAAAAAAAAAACAGGTTTAGTCTGTTTCAGTGATATTTAGCATTTTTCTATGCTCAGTTCACATTATGTGTGCAAAGCTTGTTTTTCTCTGAATATTTGTGTGTTTAACTCATACGCTAACAGTTATGCAGCGTGTAAAGTGAGCACTCTCCGCATATTTTCAGGGTTAATTGTATCATAAATTCACAAGCCGCTAAAAGACAGGCATGGTTGGAATTCACACTTCAGCCTTCCCTTTCTCACAGGGACAATTTGGCATTGAGTGTGTCTACAATTCATTAAGCAGTATGTGTGTCCTTCTCTGTTAGATATGCCACTATTAATAAACCAACAGTATTGCCTATCTGGATAAAGTGAGCGATAAATGGGGAAACACTGGGAAATTGAAGACAATTTTGATGTAAATATTTACCCAGTGCTTTAAACTGAATTAGTATTAATCAGGGGCATGTACACACCCAGAGCACTCAGTTTGACATGCTTCTATACATACATGTAGCGATAGGGAAAAAAGTGTGACGAAGCGGTACAGAGTGAAGGGCATGTCCAGGCCTGTGGAAAACACTCCACAAGTTCTCCCCCCGTGAGAAGTTCTCCGTTCCCAGGACCCGGTGTGTACGTTTGGGGGGCAATAACTCACCAGGTCTCTTGACTTCCTCTTTTGGCCTTCTGCGTTTTATGACCCTCTCCTCTGCCGTACAGCTGCTGTCTCATCCGCAGCTTCCTTTCACTCTGATTGGATTAGACGGTAGGAAGATGAAGTTAAAGAGACAGGGAAGCAGCTGGGATGAGGTGGGAGGCTTATTTGATATGGGATGGAGAGGGGTTTTTTTTTATCATGGCAATTACTGATGACTGGGATAAAGCAACTAACCTTATTGATGTCCACGTTCCCAGTGGGAAACAAGAAGTCAGATAATCCCATATTGTTTACATATGTTTATATTTGAACAGATACAAACATGAGATGTGGGACTCAGAGGTAAAAAAAAAAAAAAAGAAAGATAACCATCGTTATAACTCCTATAAACTTTGGTGCATTTAAAAAAAAACAGAGCTACCAGAGCTTTCATGGTATAAATATGCCAAGCAAACCCACCACTGATCAAAACCATTTTTAACCAAATGATTGTATCTATATGTTTGCACTTTCTTTGATGTTTATATTTTCTGTCAACCATTTTTGTTGAAATGGAGGTTCTCTTTGTATACCTGTATATTTTATGCCAATGTATTTTGAGAAGCACCTTCTACCCCAGGCTTAGTTATATACAGTATATAAATATATATAATAAAATAATCAGTATAACTAAGTAATCTGGTAATTTAGCCTATTGCAAATTGGTAGAAACCATAATAGCAAAGTTTTTACGATAGTTATGGCAATGCACTGTAAGTCTTTTGTTCCAGACTGAAATATCTTAACATTTTCAAAATGTTGTGCTATAAAGTTCTGTGTAGAAATCACTGAGGTTCTATGTTTCGAGGATAAATCCTTATAGGTTTTTTATACCAACCACCTTTAGTGCCACAGAGATCTGTTGCTTGTAGACCTGCTTGTTCCTTGTTTAAATGAAGGGAAATGATCTGAATTCACTTAAATAATGCACTATTACTCACAAACATGTTACTATTTGTGGCACACTGTTTTACATGCTTACCCTTTGAATTTCATACGTTAGTGCAACTCATACATTTTTAAGTAGTTTTCTTTAAATAGAGAAAAAAGGAAGAAACCTGATTGACCTGACCTCGTTTGATCTAAACTAGAACAGTTTAGACACAATGATTTTTAGTCTGTTGATTCAAATGTCGGAGGGTGTCTGAGTTTCTTTCTTTTTGCCACATCCTGTATAAGAATGAGCTCTACTCACACTCACAGGAGTTGAGATTTTTCAGAGAGCAGAGGGACAAACCCTTTTTATCAAGGCTTTAGAGGATTCTCCCATTAATTAAATCATATCAGCACACTGGGCAACCATCAATGAAAAGTCATTTCAGCATGCTGTCATCTCATAGGATGTTGTAACTTTGTCACACACATTATGGAAATGTATGCATGTATTATGTATGCTTGACTGTTCCACCGAGTTTCAGACAAAGTGGCTGAAAGTGAAGGTGAAGGTCAAGGTCACGTTTTTTTTTTTTATGTCCTGTTTCTTTAAGATCTCCCAGGACTCAAGCGTGGGTGGACGGTCTTGTGGTTTTGTGTGCGTCTATGACAGGAAATCTAATCACTATTGGGTAACATGGGTTGGCAACAGAGCACACAGCAGGTTTTGTTCTTGAAAACTGATAAATGTGTCGAAGCCACAGCAACCCTTTACACATTCTCTGTTTGTGACAGTGTGTGTGTGTGTTTAAATCAACCTGTGTGTGTTTAGTACATGCGCCATATTCCTGACCCCTGATCACAGAAAGTATTTTAATCCAATCAGCTTCGTTTTCACATGACTGTCACACACTAGCTGCTGCTATGGTAACCTGCAGAGGAGGGATAGAGAGAGGGTTGGCGTGAGAGAGGGGCATATTGTCCTATCTTTACTCACTGTGACATTTACACACACATAATCACACACAAGGATTGTGTTCTTTGTCTGTGTATTACTCAAGTTTCTCTTCCTTGTTTCTGACTTTAAGAAAATACAAACATAGGACCTTCACATGAACTCCTATTGCCTATGATGAAAAAGTGGTGTTTTAATGTTCAGTGAATGCAGAAAAGGGTGCAAGAACTGGAAAAAAAATTCAGTAATAGTCCTTTCTGATCGCTACGTGACTTCTATAGACAGAATAGATAAGGCTGCAAAGTCACAACTTAAAAAGAGTAAGGTTTGCAAAAAGCTTCTCTGTAAAGACTGATTACGATATTTGTGGCACCAGAGACAATTTGCATCACAACTGAGGCCAAACTTTCAAATACCCACTTCCCCTGAGAGGTGAAAAGGTTAGTCTGTGCCCTGTGGTTTGTTTTTTGGCACGCTACCCTCCGCTGCTTCTCATTTTTTTGCTGACATTTCCTGTTCCACTTGAAGTAGAAAAATCACACTGCTTCTGCAAAACTAATTGTTTTTGCATTAAACATGCATCAGAAGGAGCTGTTTTCTGTTTTTAATCTCTCATTCCCATGCATGCTGCAGCCTGTAATCTTTTTTCAGTCTTTGATGACAAACCTATGATTTGGAGTTCATCTAAGAGCATGATACTGTCAGTCACAGAAGTTGCAAGTATTTGGATTTAGGAGTAATACCGTCTGTGCAATAGCGAGAGAAGTACTCCACCTTCTGACCAAGAGTGGTACCTACAACATCACAAAGAAGCGAGGTAAAAACAGCTCAGAGTATTTCTGGAAGCTCTAACAGCTGTTAAGATGACGAAAACTCTCCCTTTTCAGCTTTATAACAAAGGAGAAATGTTTTATCTAGATTCTGTCATGTGTACTGAATGTTTTAAAGTGTTTGTTGTTACATCTTAGACGCCAGAGTACATCACTACTGCACAAAAAAACATAGTTTACTGATTATACAAGTTCATTTTTTTAAATTCCTTATTATATATTTGTACATTTATATGTTTTGACTTATGAATTGCAAAATGAAAAGGGTTAAAGTTCAATCAATGTCGGTGATCCAAATGTTAGATGTGAGCTCATTGTTTATTTGAAAGATCATACTACTACATTTCTTTTATCCACATTCAGCATATTTTCAGAAAGCAGTAAGCAACATGAAAACCATAAAGGTTGAACCTCACATTAAACACTGTGGCAGCACTTTCATAAAAAAAATAAAATAAAAAATAAAAAAAACCATGGAGGAGGACTTTCGGACGGCCTGGAGGAAATTCTGCCAAACCGTCCGTCGCCTCAGGAGGGGGAAGCAGTGCTTCACCAGCACTGTTTACAGTGGAGGTGGGGAGCTGCTGACCTCAACTGGGGACGTAGCCTACTTGGGCGGTGGAAGGAATACTTCGAGGATCTCCTCAATCCTCCATTGTGAAAGCAGAGGCTGAGTCCTCAGAGGTAGACTCATCCATCACCCAAGTCAAAGACAATGAGGTGATAAGGCGGTCCTGTCCCTATAGGACAGAAGCCTGGTTCTCATTGCCTGCAGTAAGTCAGACCTGTTGGCCTCCAGGCTGCCCTTTGTCACCGGTTCTGTTCTTAACCTTTATGGACAGAATTTCTAGGTGCAGCCAGGGGCTGGAGGAGGTCCGATTTGTGGAGCACAGGATCTCGCCTCTGCTTTTTGCGGATGATGTGGTCCTGTTGGCTACATCGAACCTGGACCTTCCGCGCACACTTGGGCGGCTCGCTGCCGAGTGTGAGGCGCCTGAGATGAGGATCAGCACCTCTAAATCTGAGGCCATGGTTCTCGACCGGCTTGCCCTCTCCAGGTCAGGTGGGGAGTCCTTGCCCATAGTGGAGGAGTTGAAGTATCTCGGGGTCTTGTTCACGAGTGAGGGGAGGATGGAGCACGAGATCGACAGACGGATCGGTGCGGCGTCCGCAGTCATGCGGTCGCTGTATCGGTCCGTCGTGGTGAAGAAGGAGCTAAGCCGAAAGGCGAGGCTCTCGATTTACCAATCGATCTTCGCTCCTACCCTCATCTGTGGTCATGAGCTTTGGTTCATAACCGAAAGAACAAGATCCCGGATACAAGCGGCTGAAATGGGCTTCGTCCGAGGGTGGTTGGGCGCACCCTTAGAGACAGGGTGAGGAGCTCGGAGTAGAGCCCCTACTTCTCCACATCGAGAGGAGTCAGCTGAGGTGGCTCGGGCATCTGTTCAAGATGCCCCCTGGACGTCTCCCTGGAGAGGTGTTCCGGGTATGTCCCTCTGGGAGGAAGCCTCAGGGTAGACCCAGGACACGCTGGAGAGACTGTCTCTCGGCTGGCCTGGTGTCCCACCTGAAGAGCTGGAGGAAGTGTCTATCATGGGTGTCAAACTCCAGTCCTGGAGGGCCGGCTTCCTCAGACTTGTCTCCCTGCTCTAACACACCTGCTTTAAAACAATGTGTTGTCATCAAGCTCTGCAGAAGCCTGATAACGAGTCACTCATTGGATTCAGCTGCGTCCAAGCAGGGAGACATCTAACAGTCTGAGGAAGCCGGCCCTCCAGGACTGGAGTTTGACACCCCTGGTCTAGATAGAGGGAAGTCCTGGCGTCTCTGACAGAAAGGAGGTTTGTTGTGTGCAAATGATTTTATTCATGGCAGAAACAGAGAAGATGCACTTTGAACACACCTGTGACTCTCAGTCTGGAAAGTGTACACGTCAACTTTATACAAAATAAAAGAAATCAACCAGACAAGTTTGTCTTTCCAAAGTTTTTTTTTTTTTTACAGAGAGGTGCTGATCCACACAGTCACAAAGCAAAAGGAGAATAAGAGAGTCGGGGGTTAAGTTAGGGACTGCGGGAAGATTACTGAGCTAGGTGGAAGAATTAAATGGTAAATTTTACTCTCTTAAAAAAAAAAAAAAAAGACTTCCCACTTAATACATCATGTCTTCTTTTGGCTCCTCTTAGACACAAAAGTCTACAAAAAGAATGATTTAAATAATTAATCTTAATCATTCCTATTCATGAACATGTATTCCGTTGTTTTTATTGATGTATTGGTTGTATGAGCTTGTCAAATGAAACCAGAATAGTTGTCCTCTGCCTTTTCAAAGAACAACGTAATGGTTCACTGTGATGACTAAATTTAGGTTTAGTGAGAAATGTATTCCCCTAAAGACTTGAGCTGATATATAAATTTACGTGAGAAAAATTAAGGCGTTTCCTTCCTGGATATCCAAAAGAAACAGTATTTACCCATCTCACACAGAAACCCTTCCCCTCTCTTTCTCAAATCAACTTAAATAGCAAGTTAAACTACATACATTTAAATGAAGAAAGTATACATAATGTTTTCTATTTGGTTGTTGAGCCTTTTAACCTGCTTTAGGGTTAATATAAGCGTTTTTTTAACTGTTGAACTTCATATGTCCAGGCCCAACAAGTGCTTCCTGTAATTATTCTGTTTACGAGTGCATGACATCTACAGGTGTGCTCAGGATGAATAACGTTAGGTTTTTTTTGTTTTCTCTCTATTTATCGTATCATCAGACGAAAAAAAATGAAATCAGTCTGGTTACAGTACAGTACAGCTTTGGAAAGTCACCAAAACAGAAGTGTCTTTTCTCTTCATTTTGCCTCCAAATTTCAAAACCAATCACTACCAATCAACCTCAAAAACAAAGCAAGCAAGCAATCAATCCAAACCAACAGACACACACACACACACACACACACACACACATTCACTCATTCCTTTTCATCATTCCCTTGGGTCAACTATTACCGCATTTGTGTATATTTGTTAATAAGAGAACTATGTATTATGACATCATTTATATTCAAATCGCACATCCATGGATAGGCAGGGACAAAACGAGCGGTCGGCAAAGTCTCATTCAGAGCAGGGATCCTGTGTTTTAGTCAAAAGCGGCAGCTTTTCTTAATGTCTGCAGACTCGTTTTTCACTTTAATACCGCCTTCTTTTCCTTCGCTTTTTTTCTTTCTTTTTTTTTCTTTCAGAGCCACCAGAAGCGGACATAGACAATGAGCATGATGAAAAAGACACCACCGGCTGCCAGCTTGGCATAGGTGGAGCGAGTATTGAGGTACTTGGCGTCGCTCCGGTACTTCCTGGACTGGCTGGACAGGTTGTTGGCCTTGGAGTCGAGCTCTGCAAGGAGGAGAAACCCGAAGAAAGAAAAAAAGTCCATAACATGTTTAAATAAAAAAAAAAAAAGGCAAGAGGAGTGTGGGAAAAAGAGGAGGGTGAAGCAAAGACAAGAACAAAATCAGTGAGTTAGAGAAGAATCGTTTCTCACTTTTAATATTCACAAAAAAAATGCTGCTTTCAAGGATTACTATGAAACGCCTTGACTGAAATCTACCCGTACATTTTATCTACTTCTTGTAACCATGGTAACTAGTTGGGGTTTTTTTAGTTGTTTTATCAAGATCACGAAACAACAAAGTTGGTTTTCTCGTGATAATGAATTTTTTTTGTTTTTTTAGATCTCGGCTCATTGTTGCCTTTACCTCAGGATAAATCCTAAATGATTCATTTATTTCATTATCTCAAGAAATAAGAGCTTCTTTTCTCATGATAAAAGGATCATTTTCTGGTAATGAAAACCAAACAATAGGCTGGTCACTGTGATAGACCAGGTTGAGACTTTCCATGCTGCCGATGTCTATTCCTATATTTGCTTGGTGCATTCCTAGTCTGGGGACTGGGGATTAAAAGTAGATCTTGAGGAAACAACCGGTCAATTGTTGTTATCACAGGAAAACAGAGTAAATAAAATGTATGGATACTTTCCCAGGGCTTCCATAAATGACCTACCAGACAGCGCCTCTCCCCTCTGCAGCACCTCCTCTATGTTTGCCACCATGATCCTCTGGACGTCCTGCAGCTCTGTGTTGATGCTGCCCAGATTCCTCCGTGCTCGGCTGTCGATGTACAATTTCTTGGTTTTTTGGATGTAGGTGTCTGAGGAGGGAGCAGTACAAATAAAATCAATTCATGAGAAACTTGTGGAGGATATAAGTTACCAAACTGAAATTCTCTGTCATATATTCTTCCAAAGTGCTGGTTGACTGCCATATGAGCATGCTTTACAATTCCCCTTCTCTCAATGGAGACAAAACAAATTAAAATGAAAGATCTACTTTTTAAAAGTAAAATTAAAACTTTTCACGAAGTTGCACGAGGCTCTCCTGTTATTTGCCTTGCATGTGATGCAAAAAGCGTCATATTGCATCACATGAAGAAAACTTCCAGGCAAAGAAAAACATATTTTTCTCGTCTCAGGGCAAAATGAGGGTTGGATTCACGACCATTCAACACTACTACCATGTTTCTAATAATACACAGCTTCATGCAAATGGGTGAAGTATCCCTTTAAGTTTCAGGAGAAAGAAAGTCAGATAAGTGGATTCCTAAAATGATTTCTTTTCCTTATCGTCATGGGTCATTACAAAACATGCTCACGAATGAAGGAGAAAAAGAAAAAAGTTATACTATGAATAACTATTGCAGGACTGCAGCTACAGCCACAAATAATAACAGGTACTTATTTAAAATATAATTCAGTGGACTCCTTCTCTCAGACAGGATCCAAAGAAAGTACTGGAGTACACAGATCACTTAAGGCAAGTTCAGTCAGCTGCAAAGACGTAACGTTTCAACGAACTTTCGAAATTAGCAACAGCTATAAACATCAGTTTCATGCTCTGTATTGAAACTATGTTAAATTGCATTGTTTTTGTTCAATAAATAAATTCTAAAACAGAAAAAAACTCTATTTGGGTAGATTCCTTCTACTATGCTCGGTTGTTATTTAACTTCAGCGGTGTGACCAGAAGTGCAGCATGCTTAAAGTGCATATCAAGCAGCGTATCTGTTCGGTTTTCCTCACCAAATTCAATGAAGGAGTAAGGCCGTGACACAGTGGGGACCTTCTTTCCATGCTGCTCATGAAACTCCGCCTGCAGGTCTTCTAGGTAAGCAAAGGCCAGCTTCTTTGGAAAGCTGGCTTCACACAGCACGAGGTAGCACACTCCTTTCTCTATAAAATAGCTGCAAGATGAACATTCAAATGTGAGATTTGAAACACGAGGCTGGCCGGAGCATTTTCAGGGTGCATGCTCAAGTTCAAAGCAGATTAATTGTGGGTTCTTTTTTTTGTTCAGAGTCTCAGTTGCGTAATCACTTAAAAACAGGCACTGACCAGTAAAACAGTTGAATTGTTTGTGAAAGTTTGTGAAATTCTAGAGCAATTAATTTCTTGAACTGGACTTGTGTTTTGTTTTGTACTCACTGAAATGCCATGAAACCAGCCTCTAACGTGCAGCGTGTTGGACTCTGATCATTGAGTTTCCTGAAGAGCTGCTTTGCTTGACTCTGATACTGCTGAAGGTCCCGACCCAGCTAAAACACAAAACCAGTCAGTAACCATGAATTTTTCTTACTTCTGGCATAAAACAATATGCTCTCTCGCATTTGATTGAGTGATTTACGTGTGCGCGCTCCATTCAAAGGGCGCTCAGAGTAAAGTTCAATGTTTTTAAAAAATAAAAGAAAGATGTATGGGTACTATAGGTTCATGAGTTTGACAAAACAGACAAAAACAGAAACCGCCTGCTGTCCACAATTGATTCTATGTTATTGTTGGTGATCATTTATGTCACAGAAAGTGTGCAGACAATAACGAGCTGGTATAACCAGACAAAGACTCTCAGACTACATCTGAGATTGCATGCAAGGTTTAAAAAACAGCAACAAAAACAGAAAACGGTTTGGCTGACGGATGGGATGCGTCTCTTGTCATTTGCTTTAATGATGAATGGTTCTTTACAGAAACACTGTAGCATGACGAACACATGTAAGATGTTGAAGCACACAACAGAGGCACAACAAACCTTTTCACTTCCCTTTGTGTGAGCAAATGAGAGAGCGGGGGAAAGATGTCAGAATTAGAGCAAGGTCACATCTTTAAATGCCATCCATTTTGATATGTTCCACATGTTGAGGTTATGTTTGTGTCACAGGTTGCAATTGAACATTTTATTAAGAATTCAACTTTCAGCATCAGAGGAAACATGTTGACCCTTGGATCTGAGAATTAATCAATAAAATGTGACTCACCAACAGGTTTTACAACAGTCACAGAAATCACACCAATAAATAATGTGTCCTGATAGGCCCAGATTCAGCACGATTATGCAAGTATTTAAATGAGATACTGGACTTTTAAGCCAGTCATCTCTCCACTCATCAACATCCCAGTTACTCTACAACCAGGGACGTTGCACTTTTAGTACAGTATGCACACAAACTCTTGGCCAGTAGGTTATGTTTAAGAGAAAAAAATGTAAACAATATCAGTGGATATTTAATGTTTTTTTTGTATGTATTAGTAGTTAGTAGTATTGTTATTATGCATTTTTTTTAAACAAAACAAGACAAATAAAACAAACACTGGCCCACACACACACACACACACACACACGTTCTAACAAAAAATGTCCTTTTGAAAATTGTGGACAGTTCAAGTCCAGAGTAAGTCATGTAGGGCTTCCAAGTCTCTGTGAAAATGTTGTCCTTATGGTGCAGCCTGCATGTTAAATAGTCATGGTTGAGAAAGTCCGGATATTTGATTTCTCAATTTTTTTTCAAAACTAAACAAAATTATAAACTTACTTTTATTGCAAAAAAATTACAGACACTTTGTTATTTAAGCATTCCAATCAAACTATTATCTGAAAATTATGTGCCAGCGCCTACTGGTGGACAAAGAAATTAATGGAACTAACATATCCTTTAAAGCAGTGGTTCTCAACTGGTGGGCCGGGACCCAAGAGTGTATCATGGAGGTGTTCTGAGCGGGTCACAAAGGTGTGTCTGGAAGAAAATTGTGTCTACAAGTCTATGAAGCCCTTCTTTGACAAGATGTTTTCATTTAAGTTTTATTGTACTGTCAGACTTTGTACCATCTGAGGTCCAAACTGTTCATTTAATAAATCATATTGAAAAATTCAGTAAAAAAAAAATCAGAAATTTTGTTCGCAAATGTTCATGAAGGCGTCGATGGTGGGTCCTGAGGATGGGCCTGTTACGAACCACTGCTTTAAAGCTCCTGTGAGGAACTTTACTGTGTAGATTTTGGTGCCCCCCTGTGGATAAAGCAGTGTGTGTCACACGTCTACTGATTCTGTTTATGTGACAGAAATTAATTTTTAAAGAAACATCAAATATTGCACAGTAAAATTGATCACTCATCAAGAACTTTGACAGTGGAAAATGTCAAATAAAAAAGGGTGGTTCACAGCATGCAGTTAAACAATTAACCCTCCCCCACCAATGCTTTTAGGCAGTAAACAATTACTACGTAGGAATAAACAATCTAGTGATGGCTGACAGTCTGAGGGTCAAACAAATAATCCTTATGTTGGAGCTTTAAGGATTGTTGATGTTTTGTATCCATGAGTCTTTATGACTTGTGCGCCAACATGCATTTGTCCAGATGGGTTGGTCCTATGATATATGATATATAGAAACGTGCAGGTGTTTCCCTATCAAAACTATTCTATCTTAAGCAGGTTACAGATTTTAAAACTTGACAAAGGCATTGTTGACATAGACATGTCTTCATGTGTCATAGACCAATATGGCTAAGGCTTATTAAAAACCAACAGTGGCCTAAACTAAAAGTGCCTAAGTTGAAGTTAAATTAATTGAAATTTCTGGAAGTGCTCATGATTAAAACTGATCATTACTTCTGAAAAAAATTAAATGAGACGCAGCCCCTGAGGACTATACATGTAGGCAGGCCTGCAGCGGCCAGTCATTTCAGATAACGTGTCAGTACAGTGTTTGAATATCCCAGAGGTAATGCCAAGGTAGAAAAAACATCAAACAAATAACAACCACATAGAAAAGAAAACATGTTAACCTGCTGGTCCTCTTGCATGGAGGCGGCTAAAGGCAGGCCGTCAGCCAGCCGGGCGATCATCGTCAGCAGCACCATCTCTTCGCAGTGCTCGGGTGTTTCTCTCTCTCTCTCTCTCTCTGAACCTTATTACAGGTAACTAGGAAAGGAGTTCGGACCAGAGTTTGACAGGCTGGAAGCTGACAACACCACACGGCTGATGCGCTGAGCTGGCCGGAAACGCTAGAGCTTTGGGTGTCACAGCTAAATAATTCCGTCCTCCCATTGTGCCAAAGGAAGAATGTTCCGCAAGGAGTCTATCTCAGGTTTGAGCCTTGGTACATAAATGAACTAAATTGTATTTCATTTGGAAATATTACTTGATATATAGATTAGGGTGACCATATTATGATTTCCAAAAAAGAGGACACTCACATGAGACACAAATTCAGACAGGCTTCTCAGAGGTCTATGATCATGATTTATTATGCCTCAATGGTACAAATGTAACTTCTGTAATGAAATATGTAACTACCTGTAACAAAATAATACCTCTCTTTTCAAATAATGTGAAAATATGAACTCTTTGTGTTAGAAAATCCAGCTTTTAATATATCCCTTTTCAAGGTAACAAGATAAATAATAAATGTGAAAAAATGCTCACAAAAATACTAAGTTAACAAACAAAAATGATCTACTTTTAATCTTTTTTTTTTGTCTTATTCATCCTGCTTTTCTTCTTCATCCTCCTTGTCTGCACATCCATAATTTCTGCCGAACTGGTCTTTCCCAGCAGTTTCCAGTTGCTCAACAAATAAGCATAAACGTCTTTACAAGACATCTCTTTGCTGTTGCTGTGTAGCTGCTGTAGTGTTTTACAGTGTTTTTGTAGTTCATCTGTGAAGCGCCCACAAAGCAGCCTCGAGAATTACGTCACGCAACGAAGTAGCTACCGTACGATTTTGCGTCGGTCAATTTAAGTACAAGCTTGATGGTTCCATGAAAAACAGTGAACCCCGGACATTTTCATGATTTTATAAAAACGCCCCGGACAGGACATAAAAAGTGGACATGTCCGGGCAAAAGAGGACGTTTGGTCACCCTAATATAGATCTACTTTATAGCTATATATAATTATCATTGTGTTGTAAGGGCATTGTTCACAACTGCATATGTATGCAGTTCATTTGGTTGTTACAGATTTTTGAACATTTTAACACTTTAACTACTTAACAAAAAGTTTCCATCTCACACAAGAGCAGGACGACAGGACAAGATGACAATTTGTAAACCTTTACTGCTCTTTCTGCTTGTGTTGAGCGTGTTGAGCCTTACAGTCTATGGTTGGGCCATTAAAGAAGTTGTCTCTTTATGTTTCATATCTGCTTATTGCACAGAATTATGTCATTCCCACTGTACGGCAAGTAAAAATTGACTCAGGTAATTGAGTAACTGTAGGTCCAGATTTAAGCAACAGGGGTCAGCCTTATTCTTAGCATGTATGACACCTTTTTCATATGCTGTTATCCAGTAATTATCTGACTTTAGTTTCTGTAAAATAATGTATCCTAAAAAAATATTAACTGCAAATGGCTCTAAATGATTACCTACATCAAAATATATGTGTAGCTCCTAACACAAAGGCCTGTGAGTATCCAGCCTTACAGGCATTAGAATTAGAATGTAGGGTGACAACCTCTTTTCACGCCCATGCATAATGTAAACACTTAATAAATACAGCAACACGACTCCAAAAGCGTCGTGTTGCTGTCACAGGCTGCAGTCTGAAGGCTTGACATAGCAGATCCCTACTGAGTGCCTCACAGAAGGTCTGCTGCCTGCTTGACATTTTATGGTAGCAAGACATGACATGAGTTGAGGGGAGTAGATTAAATACGCAATGTGGATATACACTCAACAAAAATATAAACGCAACACTTTTGTTTTTGCTCCCATTTGTCATGAGATGGACTCAAAGATCTAAAATTCATTCCAGATACACAATATTACCATTTCTCTCAAACATTGTTCATAAATCTGTCTAAATGTGTGATAGTGAGCACTTTTGCTTTGCTGAGACAATCCATCCCACCTCACAGGTGTGCCACATCAAGATGCTCATCAGACACCATGATTAGTGCATAGGTGTACCTTAGACTGTCCACAATAAAAGGCCACCCTGAAATGTGCAGTTTTTGCTTTATTGAGGGTCTGGGGACTCAGAACCAGTCAGTATCTGGTGTGACCACCATTTGCCTCATGCAGTGCAACACATCTTCTTCGCATAGAGTTTATCAGATTGTCAATTGTGGCCTGTGGAATGTTGGTCCACTCCTCTTCAATGGCTGTGCGAAGTTGCTGGATATTAGTGGGAACTGGTACGCGCTGTCGTATACGCCGGTCAAGCACATCCCAAACATGCTCAATGGGTGACATGTCCGGTGAGTATGCTGGCCATGCAAGAACTGGGACATTTTCAGCTTCCAAGAATTGTGTACAGATCCTTGCAACATGGGGCCGTGCATTATCTTGCTGAAACATGAGGTGATGTTCATGGATGTATGGCACAACAATGGGCCTCAGGATCTCATCACGGTATCTCTGTGCATTCAAAATGCCATCAATAAAATGCACCTGTGTTCTTCGTCCATAACAGATGCCTGCCCATACCATAACCCCACCACCACCATGGGCCACTCGATCCACAACATTGACATCAGCAAAGCGCTCACCCACACGACGCCACACACGCTGTCTGCCATCTGCCCTGAACAATGTAAACCGAGATTCATCCGTGAAGAGAACACCTCTCCAACGTGCCAGACGCCATCGAATGTGAGCATTTGCCCACTCAAGTCTGTTACGGCGACGATCTGGAGTCAGGTTAAGACCCCGATGAGGACGACGAGCATGCAGTTGAGCTTCCCTGAGACGGTTTCTGACAGTTTGTGCAGAAATTCTTTGGTTATGCAAACCAATTGTTTCAGCAGCTGTCTGAGTAGCTGGTCTCAGACGATCTTGGAGGTGAACCTGCTGGATGTGGAGGTCCTGGGCTGGTGTGGTTACACGTGGTCTGCGGTTGTGAGGCCGGTTGGATGTACTGCCATATTCTCTGAAACGCCTTTGGAGACGGCTTATGGTGGAGAAATGAACATTCAATGCCCGAGCAACAGATCTGGTTGACATTCCTGCTGTCAGCATGCCAATTGCACGCTCCCTCAATGCTTGCGCCATCTGTGGCATTTTGCTGTGAGACAAAACTGCACATTTCAGAGTGGCCTTTTATTGTGGGCAGTATAAGGTACACCTATGCACTAATCATGGTGTCTGATGAGCATCTTGATGTGGCACACCTGTGAGGTGGGATGGATTGTCTCAGCAAAGCAAAAGTGCTCACTATCACACATTTAGACAGATTTATGAACAATGTTTGAGAGAAATGGTAATATTGTGTATCTGGAATGAATTTTAGATCTTTGAGTCCATCTCATGACAAATGGGAGCAAAAACAAAAGTGTTGCGTTTATATTTTTGTTGAGTATATAATAGAACCAGCCATCTTTAGCATGGTTAGATGTTTTTGGTATGGACATGGGGTATGGGTGTAGGACTTAACAAGGCTAGGCTTCTTCCTATCCTATGAGTCAAATGTATATTATATTGAAATTGGCTTTTTTATTTGATAGAGATTTCTGTTTTTTCCCCCATTTGTTCTTTCATTTTCATCTATTTTTAATTGTTTGAAGAAATAAAATCACATAATTCACATACTGCACACTTTAAGATGCGGTATTGAAAAGACAGACTTAATGTAAAACGGTTTGAAACATGATACAATATGTATTGATATGGTACATGAGTACTATACTATACAATTGAATTGTATCATAATATGATACGATTATAAACTAACAAAAGACACAAACACAAATCATTTTGAACAAACAAATAGATCAGCATATTTATTTGTGAGAAGAAGAGACTGAGCTTATTTAAAAATCAGAGAATATAGAAATACAATTCAGAGATGTTAATACATATTTCCCTTTATGGATGACATTTAGAAAGTATACATTTTATATAGTTGTATGCATTTTCACTTGAAGTCCTCATCCTGTTTGAAAGTGTTCTGTGCTCTCTTGTAACTATTTGGGTGTATTATTGAAACACCTTTTTTTGGAGTGTCAGTAACTTTTGCTCATCAAAAAGTGATTAATGCCTCCTCTGTCTCTGTTTGTGTTATCCTCACTGATTAAATCAGTTTAAGGTCCAACCTTTCCCATGACAGCCTTGTATTTACCAATTGGCACAGTTGACCTTTAACAAACAAGAACAATAAAATAAACAAGGAAGTAAGAGATGTTACTCCTTTTTTCAAGTAGTTCGATGCGATCATTGATCGTTTCTATGAATATTGTCTATGACTAACCGAACAGGGTTTGGAAAACTTAAAATCAGGAAAGGATATTTAGTAGTGTTAGTAAAAAATAATAATGCCTTTTTGTCTCCTTCATGACAATGTGTAATTTGCCCACATCAGAAACGGAAGTTTTGATTAAACGGTTAACTCGTTAAAATGTTCTTATCTGGTGTGTCCCCAGTACGAGGAAGACACAATCCCAGATTATCTCAGGTTTAAAGTATAAAATTGCCAAAAAAAAAGTGACTTTGCACAAAGTGTTCAGACCAGATTGAGTGATTGATCTTGCTCAAGAAAAATACTATGAAATTTCTGTGCAATGGACAGAGCATGTGCAGGAGGACACTGCTTCACAGGTAGACGAGGAGGACCCAGAGACAAGCCTGACAGCTGGATCATCAGCTGCTTGTTCACTCCCAGATCAAAACCTGCCAATGACAAATTCACCATATTCACAAAGCGGCCATTTCCCGCCCGACATCCTACCCTGGAGTGGAAGGCTATACCAGCTAGGTGTAACAGGTTGATTTAGACAGCTTATGAATCTTACCAAACATAAGCATATATACTACTACTGTAGCTCAAGTCTTACAAACGTAGAGAATAATACACAATCTTTACACTGTGTGTCAATTGATAAATAGAGTTGGCTGGTTAATTCTTAGCTAAGGGAGATTTAGCATTCTGCCTTGACCATGTAATTTAAGTGTTGGCTAGAAAGTGGATGAATGTCAATGTTACTTTTGGAATGGGCTGTACAACAAGACAAGAAAGGTGGAAATTCCTTTGTAACGGTTAGCAAGGAAGAAGTAAAATCCTTACCAACACTGTTACCTGAGCAGTAGCAAATGGGTAATTCAAAATGTTTGTTACTTTTGAAATGTAGCCCCATGACACACCACTCAGAGTGGGAGCTGGACTTCCTTTACAGTTATTTTATTATTATTACCATTTTATCATGCCATTAATGCCAAACAGCTGTGATCCACGTTATACGTCTCAAAGGAATGATGATAATTATTAACTACACTGCTTATTAATGGTCAAGCAAACGTTAAGCAAAGGAGAATTGTTGGATGCACATCTGATCATATTTCAAGTTAAAAAAAATATGCAATAGGAAAGGCATTCAATACATGCATTTGTAATGGTTATGCCAAGAAGTGTTAAAATGCCACCATGCTGTTGGCTGATGATTGGCAATCAGCTACCATTAATATTCACAGTTGTCCAACTGGACCTTGTGGGTTCTTAAAAATATTTTTGTGGTTCGAAATATAGCTCAGTGTTTCTTCAGAATTAAAACTATTTAAAAAAACAATACTATTGTCAGATATCATTCATTTATAAAATGTAGAAGCTGTATAAGTAGTATTCAGCAGTAGTTCAGTCCGTAAGGACTTAGGTTAGAAAACTGGAGAGTCGCTGGTTCAAGTCCTGGCATGGATCAAGTCCTGAAGTTGGTGTAGTAGCTGGAGAGATGCTAGTCCACTTCCTTAGCACTGCCCTTGAGCAAGGCACTGAACCCCAAAACTGCTCTGGAGCGCTACCTGTGGGCAGCCGCCTCGCTCTGAGACCTCTCCATTTATGCACTTAGGATCCTGTTTGTACATGTCTGTGTATTTTGGCTGATGTGTGCGTGTTCATGTTCATTGAACAGAGTGTAAATCAAAAGTATAAATTATTATTATGTATTTTATCTGCATTAGAGCATGTGAGAGAAATACAGCCACTGTGTGAAAAGTATCAATGATAGAGAAAGACTGGTATAATAGATAAATCTACATAGTTGGGTAGAATTTGTCACAACACAGCATTTACTCACCAAATGTACTGGCATATTTCAGAAGGCCCTGCAGCTTGAACTGCTCATGGAAATCAGACAAACGTGTCAGTCGACAAAATTGTCAGAAAACATCAAAGCTTGGAAAAAGAAAGTATATATTAAAAAAGCACCTGTATCATCCTGGCCTCTACAAGATCACCTTTCTCATATGCAGATACAAGCTTGTTGATGTGACCTCCTAGGTAGTTGTAGGTACTGAAATAAAAAATAGGAAATTAACTGTTGAGGACAGAGAATGGAAAGAGACAAAGGACCACACACTGACCTGCCAACCATTCCCTGAGCTCCCATCACCAGGGCTGATAGCAGTTGCTGTGATAAAAGACAGAGAGCTGTTAGAGGTTTTGTGGTGGGGTCACAAAACACCATTTTGCAAATAAGCACAAATTCAATGGACCAAAGCAGATCGAGAGAAAGAAAACACTGACCTCATCCACGCCGTAAAAAATTGTCCAGGTAGGCTGACTGTAGCTAACACACAAGCCGAAGTCCATCAGGTCAGTCCCAGTGAACTTCACACCTCTGAAGGAGGGGATGAGGTTCTGAATATCTTCCAACAGATCTCTCACAGGCACTGTCAAAAAAAACAAAACCCAACAACATCTCAGACAGGATAATATGGTCTGTTATTTTTTACATCAATAAACTCGCTGTTCATCAATCATCATATCTTAAATGACACTTACCATTTACATCAGTGAGACTTGGAAGGTGATAATAATAGAAGGGGAGAGTTGGGGCAGCTGAAGCCACTTCCTGGAGGAACTTCCTCAACATGTCTGAGGCAGGATGAGAGAGAGAGAGAGAAATGTATTTGGTTTAAGAATATATGTTTGACATGACTGTTTCACTTCATGATCAAGCTTGACGGTTACAATTTTGGCATGTGTATGTGCATGTGCATTAACATTTCACAAAAAATCTCTTGCATGCATCTCACTTAAACCATCACATGCCTGCATTGCTGGGCTTGAAGAAGAAGGGGGGCCCTGCTGCAATTGCGTCAGCCTTAATTTCTGCTGCATGACGAGCCTGAATAGAGAAATGAACATTGGGAGAAGGACAATTAAAACCAAGTACGTCTTTTTTTTTTTTTTTTTTTTTAAATGGCAAGCACTTAATCAGAATTGTGAGTCAAACCTGTGACAACTGCAATGAGGACTTTAGCCTCCAGTCATGAAGATTTGACCTCAACCAGCATCCAAAACTAAGTATCTCCAAAGTAACAAATTATCAATATCTGTTAGGCCTGGTTGCCTGCTCGTGAAGTATATTGGACATACTGTGTGTCTCACTAATCCTTTAAAAAAAGATGTAGCATGTGACTACATTCTGCATATATTTCAGGAAATGTATGAATCAAGATACAAAGAAAGGATACAAATGTCAGGAAATACACTGCTCAAAAAAAATAAAGGGAACACTTGTTGTCGCCAATTTGTTAGGGGTGTGTTTGGGCAGGTGAATGCGCATGGGCATTGCGTCTGCTGCCGGGTCGATTGCGCACCTGGGCATAGGGGATGATTAAAGTCACAGGTAGGGAAGAAAAGGGAAGCACAGATGAATGGTGGTGGGAATCAGGAGGAAAGCCACACATTTTATTACGTTTTCAAATAAATAATCAAAACCGGACAAACCTCTATCATTTCTTTATGAGTTGGAAATGGTTTAAATTTCCTTCAGTGGCAAATTTTTTAGTTCCCGATTGCCACTACAACACTAAAATAACACATCCTAGATTTGAACGAGTGAAGTATTCTATCAAATACTTTGTTCTTTACATAATTGAATGTGCTGACAACAAAACCCCACAAAAATGATCAATGTAAATCAAATTTATTAACCAATGGATCGGTCTAGATCTGATTAACATTCAAAATGAAAGTGGAAAAACACACGACAGGCAGATCCAACTTTGATGTAATGTCCTTAAAACAAGTCAAAATGAGGCTCAGTAGTGTGACTGGCTTCCACATGCCTATACGATCTCCCTACAACACCTTGGCATGCTCCTGATGAGGTGGTAGATGTTCTCCTGAGAGATCTCCTCCCAGACCTGAACTAAAGCATCCGCCAACTCCTGGACAGTCTGTACGTCAGTAAAAGAAGTGAACTCTTAAACTGGAATGAGTCGATTTTGGAGAAGAAAGAAAACACTTTGCACTTGAGTTTATTGTGGCGTTGGTGGATGGAGCGACACATAATGTCCCAGATGTGCTCAATTGGATTCAGGTCTGGAGAATGGGCGGGCCAGTCCATGGCATCAATGCCTTCACCTTGCAGGAACTGCTGACACACTCCAGCCACATGAGGTCTAGCATTGTCTTGCATTAGAAGGAACCCAGGGCCAACCACACCAGCATATGGTCTCACAATGGGTCTAAGGATCTCATCTCGGTAGCTAATGGCTACCTCTAGCGAGCACATGACCCACCGCCAAACCGGTCATTCTGGAGGATGCTGCAGGCAGCAGAACGTTCTCCACGGCGTCTCCAGACTCTGTCACGTGCTCAATGAACCTGCATTCATCTGTGAAGAACACAGGGTGCCAGTGGCAAATTTGCCAATCTTGGTTTTCTCTGGCAAATGCCAAACGTCTTGCACGGTGTTGGGCTGTAAGCACAACCTCCACCTGTGGACATCGGGCCCTCAAACCACCCTCATGGAGTCTGTTTCTGACCGTTTGAGCAGACACATGCACATTTGTGGCCTGCTGGAGGTCATTTCGCAGGGCTCTGGCAGTGCTCCTCCTGTTCCTCCTCGCACAAAGGCGGAGGTAGTGGTCCTGCTGTTGGGTCGTTGCCCTCCTACGGCCTCCTCCATGTCTCCTGATGTACTGGCCTGTCTCCTGGTAGCGCCTCCATGCTCTGGACACTATGCTGACAGACACCGCAAACCTTCCTGCCACAGTTGTCATTGAAGTGCCATCAGAACTGAGAAGTGGTCTGGGGTCACCACCTGCAGAACCACTCCTTTATTGGGGGTGTCTTGCTAATTGCCAATAATTTTCAACTCTCGTCTATTCCATTTGCACAACAGCATGTGAAATTGATTGTCAATCAGTTTGATTCCACAGAAGGGTGATTGACTTGGAATAACATCATGCTGTTTAAGTGTTACCTTTATTTTTTTGAGCAGTGTGTATTCTTAAGAGAAAAAAAACAAACTTTATGACATATTTGAATCAAACCCACGCTGAACACTTGAATACTATAGCCTCCGCACATGGGCTGCAAGCCATCTTTAAATCTCACTCTCTGCCGTTAATTAGCTGCTGAAGCGCTGTTATTTTAGGAATAGACAACTGAATGTGAAATTCCAATTTAAAACATATACATACCTACAAGAATGATCTCTGAACTCTAGAAAGATCCTAGAACTAAAAATGTTTGTCCCCAAGGGGCAATTGAAAAAGAATTTGACAAAAATAAACATGTTCAGATGAATTCACAAGGTTGATTGAAATGTTTTAATCAAACAGCTTTTATATTCCAGTGTATCATTACAGAGGAGTGAGAGAGACAACACTTGAATCTCCTAAACTCAATTCTTAAGTCACTCAAAAAAGAGATGTGTCCTAACTCACAGATTAAATGATTAACAAAAGGAGAAGTATTTGTTTAAAATGCAAAGTAAGCTACTTGCAGCCTGTTACACACAGCCCAAAAAGCAGATTTCAACAGATGCCTCGCCTCTGAAAAAGGCAAACAGCCACAAGCTTTGACTTAAACCCAAGAAAGGCACCGATTTTCATGGTGAACGTTCAAATGACTGTTTATGACATGAAAGCAGCTACTCACCAGTTCTTGACAATCTTTAAGACTCAGGCAGCCGACATTCACAATCACATGTTCCATTCTGCAGAGACAGGAACGCAAATACATGTGACGAGTTGTCATCATTCCCCCAGCATTAGAAAAATAAATGATAAATATTTAGAAATAATCAGGCAAAATGAAAGTGTCATGACTCACTTGCCCTTTGCTTTACTACACCACTCCTCTGCCAGTGTCTTCCTCTCTGCAACACTGAGGGACATGCTCTCCCCGGTGGTGCCATTGACTGAATGCAAGGGAAGTCTGTTCTTATTAACAGTAATTTAATCATTTCCTCATTTTTTAAAATAGTTTAAGAAATAATCAAAGCATATCTGAAGGCAAGAAAAGAAAAGAAAAAAAGAAAGCACTTCAGGGCAGTCTAACATACAACATCAAAAAGAGACAAAACAAAGTGAAAGCCATAACTCAGCATGATGTTAAAATCGTATGTATATCTGGTACCTTCAGATCCTCAGCCATGTGTTGCGGGGGCAATATGAGCCAATACAACACCATATTTTAGGTAACAAGGTGTAATGCAAACTATTTTCATGTGATGAGAAAAGACATAAAACACTTGAAGAAGCAGAACTGAGACAAACTTTCTCTTGTTGCACAAGCACACTAAGATCGTCAATAGAGACAAGAATGTAGCTCAGCACAAACTTAAATGATTCATTGATTGGGAGAGAAGTGTAAATGACGCAGTCATCACTTTTGACACTATGAAAAACGCTGATTAGCTTTGATGAATGGACAGAAAAAATAAGCCTTTATACGCTTTGTTTCATCTAAACTTTTTCTGAGTTTGAAGTTGGTGAAACAAAAAAAGGATTTAGAGAGAAGAATGTATTTCTTTTAGGCAGAAAGTTTGCATATAAAGTTTTATGAGAGGCAATTTGAGTTGCATGATGAATCAGTGTTTGTATGAGTGGATCCTATAGTTTAGACTGTAATGAAGCTCTTCAGAGATTGGTTATAACAGTTTACAATTGTTTGCAATGATGTTCACCATTGTTCACAGAGAAACATGTAACCTAGGCAACAGTTGGTTCAGATGGGAACACAGAAAATGTCAAAAAAAAAAAAAAAAAAGAAGTCACATGTAAACTTACCAAATATGTTATGTACACCTTGCTTTTGTGTCAAGTAGTCAATATAAGGTCCGATTTCTGATAGGTTGAGTTCACTGTTTCAGGAAAATTTGAAAACATGCAAGCAACGTTTTACAGAAGAAAAGTAATGATGTCATAGTTATGTCGTTATTTTTGTAGGTCAACCCGCAAAAATCGCCATGGGGTCTCTGTGGCAAACACACGTTTCACCTTCTTCAAAACAATTGGCTCTCGATCTAATGAATGCACTTTTTGCCAGGTCCTGATTTGTAGCTGCAGGTCCTTAAGTAAAAGCTCTTATTCCAAATTAAGAAGCTCTTTTTTTTAAATAAAAAGTCATGTTCCTGCAATAAATTCGCTTCTTTTAACCTTTTCCCCTATTTTATTTCCTTACTTCTTTTGATGGCAACATATCTGACTTTTGTGCCACTTTTTTGTCACTGTAAATGTATATTTTGTTTATTTCTTTATGTAACTGTTTTAAAATGTTGTATGTCTGCCTATTGGGCTTAGAGCCTGTAATAAAGTGTGTGTGTGTGTGTGTGTGTGTGTGTGTGTGTGTATATATACACACACACACAGATCATCTACACACTATTAAATACTTCATGTTCACTTCATCATCATTTTGCACTACCCACCACTGCACTATTATTTTATTTAGTCTGGTACATATTAGTATTTAATTAATTATATTTTTAGTTTATCATCAATATTTAATGTTTACATCCATACAGAGAGAGCACAGTCTACAAAATTACATTCCTTGTGTGTTGACATACCTGGCCAATAAAGCTGATTCTGAGTCACTAATCTTTGTTTGAGGAGTTCCTCTATTAGAATTTTAGTCAATGAAAAAGTAGTCTTTTAGAAGAGAATTAGGCTATTCAATTTCCAATAGCCTAATTTCACAATGATTCTGGTCTGAAAAAAGGTCGTTCAGATCATCGACACAATATACTAGACGTATATCATGTCTATGGTTCAGATAATGTAAAGAGATTGATGACGTTTAATGTTCCCGAAACCACTGTAGTCTCATTTAGCCACTTATTAGCAACAGCTGTTTTAAGGACGTATAAAACCTTCAAAATTACAAGTGTACTATTACCGAACACATGTTATGCCGTCTAACAAAACGTCAACATTTCCTAAACCTGTGTTAACCACAGACTCCATTCAAAATCTCAATTTCAGACCCCATGGAGCTAAAATGCTAACTCCCTTCCGGGGTTTAGGACTCATTTCCGTGGCAATTCTGTTTTCAAATATGCTGCACACTTGCTTCACTTTTAAACTTTGTACAGGTAAACATAATGTTCCCACTTACACAGCAGACACATAACTAAGTGATGCAATCATGGAGGGGAAACATGGGGAAGTGTCTTTGAAGAAATGCTTACCCCTGTGTAGTTAGAGGAGTAAAGGTGGCTGCAAACAGTCCTGTCAGCTTTTTAGAAGCAGCCATGATATCCTGCAATCTGAAAGATAACGTGGGCATCTCAGATGAAATAACGGAGAGAGGCAGTAAACACCACAGGCTGGAAATTAGATGGAAAGCGTCAAACAAAGATTTCGTAAAGAGTTATTTAATATCTGAAATGTTGCTAGATGCTCCGACATGAAAGGCTATTTAATAAACAATAATAATACCGTAATAATAAAAACAACAATATAATAATAAAGACAATCATCGATCCCTGTGGGACTATTAGAGGGAATAAACATTTAAGTGTTTAGTAATTATTACAATTCAAACCTACCGGTTACGGATCTGTGATGTTAATGTTTCTCTCTACAGACAACAATTATCCTCTCTCTAAGAAAGTAAAGGCAAACTTCTTGTCTCAGACACCAGTTAGGGGTTTAATAATGGAGTGTCACATGAAACCTAAGCGTCAAGTGATGCTGCAAAGCTCCCTGGGACATGTAGTTCACTTTTTTTTTTTTTTTAAATACACCGCTTGTAAAAAATACAGGCTTAAAATTAAATTTGTGATGAACAAAACAAATCAGATAAATGCTCACGTATCGACTGTAGGTAGTGTGGTTCTGATAACACATTGAGAGGTTAAGATGTGCCTTTTATTTTATTTACAAAATATTAATGTTGTGTTCACTGTGTGTCGTAAACCTTGCGGATGTAAGAGCACGAATTACATTCGCCATTTGTATCAAGGATAGCTTTTGAGCTTATTTACAATTTTAAAATGAACACAAATATTGTGTTATCAGAAAATACATGCTAATACTTTTTAAGCATTAACTCGTGAAATGTTTAGAAAACTTTTTCACTTTTTCCGAGACTACTTTAAGAGATAACAAATGACATCACGATGTATGTGTCTTTCCCTCATATAGGAGGCTGCTTCGACTGCATAATAAGTGACATGGAGTCATGTTATATGCGCTTGATAGACTAGCTCCTACCATACCAAAAATCGGTCTACAAATCAGAATCAGAAGTAATTTTTCAGCCTATTATCGAGGAATAGAGTCGCAGCCTGAGACGTAAAACTCAGGGTAAAATAACCCAATATACCAGGAAGCGGATGTGTTGACGTTTGCGTCGCGCAGCGGTATCCGGTTGTGAAGGCTGACTAGCTCGGCGAAACTGTAGTTTACGGCCAGATTACAAAATGTGTACCACGAAGGACAAGGCGATAACCTGACGTTTAGGTCCGCTGCCCATGAATGGAAGCATTTTTTTGTCTTAATTCGCCATGTGTTTTGTTTTGTCCGTCGTCGTCCAGCCGGTCTGTTTAGCACAGCAGGCTAACTGGCTAATTAAAGCCTGCTTGTTGTCGGTCCAGCTGAGAAATAGAGCTGTCATGATGAGGAAATAATTAATTTAATAATAATAAAGGGTAAGAGTAAGCAGAGTGATGATAACAGCAGCTGGGGTGAGTTTGAACTTTTGATGTGCTTTATTGTTAGATTGTATGGACTAAATCATCCATTTGAGGAGAGGGATTATCATCGCTAATAACACAGGGATTGATGATACATCTTGTTTGCAGAATCTGTCAAATATGACGACGTGGCGAGAAGACTTTAAAGCTAAAGGTTTACTTAGTCGTAGTTTCTCGACACATTTATCTCTAACAATATGTTATTGTTGTGTATGTATTTAGATTGGCAGAGTAACATGTAGCGTTAGTCTCTTTGGACGTCAGAGGGTCACACGTGGGTTTAGATCCGGTTTACAGCTTTAAAAGTAAACAAGTTTCCAAACAAACTTTCTGAAAGGGGTTTGGATCAGCCTTGAACTACGGATGCTGTCTGTTTCACCTCTGTAAATTCAACATTGACATCTCGTTACTTGAATTACAAACATTCCTAGAAAACCATTTTATCGGCGTTTGGACGACTTGACCTTTTTTAAAGAGCTCGTTGTACATGATTGATACAAAGAGGTGGGTGAGTTAAACAAAAATTGTGTCTGTGATGCCCTCCAGGAGCAGTTGTTGTTCAGGTGGTACATCTTAGAAAAAAGCCATGAGGAACTTGAACATGATCTCTGATATACAATCTTAATGGAAGTATGTAGGATCGGATTCTTGGGTGGTTTCATAAGTTTGAGCCAAGCTGTAGTTGTACATTTTTTGAGATATTGCACAGCTACCACCATGCCAGCTGTACTGTTCATATTGGTGCTGCTCGGAGCACTGTGCAGCCCTGGACATACAATGTCACAGGAGGAAAAGAGCAAGTTGAGGTGAGTTCAGATGAACACGTCTTTAGAGTTTTATGTAAGACAAAGAAAACGTTCTGAAAGTGTCTATGTTTTCCCTCATCCAAGGAACCAAGTGGTTGAGATGTTTGACCATGCATATCAGAACTATATGGTAAGTAGTTTCTTTTCATATGGCTATTTAAAACAAAACAACAATACTTTTTTTTTTTAACAGAACTGCTGTTTTTGACTGTTTTTATACATGTTTTTGCTCCTGTGAATCACATCATATTGCCTTCTGTATGAAATGTCCTTCTTCTATTTTCACTCAGTACTTCAAAGGAACGTAAAAAGGTTTTTGCTGCAGCCTGCCCGTCATATACTTAATATATAAGGTGTGTTTGTGTGCATCGTTCAGGACCATGCATACCCAGCCGACGAGCTGATGCCACTAACATGCAGAGGAAGAGTACGTGGGCTTGAACCGAGTCGAGGCGACGTAGACGATGCTCTGGGAATGTGAGTCGCTCCTTGAGATGTAACGTAATAATAATGGACCAGATATGTGAACACAGTGGTTTGCGAACTTGGCAGGGGGTGTTTGATGTACAATGTTAAATATTTGTAATTCTGTTGAAGAACATTGACTTGATTGTCGTGTGGACGGTCCACGCCGTTGGTAAACAGTTTCTGTCTCCTTCTGATAGGTTCTCTCTAACCCTCATTGACACTCTGGATACTCTGGTGGTGAGGATTTTTGTTTGTTGGTTTTGTGCTTTATTTTCTTTTAGACACATATTTGGGCCTGAGTTTTAATTTAATCTGAGATCACATCATGAGAAATCACAGTAGAGAAAGTTTGACATTTTTATAAGGGTAGTGCCTTTACATTCTTGTCTTGACACATTTTTAGGAGAAATGCTTATGTCACAAATTAAACATTTCAAAGGTTTACAAAATAATTCTCAAGTCAAACTCCTGCAAAATATTCTTGGCAGTTGAAGAAAACTAATTAATTTATAATTCTGTATATAATTGAGGAAGTTTACTTAATGATCAACATGAATGTATGGGATTTAATAAATGTATACTTGTTTTTCACTCTTTGTGGGACAGGTGTATTGAATTCAAGTTCTGACATTTTCTTTGCTTTTCACTGTTTGTAAATTTTACTTTTTTTTCTGCTTGTTTGTTGGTTCATTTCAATTTTTTACCCGTTCAAATGTTACAATGAAATGAAACAAATTGTTCTTTACGTACTCCTGTTTTTGATGCTCTTGTTATTTCCAGCTTTTGAACAAGACGACAGAGTTTGAGGCTGCAGTGAGGAGGGTGCTGAAGGATGTTAGACTGGACAACGACATTGTTGTGTCGGTCTTCGAAACCAACATTCGAGTCCTCGGGTGAGCTTGGACTACACTATCAGTATACATCAATGACTAAACTGGAAATGGATGTTGGCACGTCTTACGCTGTATGGTCTTTCTGGCAAGCAGAGAACTAAACAGCTGCTTATAAAGACTTTGATGATCAGAAACTCTGAAATTCAGCTGTTCTTAATTCATAATTGTAATTGGTCTGTGTGTTCAGAGGCCTTTTGGGAGGACACTCCATGGCTGTGATGCTGAAGGAGGGAGGACAGAACATGCAGTGGTACCAGGATGAGCTCCTGCACATGGCCAAAGATCTGGGTCTCCGACTGCTGCCAGCCTTCAATACCAGCAGTGGCTTACCTTATCCCAGGGTGAGACACAGAGCAAATACACTATCACCGGTGCCTTAGAATCAAAAACAAACCTTCACATGCGATCATTGGGAATGATGGGGGTAGCAAACCTTTTTTAAATAAAATGCTTGACGTGTCTTGTTATGAAAAGTAAAAAAAATTCAGTTTTTATGAATTAGTTTTGTAGAAATAGAATTATTTTTTTTTTTATTATTGTATTGTATTGTATTATTGTCTCTGTACCATCATTGTAAAACAATCAATGTAGAAAAAAGCAACTCTATTCTTGTGTGTCAATATAAAACAAAAGGTTCTCGTAAATATTACTCAAAGGAATACCCGACATATCTACATCTGCTGTGATCATGACCACATTCTTTCATTTTCTGCTTCGCTGCTCGCAGCTGTCACATCTTTTGAACGCAGACATTTTCGCGTATGAATAGGTTTCACGCACCACCATTTGCAATCTAAATGTGTCTGTCATACGAGCAGATTGTGTCATTTAATTATTTCTTTTTGCCTGATAGGTGAACTTGAAATACGGTGTCAGGGGTCCTGAGACAAGAACAGGCACAGAAACAGACACCTGCACTGCCTGTGCAGGGACCATCATCCTGGAATTTGCTGCCTTGAGTCGTTTCACTGGTGACCCTGTGTTTGAGGTATCATTAGATATTTACTTATGCGCAAAGTTGAATTCATTACTATTTAGTGAAGCCCCCTTTTTTTAAGCAGATGTCCAAGAACGGAACATTTGGCTTTAACCACATTGTATTATAAGTAATGAAAATACAGAAGCAGAACATTAAAGTTAACCAGCAAATGCAAAAACATCAACAGTAATAATAAATTCATTTTTGTAATAAAATATTTTAACTTTAATATCAAATCTAGATCTAAACTGTTGAAGTAAGAACAGAACAAGCTCTGAAATGACGTTTTTGTCTTTGTAATTATTACACAAAACTGGCTTTACATTCTGTGCTAGCACAGCATTACATTGACACCACTGTCAAACATTGTGAAGCCATCTGCTTGTTTGAACAGCCACGTCATCAGCGCTGAGCACACACACACACACCCTGCAGGTGTCTCAACCCTGTTTATCAAATCCAGGTGACCGTTGTCATTTAACCTTTGTATTTCTAGATGAGGTGGGAGACACGTCGTCTTTTCTTTTCAAAACACCCTGTCTTTTTTACGTTGAATAATCAGTATTAAGTTTATTTTTTTCAAAGAGAACTCTGTACCTCTAGTTGCTGTCTCATCATAGCACGTTAATCCTCGTTAAGTGTTATGTATCTCTGACACAGATCCATTGATCATGAATCATAAATGATTAGTTTTGGTTCTGGTCTTCAGAGTTGTATTTAAACATCACTCACTGTTCTGCGTAGTCCTGCTCCTCCTCCTTGAGTTGTATTGACTGTTTGTTCTGTCTGTTTGTCTTTGTGTGAATGTGATCCAATCTACGTTTTTTTGGCAGATTTATCTCTTTGCAACTTTTTGTTCCTTATAGTAAGTGTCCCAGTCATCAGGCTTAAACAGTGAGGCAGTATGTGCAAAAGAGGAAAATGAACTTGGAAGTCAGTCATCTTTAATTTATTATTTATACCCATGTACATTATGTCCTAGTTGTTACTATACAAGCCAAACATCATCAACTTTACGACAGGGAAGCTAATGTTCTCTTCAGTATTATCGATCAACCTGTGTGAAAACTTGTATTCTCTATATTAATGATGTAGATATAGGGAGTGGGTCTGCGGCAGTGTCATGAAATATTAAACATTGATGGTGACATTTTTTTGATATTTTTCCTCTGCTCCGGTGTAAGAGCATGGCAGTGGTTTTCTTCCCGGCAGTGGTGGACTGTGGATCAAGCGCAGACTCAGTCACTGTAATCTTTCTCCCAGTTGACAGCTACCACATATGGATTTTTTCCATTTCTTAATCAATAATGTACCCTTCCTTTTCCTCACACACACACACACACACACACACACACACACACACACACAGGCCCATGCCCGGAGAGCCCTGGACTTTTTGTGGGAGAAGAGACAAAGAAACAGCAACCTTGTGGGAACCACCATCAACATCCACTCGGGAGAGTGGGTGCGCAGGGGTAAGATACGGGGCAAGAGAGGAACATGATTGGTGGAAAGGAATGAAATAATGAAGAAGGTGGATTTAGGAGGAGGAGGAGGGGAAAAAGCAGGGTATGATGAGGAAACGAGGATAGACGCATGGATTAGCTTTGATCTTTGCTTTATTTCTGGGTGTCTTTAGTCTGTTTGTTCGAACAGGCGGTGGATGTGTAAAAAGCAGAATTTTTGTTTGTCAACTGACTTTTCTGTATTGAAAGAGGGATGTTTGACCGTGTCTTTGTTCAGACAGTGGAGTTGGAGCAGGAATTGACTCATACTATGAATACCTGCTAAAGGCCTATGTCCTCTTGGGAGATGATCAGTTTCTGCAGCGCTTCAATATTGTGAGGAGACACACACACACACACACACACACACACACACACACACACACACACACACACACACACACACACACACACACACACACACACACACACACACACACACACACACACACACACACACACACACACACACACACACACACACACAGAGTAATGTGATGACAGTCATTTGATGCCTCTCTTTCTGCATGATGGCCTTTAGACACAGCAGCTTCTCCAGTTGAAAGCACTCTTATGCTCTGAATAGTTTTCATCTCAGGACTCTGTTAAGTTATCAGTACAGAAGTTAATATTAAAATAAGCATTTAAAAATAGTTTGCCACATTGATTTATCTGACCATTCTGTTCATATCACAAGCACGCTAACACTGTTGTTATATCTTTATCCCTTCCACTTGGTTTGTACCATTTAGCACTATGCATCTATAATGAAATACATCAGCCAGCCCCCCCTGCTGCTGGACGTCCACATCCACAAACCTCTGCTCCCTGCTCGCACCTGGATGGACGCTCTGCTTGCCTTCTTCCCAGGACTGCAGGTTATTAAATATATGAAAATAAACGTTGCTCTTTAAGGATATTTTCACGTTTATTCTGTCTGTAATGTCAATCAAAAAAAATCCTCACGTCCCAGGTGTTGAAGGGAGATATTCGACCGGCCATCGAGACTCATGAGATGTTGTATCAAGTTACGAAGAAACACAACTTCCTCCCAGAGGTGATCTCTCTCTCTCTTTGTCTCTCTCTCTCTTTGTCTCTCTCTCTCTCTCTCTCTTTGTCTCTCTCTCTCTTTGTCTCTCTCTTTCTCTATCTCTCTCTCTCTTTGTCTCTCTCTCTCTCTCTTTGTCTCTTTGTCTTCCTCCTTCTGTTCAAGATATAAACTTTTAGCTTGATCTATTTCTCTAAAAAAATAGCTTGTTATGTTTGACAATGGTCTAAAAGAACCTGTACGGCTTATTTGGTGAACCAGAACTGTTCAGTGGACAATCTTGCCTTTCACACACTGCAGTTTAGTATTATCATCTAACTGCTCTGACGACAATGCTTGGGATGGTGTGCTGACCTGTTTGTCCTTTCCTCTATTTCTCCTCAGGCCTTTACTACTGATTTCAGGGTTCACTGGGCCCAACATCCCCTGAGGCCTGAGTTTGCAGAGAGCACCTATTTCCTTTACAAGGTAATTTTTCAAGGAAACTTGACATGATGCAGATGTTTTTTTTCTTTTTTTTACTGCGACAGACTGGTAAATGTATTTTATCATGCACCAGGCTGTGTTTATGTTGATAAGATGGAGTTGATTTCTATGCGTTTACATTGGACTACTCTCTTCTCATATTTTAGAAACGCCATCTCCATTTCTGCACCCTTCAGCATAGTGAGCCCTGATTACAGTCCATAGTGATCACATTGTAATACCCTGCCCTCGGCACTGTGGTGTCTGGTACAGATCTAACAAGGAGCATGATATGATAAAACACTGTGATCACTTGCTTCTAGGAGTGGAAGTTAAATCTTCATGTACCGACTGTATTTCATGTACTGTCCTCTCTTCCACCCAGGCCACAGGGGACCCGTATTACCTGGAGGCAGGTCGCACCATCCTGGATAACCTCAACCGCTTCGCTCGTGTCCCCTGCGGTTTCGCTGCAATGAAGGACGTACGCACCGGGAGCCACGAAGACAGGTGAGGATACAAAAACTTACAGACGGCTGAGCCAACTTTAGACACCTTTCAGACATTTTTCACATGTGGGGGAAGTGTGGCTGCTTTAGTCGCTGATTTGTGAACTTTAATCTGTTGGTCTTCCCTCTCATTCTTTTATCTGCACACAAACAAACCTGCATTTCTCTCAATCAGTGCATTTACTGGAGGGACATCTCTCTCTCTCTCTCTCTCTCTCTCTTTGTCTCTCGCTCTCTCTCTCTCTTGGATGGCGATTACAGAAGAAATATAAATGACTGGCAAATGTACTTGTCAGGCCGTTTATACACATTGGCCCACCTGAGCATCATCTATGTGTGGGAAAAAAATGGCTTTTGATGTGACTAAATGTCAGCCAGCTGTTAAGTCAAACGTCTGATAAAGGAACCAGCAGTTAATAGGATCTCTAAATTAGACTTCTTCTCACCTGTCAGGATGGATTCGTTCTTCCTTGCTGAGATGTTCAAATATCTGTTCCTGC
Source organism: Symphodus melops (assembly GCF_947650265.1). Classification (NCBI taxonomy): domain Eukaryota; kingdom Metazoa; phylum Chordata; class Actinopteri; order Labriformes; family Labridae; genus Symphodus; species Symphodus melops. The sequence goes on from NC_136698.1 coordinate 15,759,598, forward strand.
TGTTTGCTGATTCGGAGGACTTAGTGTTTGATGTGGAGGACTACATCTTCACAACCGAGGCCCACCTGCTACCCCTGTCCCTCTCCACAGCCCCTCACTCAAAATCTATTCCTTCAAACAAAACAGTAATGCCATAAAACTACTACTATACAAATTGGCAAATTGATCAACCAATTAAACACATTTCAGCTCTTAACAAAATCTGCATTATAAAAGTATGATCATCTGTATCTGATTCTTCAGTCAGAGGAGGAGCTGGATGACTCTAACTTTGATTGGACGTGCCCGAACACCCGCCTTCTATTTCCGGACCCCGCCTTCCCTCGTAACCTCAGAGATCCGATCCGAAGTGCTGTGGACAAGAGCTGCCCCCGTCCTGTCCCCAACAGGGAGCCCGGTATGGGCCGTCCTCCTCTGAGGGCCCAGGACTTTATGGCAAACAACCCCGAACATCTTGAGCTGCTTAGGAGGATGGGAGTCAGTCTCATCCACCTGAAAGATGGCCGGGTGCAGTTGGTCCAGCACGCTTCACAGGTAAATGGATTTTAACCAAAATAAAACAACTAAAAAATATAGAAGACATTATTTCCTAACTCTCTTTTTGAAGTGAAAAGTGGTACAATCCTATTCCTTTTTCTCTCTTCTCCCACCCTTTATCCCCACACCTAGGCGGTGAGTGCGGTGGCAGCAGAGGATGGCGTGCGCTTCATGCAAGAGATGATGGAGCTGTCCAGCCAGCAGCAGAAAGAGCAGCTGCCTCCCAGAGCCATTCAAATCGTGTCTCATCCGTTCTTTGGCAGGGTTGTGCTGACTGCCGGCCCGGCACAGTTCGGCACAGACCTATCCAAAAGTTCCACCGGGGTGAGTGGATATGTAGCTGCCAGGGTTCCAGTTTGTTTTTCCTAAGAGAGCGTTTCCTCTCATTGAATATTTTTCAAGCGCATAGGACATTAAGGAGTATATGGAAACACTGCACAGCCCATATAACACAATAAATACTCACCAATAGTATTTCTTAACCTATTCGTTCTTCCTGTGTGCAGGTTCGAGGCTTTGTGACTGTGGCTGAACCATACAGCGGCTGCTCCGAGATCACTAACAAAGAGTATGTTCAGGGCCACATCGCTCTACTTCAGAGAGGTCAGTGTATGTTTGCGGAGAAGGCCAGAAACATCCAGAAGGCTGGCGCCATTGGAGGCATAGTCATCGGTGAGTGAACGCAACAAGACACAGAAGATGACTAACCACCGAATGAATAAATGAATTATCTTGAGTAGCGTCTTGCACAAGAAGTTATCACTGGGTAACGAAGCAGAACTCAATAATGCTGCATTTATAAACAGTATGACTTTTCCTAGCAGTTGATCAGGCTCAAGTCAGTTGTTTAATGTGCATCTTGCTTCAGCACTTGTATCTCTCACTTCTCTCCTTTTTTTTTTCTTTTCTCCCCCTTCTCCTTCCAGACGATAACGAGGGCAGCAGCAGCGACACAGCTCCTCTGTTTCAAATGGCCGGGGACGGCCGCAACACAGAAGACGTCACCTTGCCTATCCTCTTCCTCTTCCACAAGGAAGGCAACATACTGCTGGAGGCGCTGAAGGAGTACAGGGAGGTGGAGGTGCTGCTGAGCGACAAAGCCAGAGACAGAGGTGTGAACAAATTCCCTCATTTACCTCCTAAATTGTTCAAGCTCTTCTCTCTGTTCTAATCCGTTCTTTTTTCTTTTTTTTTTATGAGAATGATCTTATCGGTCTTTGACGCCTGAGCCTCATTATGTGCTCCGTTTCATAAAATAAAGATGAGCTGCAGGGACTCAGGCAGTTTTTGTAGACCATGACTCATTCCACAGCCTCCCACCAGCTGTTATTATGATGGTGGATGTTGAAGGTTTACACCCATATCAATATTTCATCCTCATTCTTTTCCTCTTTATCCTCATTTGCCAAATCCCTCTATTCCCTGTGGTGGACTGTAACTATGGCTTTCCTTTCTTGGTATTTCTTCTTTTTTCATCTCTCTCTCTCTCAACTTTGGATAAGTAGCAGCCATATTCAAAGGTAAACCTCTTCCAGGCAGCCTGATTGAAGGCAGTAAGTATTCTTTTTCTTCTTTCTTTGCATGTCGTCCACATAGAGCCTTGCACTTCTTTTTTTTTTCTTGCAATAATGATTTCACCTCTGCATCCCCTTACTCCTGCTCTACCCTCTGACCACAGGATCGTTTGTGTTATATGTGTTCAAATTGAAAGCTTGTGGCGGTCTCAGCTTACTCATCATAGCTTAGAACACGACACGTCTTTGTGTGTGTGTTTTGTTTGTTTTTTAGATGAGAACAATTTCCACCAAATGTCTTTTTACTACGTGTATCTCTTTGTCTCAGTTGAGTTGCCTAGAAACCTGAAAACAATGTGCGGCATGTAAAGCAGCTGGTCCAAGCATGTCTTTTGTAAAAGACACTTGTCAACAAATGGTTTGATACCAGGCTTGTGACTGTATCCAAAAATCCGAAAGCCATATTGCTACATTCATTAATTGAATTGTTTGTTGTCTTTACGGCCGACCACAATGTAGTTCCGTTAACTCTTTAATAAAAGTGCAGATTCTTCCCTAACACCTTCCCACTCTGCAGTTTGGGAAGCAGTTAGATTTGAAGAAACTATAACAGATCTTTTTTAATCACATCCGTGCAAAATTCACACTTTCATTTTTAGCCAGATTTGTTTTCTCAGTCGACTCTCGGTTAGGTTGTGCAGCTATGTGAGAAAGACTTTATCCTGGTGGTAACATGACTCACCATCAGCATCATGCTGCTGTCGTTGACAGCCACTGAAAGGAGGTCTATTTTTGACTGAAAATGGCAACCAGAGGGCATGTTGTACAGATTACTGACTGAGGAGGAGGAGGAGGAGGAGGAGGAGGAGGAAGGCAGTTTGTGCATCTGTGGCTGCACATCTATTTGTATAAAGATGTTTCGTCACACGCCCCTGCTTTCTTTTCAGGTGTGGTCGTGCCGGAAGCGGAGGAAAGCCGCGTAACTGAGGCAACAACTCCCACCTCTTTTGAACCTGTCAGCCAATCCCAAATGAGCACACTGGAGCTGGAAGAAGTGGCTCCGGAGGAGGTTACTCCATCACAGGAGGAAGTCAGCGCTGTAGAAGAAGAAACTAGTCCTGCAGAAGAAGTTACATCACCGGAGGAGGAAGCCAGTGCAGCAGAGGATGAGGCTGATGTGGATCAGCACGGTGAGGAGAGAGACTCTGAGGATGGAGAGGAGCAAGAGGGAGACACAGACTCAAGCAGCCAATCAGTTGACCAACTGCTGGCTGATTGGCAGGAAGACTTGGAGGCGTTCAAGCAAATGGAGAAAGATGAACTCTGACAGTCATCTGGTACGATGTGACCTGTGGCTGCAGGTTCAATCCCACTGTGGGGGGGTGGGGTGGGGTGGGGGGGTGTGGGGGGGAACCTTATGGAAACGCATCTTCACCCCAGCCTTGATGTGAAAAAGGCTAACTAGTGTGTGGAGGTGTCTTTCACGTGCCAAGAAAGCCCACATACTGTACGTCGTCTTGACCATAAGGGAGTCCTTTTCAGCCTAGTAGACGACAGCTGAGAGCCCAGAGTTCTTACCTCACTTTCTCATACAGTTTCTGTTAATCTGTGGTAACAATGATATGAATGAAATGGACCAGAATTTTGAAACATCCTCTCAGTTCTCACATTCATCTCACACAGTTGTTCTTTCTATGCATTTCTGTCTCTTGTAACTCAAATCAGTGCTGGTCCAAAATCTACATTCTAACTACTTAATCCATCGACCAATTAATTTTATTCAAATGTGACGATTGTTGTGATGAGACATTTACTGTCATGGTCTTGGGCCTAATCATATGTACACGTTGATGTGTGATAAGGAATGATTCATGTGGGGGGAAATGGCAGAGTTGTTTTAATGGCTTTATGGAAGACAAACTCGACACCGAACTCTATCTGGAGGATATATGAAGTCATATATCAATGTAAATATGTATTTGTCAAGATATATTGACTAAAACTATAAAGTGCTGCATCACTCAGGTTCTGGTTCATCCTACAGACTACAACTTCTGGACCACAACGGGTGGAGCAGACACACCCTCAGCAGTACTGTGACATGGATCACACATCTGCAGACAGCCACAGGAGGGCGCTGTATGATCTGTCTGTCGTGCTATAGCTGCTTACTGATTGGAAGTGGGAGAACTAAACCAATATGTTCACATAATAAATTAAAAATAAAACTTGAGGGAAGTAGGGAAGACGTGTGTGATTCTTTGGCTTTTTTTGTTTCCTCTGGCACCCAAATCCGAATTACCCCACAGATCCGATCAAAATCCAATCTAACTGACTGACAGTCCACATTACAAATTGCAAGTGACCAGTTCTGCCTGTCCATATTGACGTGGTCTGATCCACATTGATTTATATGGTAACGGGTTACGTTACGACGTTGAAGTACAAGAGCAACATGGATGACAAATAAGTTAATCTATTTCTGACACAAACAGTCTTGAGGAGCAGTCTACTAGTGTTTTTATGTTTGCTGTTTTCTTCCACTGAACAAAGTTAATTTCCGGCTTGCTGGATCTACATCGTTGTAATTGTCAATGGTGTCACGTTGTGACCCAGATGTTCAGATTGAATCGGATCTGTCGGAATCAGATTTGAATCGCGTTGGAAACCACCTGTGTATGTGGTTGGAATCAGATTTGAATCGCATTGGAAACCACCTGTGGATGTGATTGGAATCAGATTTGGAAAAAAAAAAAAAAAAATCGTTGTGTCCAGACTGGCAAAAAAGGAGGTGCATGTGAACAAGGCCTTTGACATTATGTGATACTTGAAAATTGGATGTTGCGTTTTAATGAAAAGTATTAAATTAGTACATTTTACTTTCCATTTAAACACGATTGATTTATCAGACTTCGTATTGGAAAATGAAACTACAAAATAATTTGAGACAAATGACATCTAATTGGAAAACTCAGGAAGAACCAAAGCATTACTGTCAAACTGATAACGGGGATGAAATAAGTATTAATCTTCAATTAAGTAAAAATAGGAGCACTGAGTCACAGCAGACTGACACATTGAAGAAGTTTTCTAATAGTGGCACTGATTTTCTAATGTAGTAGACATGCACACTTTTAATAGTCTTAGTTGTCCTCTGTAAGAATTAGTCTTAGTAATCTTAGTTGTTGTTCACCACTATTGGAAAGTAACTGGAAATAAACCTATAGATATTTTCCTGGGGAAAAAAGTGAAACTGATTTTTGTGTGGAAAACTTGACACATTTCCGAAAGACAATCTTCATTTCAATTGTTCAACGCCACAGACTGTCTTTGCTCAGTCAGCTCATGTGGATCACTTTAATTTTCTGGGGAATCATAAAAAGGAAAGCAGTCCAGACCAGGTCCAGTAGAGGTTGCTGAGTTGGTCTGGCACTCCTCAGCAAGATGGCTGCATTGCTGCGCGCAATAGTGGCATCCTGGTGAAATGACGCAAGCCACAGTTTACGTTAAGTCCTCGAGGCTCTGAGCTGCTCTCCAGTCTTCATAGCGCAGATCCCGCCCGACTCACAGCCCGGAAGACTGACCGGCTATCCTTCAGTGGACCGAGCGGAACCGGTTCATCTGAGTAAGTACCAGGGTGTGATACTTGTTAATCGACTCCTCGAGGTGTCATTTATCTACACGTCGGTGTGTTGTTTCTTTCCCTCTTTACTCCAATCTTTTGTTGTTGTTTCCTGAGTGAGCCGTGATTACCCGGCGCTTTCCTTCCTGCACACGTCCGTCGATGTTTTTGTTTTTGTTTCGGGTTGTGGGGATCTTTGCAGCGTTAACGCAGCTTGTATCAAAGCATATGCGTTTGCACATATCTTTGCACATATTCCTCGCTTGCAGTGTCTATATGCTCGCTCGGCTTGGACCCCGTTGGCTCAGCGCATTTCAAATTTTCCACACATCCTGGTTGGCTCGTGCCACTCTGCCCCTTTCTTCCCTCCCTGCTTGTCGCCGCTGGGAGGCCGTTTGCTGTAAGGGGAAACACTCAGTAGAGGAAAGACTAGACCGTAGTTTTACGTTGGTTATGGGCTGTTAACCTTTGTGGAAATGATACTAAGTAGACACACGGGAGCTTGTTTGCACTCCCTTTGCCTGCGAGTCAGCCTATAGGGAACAAAGCGCACAGATTCTCTTGGACGCACAGCTGGAAACAGCTGTTGAGCCGAGCGGCAGCTCGAGCCCCAGGACTGGACTGAGCTCTGTGGCCTGACCGGAGGCTTCTCCTACAGCTATTAATATCGTGTGGGATAGGAGAAAACCATTGCCTTCTATTAAACCACAGGCTTTTTGGTTAGAAACTACCAAAGGTAGGTTGCTCATCCCTGCTGTCTACATCTGAGGGAAGACAGGATATGCTGCTGGTTATCAGGGAAGTCAAATGAGCCAGAATTACATTTAATATACAGACTCATTTGCAGGCATCTTATATACTGAAACTTAGCTTGAGTTAATTTTAATTGTTTTATTTTTTATTCAGAAACCAGCACATTGGCATAGGGATACCATAGCTGCCTCCCTGCCTGGCTGCTGTATTCAAATCTGCCATATGGCCATTTGCCATTGTAGATTTCCTCATGTAATCAACAACAGACCATTACATCCATTTGGGGGCTGTGCAGCACCCTGGTGTGAAAAGTAGGTTGGTGGGACCAAGCATTAACGGTCACAGCAGCTTAGAGCAGGGTGACTGTAGCCTATATGGGTTATCAAGTGAGTGGATGCTTTATGTCCCCATCCCTGCTTGATTTATATATTTGTCTTTCTTCATCTGTCTACCTCCATCTGTCCCTCTCTCTCTCTCTCTCTCTCTCTCTCTCTCTCTCTCTCTCTCTCTCATCCTCCTGCATCGTGTGTGTGTGTGTTGGTGTGCAGGGGAATGTTCTTGTGTGTCTTTTGCCTGCAACAAGAAAGTCAGAAATGTGGATTTTCTCCTCCCCTTCAGCTGATTGACCAGCAGTACATTTAGCTATTTGGCGCCTGTTTGGGTCATGATGCAACACCTGTGATGTCACAACTTGACGAGGTGGAGGGTTTCCATGGTTACCAGTATGTATCCTCCGTCTGTCTATGGGTTAGTGTTTGTAGGTGTGGAGGGAGTTCCCATAACTGTATTAGACATCAACTTAGTGTGCCCTGCGTTGCAGTGCTTATTGCTGTCAGGTGTGATGAGGCAGTCAATATATTGCAGAAAGCTCTGGGCCAGCACAACACAATACCCTCGGCTTGTGTGTGTAGGTTACTGGCTTGTCATATTTTTCCACCTGACTGAAACATTAGAACTCAAGCAACAAAATATGGAGCAAAAAACCTTTAAAGTATTTGTTTTGTTTTTATCTGCGTCATTGTTTCTTTTTGTGTCCTTCTGCACTCCAGTCGACAGATCCGTGGTTGTGGGCTGTTCCTAACATTGGTGGTCTTCTGACTGTCATCTTCTGAGTCAGAAGCCAATTCATGCGTTTGCCTTAACAGCCTGCATTTCTGCTTTGAGTATATGTGTCTGTCCAATGATAAAACATTGTCTCTCCTTCTCCCTGACTGTGTTTATAGTGCAGTTTGTGTTCATAGTCCAGTTGGGGTGGGATATGGAGACAAGGTCCAGCAATGAGTTAGCTTTAATAGCTTGCCAGGTTTTTCTTATCTTTCTTACTTGTACACTAAGCGCTGTGTGAATCTCTGCATAGTGATTTCCCATCACCACCTTAGATAAAAACAGTCTCTGATTGGATCTCGTCAGGCCCGTTCTTTGGTTCGGACAATATTCCTGATCGATTCATGAGGAGAAAAGAAATGGAGCATTAAAACTTGAATGAAGCCCATACATTCAACAAAAAGACTGGTGAAAGTTCATAAGGAACAACAGTCTACTTGGGTTCTTTATCCAAACGTTCATGCGTTTGCCTTAACAGTTTTTGTCTACAAAGACAACAAGAATACAGCTTGTCATCTTATGAAAAATTTAATTGGTTGCCTTTGGGCAATGTATCTTTTAAAGTGTATTACTTGAGCAGAAGTTTTGTCATGTCATTGCAGGGATTAAACAGGATTTTTCTTGACGTCAGAACAACTGGGGCTAGGCTATAATTGCATTGTTTATTGATGTCTAGCTGAATTACCAATTTAGGGGGAAAAAACGTATTTACTAATATACAGTATATGTTTTGCCAAATTGGAAGGGTATTGCTTAGTAGTCAAATAATAGTTTATGTCAGAAGATAGTGTCACTGTTTCTGCATACATTTATACCTTGATACGTTTGTCATTAGTCTCTTGGACAGCTGATTTCAACCTGTTGAAAAATCGAATGAATTAAATGTTTCCTCGTGTTCCTGTTCCATGTGCGTCACTGTGCCAGATGATGGACATAGAAAAGAGCTGGTTTGCATCTGAAAGAGTAGCATTGTGGGTGCTATATTACACCAGCTGTGGAGAGCAATTAAACACAGACTCACCTGCAGATCCTCCGTAAAGCACCCGTAACATTTCAATGCTTCATTCACTCACAGTCTGACATCCGAAACAGCTTTGCCAATTATCCTGCTGCATGCCTGCCAATTACACACAGACTTGCATGTATTTTCTTCAGCTCTGGTAATTTTTAATGAATATTAATGCTGTTATTCTTCTATTTTGCTGGTTGTGGGTTGGTTTGTTTGCAATTCAGATGGATTTGGATGAGAAGACATAAACATGCTTGACCTTGTGTGGCGACTGTGTTGAAATAGGACAGCTCTATCAGCCATGTGCGGCTGATAGCAAATGTGACGAACAAGCACTTACCCCCACATACTAAATGCATAAAAGCAATGATGGTAAAAACATAAAAGCAGAACACCTTTTATAGGTTTACTGTCAGCAATTACATGCTGCCCTTTTACTGTTGAGGAACTCCAGCCAGCACAGACTTGTATGCTTTTACTTCAAACCACAGTAACTGTCAAAACTAAAAATACACCACTTAACTGAATCTGAAGAATAACATGTCCTCCCGTCCAAGGTGCGTTAGAAGATTCCAACTATAATAATTAACGCTAGCTTAATGATCCACCCAATGCTATTCTCTTGTTGGTGTTTCCAGCAAGTCAAAAACTTACCAAAGCATTTCTTCACTTACATTTCCACCCTTTTGATAGTGCGCTTTTCACCAACCAATTACCACAGGCTCTGACCTGCTTTTACCTCAGTCACTAACTGGAAGCTGCAGAACAGAGCAGTAGCAATGAAACTGGCATGACAACTTGCTTTTTTTTTTTTTGCTCCGTCAGGAAATCAGTCTCGCTCTCAAGAAGCCAGGGCTAGTGGAAGTGGAACAATCCGTTTTGGTGCGATTTGGCTCTACCGGCCTGTGCCGAGTTGAGGCCTAATGCTCAGATTTCAGTTAGACTAGCATGCTGGGCAAGGGTCTTTAAATGTCATCTGCATTCTCCACTTTGTGTGTCTGATGTAAAAACACAGGCCTTTTGTCAAAGATCGTGTTGGTAAAAACTTGACCAAAAGCTGCTCTTTTTTTCTGCACCAGCGCATGTTTCAGCTACGTGCAATGTGTTCCTCGCTGTCAGTCACACAACCAGCCTACATTTTTACCCCCCAGAACAGAGGAGCTCCTGTATCTACTACCTCCAACCCCCCGACTTCACTCTTTACAGCCATCCCTCCCTCTATAACCACTTGTCCTCCTCTGTGCAACAGTAAGAAATACCAAAGAGCAACAGCACACACTCAGTAGAAACCTTAACCGTCCACTGTCGTGTGTGTGTGGCGCGACGGTCCCAGGCTTGTCAGACTGATGGAGTGCTTAAACTGGGACAAGAGGAGAGGTGCAGCATTTGCTGCCTGGCTAGAGTAAATATTATGGCGCGTTGGCCCAGGAGTTGTACTGAAGCTCTGCTCAGTCACAGAGAGGACACACTGCAGCACACAGCAGTGATTCTACTTCAGGTATGCCATTTAGACTTTTGCTTTGAATGAAAGTAAGTGTAATAAAAATTGATGGAGTTTAGTAAATTGGAAAGTACAAGTATGTATTTGTTGCAGCACACAGATTAGGTATTATACAGAGGATTGATATATTATTATTGGTTTTCTGATTCTCTTTACTCACTAATGACAACACAGATTTTATGGCCTGGGGCAGCTGTAGCTCAGTATTCATGTTATTAAGCTGTGTTGTCATTGGTACCACCACCCCCTTCCAACATCATAAAAACTATGAAATTAAACATTAACTTCTGCTGCACTACAGTAGTTCACTTGTCATTGAGTTACTTAGGAATTGCCGTTATGACTCACCCTACTAACTGATACTAAACTGTGCTGTAACAAAAGCAGTGCAGTATATTGTAATGCACTGACCAGCACAGTCTGGCTTAGCACTTAGTAATTCATCGTGATGAAGCAGAGGAGGAACCTCTGCTCTGTCACAGGTGGCTGTGCTGCACTGTCTCCCTGTGGTTTTGACCACCGCTGATGTCATCACTAACCTTCCCAATGCTTTTAAATCTCTTTTCTTACCAGGATGCTGAATCACAGTCAGCCTCTCTTACTGCGGCAACACCAACTGGCAAAAAACTGACACACAAATCCATGCGTTAAAAAGATTACCTGTTATGCACCTCCTTGAAACTCTGCTCGGCCAGTTTTTCAAGCTCTGTGGTCGTTTGCTCTGCCTCTGGCACAAACCTGTGCTTCAGAAACCCTTGCGCTGATGCACACTGCTGAGCTTATATGTGCTTTGTGTGTTTATGCAAGCATCTACACTTACATCCCCCTGCACAGTCCTGTTGAGTTCCACCTTTGACAAACTGACTTGTAAATAAAAGCTTATTCACTCGACTGAGACTAGGTCACGTCCCACCTCGAGATATTCAGGCATGGGTAAGCCAGTATGTTTGCCAAATGATTCTCATTTTAAGGCCTTGGTCTTCTGCCATGTGTGAAGGATTTCTATTTAGCCTCAGTGTGTGTTTAAAAGAGTCAGAGCTTTCTGAGTCGCAGAGGTTTATACTTTTGATTTGGAGTATTTAAGGTTACACATGGAAAAACATTAACAGAAGACGCTGCCAACTCTGGGGTAAGTTTAGCTGAAAATGAAGGTTGACCTGCAGGCTGACATCACTCTTATTTATATCTAATTTGGCTACTACTTTGCCTGGCAAGCATGCCTGTGATGAATGTTAAGCATTTGGAAAGAGCGTGGATCCTGAGGTGGATGTGTGTGCCAGTTGGTATTAAGAACTCTTATCCCCTTCAGACGATGCAGTGATTTACCAGATAATACAGGCTCATCTTGTGTTTGTGTATGCGTATATGTGTGTTTGTGACAGAAGGAGCTGAAGATACTTGGTCAATATGAGGTATAAGCTGACTAAGCCTGTCCCATTGACACACTTCCACATCTACAGGAGTAGGCAAGCTGAGAGTAGCATACAGCAGCTGCCCTGTGGGTTAAATCAACACTGTGCAACGCCCCACTGTGGGCTAACATGTGGCATCACTGAGTGGCTGCACAGAGCAGAGTTACTGCTACTATCGTATGCTGACAGTGTATGTGCTGATCATGTTGCATATGGAAACTCGTGCAAAACACAAAGAGGATGCAGAGGAGTCTAAAAGCATTGGTACTCTGGAATATTCCAGTTTTGCGTCTCTTTTAATATGGTGTCTCAGAGGCTTTATTTCAATACAAAACACTGTGTGTTTGGCAATACAACAAGCCAAAAACCAATAGAGTCACAAAAGATACACACATTTAATACAGAAAAAGTGTGTGTATCATTTCATGATTGTGTAGGATGGGAGTCACTGCCTCACCTTTTTTGAAAGATTTGATAGAAATTTTTTTCAAAGAAATCCCATAATTCAGAAAAATATGGGGCTTTCTGCAATGTGATATGGTGAGGAGGTTTTACCTGGTTTAGTCTAAAATCAAAACTGATGCCTACGACAAATACAACAATTTATATAGAAGAAGTGCTTTCTACGCACAGAACATGTGCGCAGAAAGCACTTCTTCTAAACCTTAACAATGACACACATAATTTGAGCAGTAAAACCAATGAGACCATATTAAAGTCAAATAAATGTTTTGAGTTGACTGAATACATAATGATCCCTAAAGACTAATTGATTTCCTTATCTGTGTTTTTTTTAAAGTTTATCAGTCTTCAACCATGAACCTCAATATTAAAAGTCTGACTTTGACATGAAAGAGAATGCAGAAAAAGGAGCGAGAAGGGGGTTGAGTGGAGGAAAGAATATTATACATCAATAACTGAATGCATAGGCTCTGTGATCTAAGGCCTTTGTGTAATTGCATGGCTTTGTTCTGTGACATTACACACAAGTGCATTATGATTCCAAGAGTTTCCAAAAATATATTGCCCTAAACTACTTAAGGTTCAACAGAGCCACTTTGCCCTCTAATCTAGTTTTGTGGCACACCCCATTGGAAGGTTTTAGAAAAGTTGTTGTTGTTGTTGTTGACATCTCTGCACAAAAGACTTACAGTGATTGATGCGTTTCACTGTTTAAGACTGTAAGATGAGTTGTTGTTTTTCTCTCTCTCCAGAAAGCACAATGGATCAGCAAAAGATAGGATTTTAGGCATTGTTCACAGGGGACTGCCAAAAGCCACACAGATTAAGTCTCTAAAATTAAATAATTTTTGATTGAAGTAAAAGGCAAAAATGTAACTGTGTGTTTCATTTGACCTCAGAAGTCGGAAAATCCAAGTTTACATCTGATCCGTCTTCAGGAACCCCCCCCCCCCCCCCCGAAGTCATAATTCTGACTCGGAATCTCGTAGCAATTCCATTAGTCTGAGATAATATCCAACATGGCTGCTACGTGCATCAACAGTAATGATAAAGTTGTTACTATTGTGTCCTCTTTTTTGTGTAACTAAATCACACTGAGATGCATCGTGCAAGCCATGTTTTTATGTTCATTTTGCACAACAAACAACAATCAAGTTGTGTGTCAGGTTTTAGCTAACAAAACAAAAGTGGCGTCCATGTTGCTTGTCCGACTTGCAAATGGAACATGTTTAACCTGGGTGTGGTGTCAGTTCCAGCTCTGAGATCTAACTTCTGATGAAAATGAAATGAACTTTAACTCTCATTAAAGCAGAAGCCACTCCCTACCCCCATCCAATAAAAGACAAAGACTTACTCTGAGGATTTTAAAGACAATGACTTCTTGTGTGTAAGAACCTGAGTAATTAGACATGTTGGTAATTGTTAGCATCTTTATTTTTGACCTGTTGACCTGACTACTTGTAATTCAACAGATATCTGATTGTTGTGTTGTTGTAGCCATACCCTCCTCTTATTACAGACCTTATTTATTTATAGGTGTATTTTGCTTTGACCTAGCCATAGCTTATTTATATAGTATATAAGCCAAGTGATAGGCAGCTTGGCTTACATATTCACACAGCCTAACATTATCCCTGCACACAACAATGGCTCTGGGATTGCTGGGCCTATTTATAGCCTGTTCCTACACACAAATTGATGTTTCAATTCACACAAAGCTCTTCAAACAGATGCTGCCCACACACTGTAGACCCCCTTGAAACTTCAAATCTATCAAGGCTACTCCCATTTCTCAATACGGTCCCTTCAGAGGGAATCTCAGTGATCTAATATTCATATCAGTTTTACGCTAAAAGCCTCAAGTGTCTGCTCTCTGCAGTTTTTTTTCTCTGTCTCTTTCAGTGTCTGTAGCCCTCTCAAGCTCTTTTTCTTATCTGCTTCACTATACTGTGACTCTCTGACAGGTAGCATTGGCCCAGCCTCAGTGTTTCCGTGTACAGACCTCGCCCACCACCTCAGAACCCTCATTTGAAGCGACTCTGTCACAGGATTATGCCGGATGAGCTTATTTTTTGAAACTTTGCCGCTAGTGTCTTTTTGAGACGACGTGCCTGAGACTGCTTTAAGACCCTCCAGCTGTACTTATGTGAGTGAGTGAGTGAATGTGTGCGTGTGACTCGTAATTGAGTTGCTCCAGAGCGGCAGTTGTAATAAGAGGTGTCCCAGGAGGCCTGGAATAAGCTGATAGCTGCTTGCAATACGGGACGCATGCTGCAGGCCACAGGTGACACACACTGCTACGCACAACCACATACACTCAAAGCTTGTGTGATTCTGTCTCCCTTAGTTCAGCCTCCTCTCACCGGCAACCCTGTGAGACATTCATGTGTAGATTCAGTTTAGGCTCCAGAGATTGGAGTTGTTTAACCTGAAGAGCTGAGAAAAAGATAGACACTCCCTATTCCTCAAACACAAACCTCCAATATCCACAGCAGTAATATGATTGACCTAATCGTGAATCTTCTAGTCATAGTTTTGCTTTCAGTTATTACAATGTAATTTACAGTATTGATTTTAAAACTATCCACTTTTAATATTATTTAAGCACATCATTTACTGGATACTCACACAAACAAACTCTGAACGACACTGTATAATTACCTCTAATAAGGCTGGAGTAAAACAATAACGTATTTTCCATTGCTGGTAACTGTATGGAACATTTGAAAAGACACAAGCAGTCAGACCTCTTCAGGATATTTTCAGCTATTCAGGGACAATCTCCAATCTCTATCCACCCAGTATCTGTACAATGTATTAAATTTGAGGTTGTGGTGGGGTATTAGGGATTAATGGAACAATAATTTGAGTTTGTCTACCAGAGATATTGACACATGTACTCATTCATAATGTATACATCTCTAAGTATTCATTTATAGGGAACATCTAAAAACAACACTTCAAGGGTCCTTATCAAACTTGCGTTATGTCGTTTTTAAAATCAAAGCTGAAGCTGATACATTGGTTAATCAGGAATTTGAATGATCTCAAATTGTGTTACAGCCATAATAATAATACACATTTTGGATGCACTGTAGTGTTTACAACTGGGTAGAAAGAAAGTGCCTTGTTGTTGTCTGCTGTGATAAAAAGTAATGCCTTCAATCTAATAGTTGAGATCTAGAAATGTAGTGTTGGCATTTCAGCAAAGAAACGATCAGTCCCACAGGTTGCAAGCTAAATTATCTGGCATCCATTAAAAGAACATACAGCGTGGTATATCTATATAACAAATACAGCTCGCACTACACCAGCCCATATACCCCCTCCCTGCACCCAGTACACCTGGTGCTTTGTGTCCTGTCCAGAGAGATGGAGGCTGGTTTGCCGCAGCCTAAACACAGGAGTAAACACTGGCCTCATGTCAACTTCAAACGCTCTGAGGATCACTGAAGGAGGGAGGACGAGCAGGCGGCGCTCTTTTGAAGCTTTACACTTGTCTTTTCTCTGGCGTCTCTCTATCCCACCTATTTTCCATCCTGACTTGACCCTTGTTCCTGTCCTTCTTCTTTCCTTTCTTTGTTTTTATGCCTCCTTAATAAGCCTCTCCAGCCTCCTCTACTTGCTTCATCTAAGACACCCTCTCCTCACAACACAGCAAATTTCATTTTGTTGATTGATAATCAGTGGCTGCCTGAATGTGTGTTTGAGCGTCCATTTTTGGAACTGGCAGCAGTCAGATGGGCTCTGTCAATGACAGCATATGGCATGTGTGAGTGACATGGCGACTATCTATAGTGTGTTGTGCCAGACAGTGATTGACAAACAGTGACATTGAAAGCTTCCAGTCGCTGTTTCTCTGAGTGGGAGGGCATTTCCTCTTTTCTGAACATAAATCAAATGTTATGTTATGATCATGATGGAAAAGGTAGCGATGTGATTAAATGCCACTTGAGGTAAAAATCCGTACGAAGTTGATTTCTTCAATTAACTAATAAAATGAGATTTAAAACGTGTTTTTTTTCCGCTAAATCCCTCCAGTGATAAAGAGAATTTTAAAGAGTGGAGAGAGTACTGACATGTTTTTTAAACTTGTGTCATCTGAACAACATATACACATTATGTCCATTTATTATATTCATTTTCTGTTTTCAAGTGTTGTTCTAAACAGGCTGAGACTAAGCGTTCCTTATGGTCCCCAGGATTGCATCTTTGTGTTTCTTAGATTTCTAAACAACAACTTTAAAAACTTTACAGCCAAAGCAGGCAATTTGGAGCTTTTAAAACCTCACTAAACAATGTAAACTGTATACCCAATGCATCCACACCACAAAACAATGAGAGTACATATAAGACACTTATTTGTAAACAGTTTAGCATTTATGTGTAATGTTTAAGTATTTATGAGCCATGTTCAGAATGATAAATGTTAGTGTATTTCAAAATCTGCTGGATTTATAAATCGTTCAGCTGTTTGCTAACATGTTAGCTGTGTCAACTAAACAGATTGAAATTACATCAGTGCTGTGTTTGCAGACTATTCTTTACCTCCAGTAAACATAACATGTTTTAAAATTAACCATGTAACAAAAATATCCACAGATGACTGTTGTTATTCTTAACCAGAAAGGGAAACAATTTCACACATCATTTTTTGATCAAAAGCACTTTCATAAAAATGCCCACGTTACTTTCCACTAATGTTTTATGACACACTCAACCTACATGAATGGCTGGAAACACAAGGTGTGAAAAGGACACTACTGTGAGGAAATAATGTGTTTAAGGCTTTTCTGCCTCATAGTTAAAAATAGGATGCCTTAAACAAAGCTAAATGTAAGACTTTTTTTCCCAACACATACATCTCGCATTAATAACTCCTCTCAGAAGTGTTTTACTGTATGTATCTGTGGAATAAAATAGATTACACGTACTAAGCTTTTGAGCATTTTTCATTGACTGACCTTGTTTGTTTGGGGTAATGAGAAGGGACATGTTCAAAGAATACTGTCAAACAGAACAATATTGTTAATTCTCTGCTGGCTGTTTCTGTCTTTTCCAGGTGAGAGTGCGATGAGGAGAGCTTTCAGAGTGTGAGGCCATGGGCTGCACCTCGGCCAAGCAGGTGTCGGCCGTGCCAAACGATGAGGAGGGACGCGGCAAGGCCTATAGCAATGGAGACCTCTTCAGTGGTCAGTATGCACACACACACACAGCTGTCAATAAAAGATTCACAGCTCCATTTAAGTAAGTCAATCACTCAGTGCAGACCCATTGCGATCGATCCTCTTCATTATGGCTCATAGGCAGAGTGTTCAGTTCTTCATTTCCCACAACAACTGTCAACACTGCAGTTTTTTGGGAGTCATTCGTGTTGAAAGTTCATGAACTTACTAGTTAGTGAGAGTGCAACAATAAATGTGCTGGCTCAATTGTTGTGAATCCCAGTGCTGGAGATGTATTATTTGAAAAGACAATCTGTGTTTGAGGCTGGAAATGTGTGTTTGAAAGATATGTGGATTCTGACGGCAGTGAGGGTTTGCTAAAATATGCCTTTGATTTGCATCAGGAGAAATTTGGGATTTGTTGTAGAAGTTTGTCAGTCATTGTATATATACACTAACAATATGCAAAAAATGTAGGAAGAGAGAGTGTGGATGATATGCAATACATTATCATAGGTGGTCGTGATCTGTGTATTAAAGATTTTGCAGAACGTCATCTATCATCATAAATCTATAGTAAATCTGTCATACGCTCTCTTTCCTTGTCGATCTTCAAGTTAGCTTTATAAGTTTAGATCTCCTTAACTAGCAACTAATAAATTACTCTCTCCGATGTAGGCATTTATCCACAGCCATAGACGCTATGGCAACAGTTGAATACACATACTAGTTGAGCGCAGACTGAGCTGAACCAGCAACTACTTATCAAAATGAAACAGAAACAAAGGAAAGCAAATGTTTGATTATTTAGAAATTTGACACATGAAGGGTCAAAAGTAGACCCTGCTCCAAAGTCAAAGAGTATTGACATCATGGATTATTCACCGGATTAGATTGACAGATAATCAAAGCACCAAAATGTCAATAATCCATTATTCATTACTCAAGAAACAGTCTCTACTTGAATCCTGTACTTTTTACCCCAAGAATTTGCTTCCATTTTCAGTTTCACATATTTTAAACCGAATATTAATGGGTTTCTAAATTTCAGTCTAACAAAGTGTTAGATTTTAAGATGTCCCTGTTGCCTTCAGGAGTCTTTAAAAAAACAACAACATATTTCTTCTTACATTTGATCCTGCTGTAGTTTGGGCAGTTATGTGGGTCATCCATTAATTGTAGGACACAGTTTATGGTTGACATAAAGTCCTGGTCGACATGATGTCGTTTTACAGAATTGATTGATGTGATTAATCTGTAATGAATATAATGGTTCACTGCAGCTCTAGCTTTATTAATTGCTTGCTGGCTGTAATGCAGTGAGGTGCAGAAATAAAAAGTGAAAGCTAAAGAAGGAGAGAGAGAGAGAGAGAGGATGGGTGACGGAGGGATTAACAGCGATTATGAATTAGGAGCAACACTCTGGTATGACTGCACACAAGCCGATGGAGGTGGCAGATGACGACCCACAGGAGGTCTCTCTCTCCGTCATCCCTCTTTCCCTCTGACCCGTCATTCTCCCTCTATTTCAACCTCTTCCTGGACCTCTCGCTGATTCCCATCTCGTTCCGGCTATTCACTCTACTGCATGCTCTACTCATCCAACCTCACCCACCCCACCCCACCCCTTCCTGGGATATCTCTGTCTGCTCTACCATTTCCTCATTTTTTAGAGAGCTACAGAATGATACAGCAGTCGAGCGGAGAGATAGGAGGAGTGGAGTCGTTTCCTAGAGAGGATAAAAATGACGTGTTTTGACACTGCTGCTTGTCTCTTTCTCTCTCTTTCTCCCTCTCTCTCTCCACAACTGCCCTTCTTATTTCCCCTTTTCAAGGCTTCCTCTCTCTTTCGTGTCTCTCTATTTTGGGTCCCGTACCCCCCTCCCTGCCTCCTCTTTCCTCCTCCCTCTCTTCCTGCTTCCATTTCTTAGTGTTTCTACTCCCCAGTTCTCTTTTCTCTCTTCTCTGGCACAACATTAGGTCACAACCTTTTGTCCTTTCACCGCCCCTCTCTCTATTTTCCTCCCTCTTCCTCCCATCTTCTCCCATGCTCTGGATGTTGGTTAAAGGGGAATTCAGCTGAGTGAAGGCTGGTTCAGACTGCTGTTTCTGCGTGTGTGTGTGTGTGTGTGTGTGTGTGTGTGTGTGTGTGTGTGTGTGTGTTTGTGGAGGTGGAAGATCAAAATGACCTGGATAGTGTGGATTAGAGATAATAACATCCTTTCTGGATGCCCCTTCTTCTTTATCTAGTCTTTATCCCCGTCTTAGCTGTCTTTGTCCTTTACTTCTAGCTTTCTATTTCCTATTTTAGTTTTCATTATTTCAATCATTGTCACAAACTGTGTAGTCATTCTGTCCTGCTAAACTTGCCACCCTCTCCAACCTGGGTCAAACTGCCTCACTGCATCCGGTGTACTTCTCATGATGGAGGCGGAAAAGATTAGTCGGCTTGCATACACACACATCTAAACCCACAGCAGACTGTGTGTGTGTGTGTGTTTCTAAATGTTTTGCATGTTGCAGATCAGTCTATGTATTATATATGCCCTCTTCTCACTCACACTCATCTGGCAGTCTGTTCTTGTGTGTGTGCTTGTGTACGTCCCAGTTTTTCTTATGGCCGACTCTGTCAGACCTTGTCCACCAATAACCCCCCCCCCCCCCATTCCCCAGTCTCTCTGCACAATTACCGGAAGAGTCTGAGCTCCATTACACAAACATTGAAGGACGCCGAGGGAAAATAGCAACACTTTCCACAAATTCATTCTATTGATGTCTACAATCAACACAGTCAGAGCAGATTGGAGGGGACATAGTGAGTGTGTTTGCTTCTGTATGTTTATCCGATTACATACTAACATGTATACACAACGTGGTGGTGTGCAGATTTCACCATTTGTTCAAGGATCATCTCATATTTTATTGAATTTAAGTACTTGTTATTTTAGCCTTGTTTTTTCATTCACACCAATACACCAAGACAAAGTCCTTGTATATGGAAATGTACTTGGCATTAAAACTGATTCTGATTCAGGATTTAAGCGGAGCAGCTGAGTGATTTTAAGGTCTGTTCTTTTTACAGAATCCACTGCTACTGCTTGACCAATTTTGAATATAGTTTTAAGACAAAGCAGGTATTTTTCATTGAAGCCAAGGTACCTGCTAAAGGAGCCATGGAATGGCTCAACAATTATGTATTAGTGCCAGATAGATCAGCTGGTGCTTGAATGAACAGAAATTTCTCTATCAGTATGCTACGTCCTTGGAAATATTATTACACACAAATGAAAGAGAGCAATTATACATCGTTGATTGAACTTATAATGCCTAACATTTCAGGGGATTCTCTCTCAGTCAGATATGAAGAAAGAACTACGTCAAACAATGTTTCAAAGCTGGACAATTAACTTGTAGTTTTAACATTATCCAGTATGAACCATTGCATTAAACATTCAGCTTAACAGACTTTGCTTTCTCTTTTAACATGCAATCATGTTAACTATTGGATGGAGGCCTGGGCATAACAGCCATGCATTGACACCCTTTTGATACGTCAGATAAAGCTTGTCCCAGCTATCCAAAACCTTCAGCTTCATTGATGCAAATTTTAGTGTTGAATAAAAAAAGTTTGGATTCAGAGGGGACATTTTGCAAACATGAATGCTGAAATATGAAAGTTGTACTTAATATGCACACATGTTTTTTTGTTACATTCATAATGTCATCACAATATTGAACAGGACATGACAATAATGAACGTTGTCACACATTGCATATATTTCTCTCATGTTCAGGCCTATTTTCAGCCTCTGGAGAGAGAAAGAATGACTCTGTAGGAGGTGAAACGTGCTAATGAACTGAAGGGTGCTGGTCCAGTTGTCTGTTTAAATATGGCAGAAGGTGAAAGAGCATGTAACTATCACTGCTTCAACAAGTCTGCTCAGATGCTCCAGTGGTTACCTCTGCATAATTGTGGATGTTCTGGGAAGCTTCCAGGTGTAATCGTGCAGCAAGGTGTTCCTGGAAATTAAGAACACCAGTCTTCAGTGAATTATCCAAGATGTAAGGTTTGATGACAGCACCAGACTTTGAATGTTCGATTTTAGACCCAGGATGCGTCAGGATAAGTCTAAGGACGAGGGCACAATTAGGCCTTTTTACAATAAGTTCAGGAAAATAACCCTACCTGAACGTCGAGTGGCATGAACCTCAACCTCTACAAGTCTTCACATTGTAAGTTGCATTTAGCACTTTTAGGAATTAGATAGATAGATAGGTAGATAGATAGATAGATAGATAGATCCTTATTGATCCTGAGGGAAATTCAAGAAATTTTGTTTATCTTTAACATACAAAGTAATGCTGTCATATTAATAAGCACAGTTTTTAGATATTTACCGGTACTTGTAAACTGATTCCCCCTTGATTGATTTGTGTGTTTAATTGAGTCAGAGATGAGACTTGTGTTCAGGTGTAAATGTCACAAACAGGCGGGGGATGGCCTGGAGCCAGAATGGCTGGGAGGGAGGACACTCGACAGGAAGGACAGAATGACATAGCCACAGGCCAGGCAGGCTGGCTACTGCGCTCGCATGCACACACACTAAACACACACAGACACAAAAATACAAGTGCACAAAGATAGAAATACATCAACACTATTACATACGCCCAAAGATGGCTATTGAAAAAGTCATACCCACCACAAACACAAACGAAACAAAACAAAAACTTGCTGATTCATAGACCTGAGGATATGTAATAAATAATCACACAACACACACACACACACACACACACACACACACACACACACACACACACACAGTCTCTCATAGTAGTTAAGTATGGCAGTTAAGTATCAATACTTTAAGGTCAGTATGTAGCTTTGGTCTTTAATCTGAGATACAAACATGTCCACAGCTTCTTAAAATAGTACTTGACTCTATTCCCTAAAACCCTCGTCTGACGATGGGATGATGAAACACCCCTGTAGTTCCTTGTGACAGTGCCTACAGTGCAAACACACACACACTCATTACTCACAAAGCATGAAACTGAGGAAAGCCTGCGATGTGATGAGTGTTGGTTGGTGTGAGCTGGGTCACTTTGATCTATTCACACTTGTCACATTAAGCACAGTGACAATACTCAAACATTCAACCAAATCAGGAAGAAACTCACCCAAATGGCAAGATGACACTTTTGGAAATTTGCTGTTAAACAGCCTATTAGACACTAATAAGCTCATAGTACACCTCCATAATCATCTGCTTCCACCTTAATGTTCAGGTTATATAGCTTTATATTTATGTGGATTGCCCCTGTAATAAACGGGCTCTTAATTCTGTTTCCTTCTGCAGCAAGTGTATGTGCTACATGTTTACAGACCAGGACTTACTTTGGAGGGCCTGCGTAGTGTAATAAAACCCTTTGTGTGTGTGTGTCGGCGTGTTCAGACAGGAGCTGTTTTGCTCTGACACGTTTACATTCCTGACACAAACAGAACGGCAGAAAGAAAGTTGTCAGCATTTGTTTCTTTTCTTTCCCTTAAATGAGCCAACTTTTATTCCTTCTCTTTCACGCTCTCTTTCAAATGATTTAACATACGCAGGCCTGTGCAGCCCATGTTTGGCTTTACAGTGAGGTTTCTGCACATGCAAGAGTTGGACACACAGGTGGCCACTCACATGGGTAGGCAAACAACACACACATGATCCAGGTGAATTGTGACAAACAGAGTACAAGGAGGGTGCAGGGTTGGCACAGACAGACTCATGGATAAACAAACACTGCTGATAGAGTGAGGGCAAAATACAAAGAGTGCAAGCAGATAAGGCAGGGAGGTGGCAGCGTGTATCGGTGTCTCAGCTTCTTTATTGGGTAAATGTCCAGCAGCCAGGCAGTCAGCAGAAACCCACTGTGCTGTTATTGTTCTGCTCAAGGTTAGGTGGGGTTTGTTCTTACGTAAAGGTGCTGTATGCAGAGTTTTTAGACTTTCCTATCCATTACATTGCTGTCAGATTTCATGCGGTATCGCTGATTATTGTGTGACAGAAGCTCCTGTGGGAGTTGTTCTTCCTGTTGTGGCACTTCTAGGTCTGTTTTGTGTAATAATGCAGTTGTGTCAGGATCAATAGGAATATGGCAGTTATCTTTATATTTCTGACACTTAATTTTTCTGTCCAAACTTTTGCGTGGATGTATTTTATTATATGAAAGGGCTGTGGACATATACTTCCGTATATTGTCTTCCTGAGTTCTGTCAAACAATTATTGCATTGCTGGTGCCAAATATAGGCATTTTACAGAAAAAAATATGGCATGATAAACATTGTTCCCTGCCAATTTGACTTACTGTTTCACATTGTGACTCCTCACACTGGCATTTTTGACATGAATGAGGGTAACGTGAATGGAAATGTACTGGCAAAAGAAGTTGACGACAGGATAAAAGAAGAAGACAGCAGAGTGATGTTAGACAGAAGGGAAAAGCAGCAACGAGATGAGAAGTGTTGAGAGGAAAATAAGTAGCCAAGCCCTCCAGAGAGGGGCGGGGTCAGAAACAGATCACTGGCATTTAAAGCTTTAGACTCAGATACAGCCTGTGATGAGCAGGGCTGAATTAGCGTGGGGTTTATAGGCATGATGGAGTACAGGATCAGAGTGGATTTTCAACAAGCAATTTCACTACACACTTGTGTAGGGGACCTCTGAGATGTACGTAAACTTGTTGAAAAGGAGTATAATTTGTCACCTTAAGTCTTAATCAATAAAATGTGTTGTTGTTGAACCACTTGTTGCATCTATTTTAGCTGTATGGGTTCAAACCACTAATTTGCTCAGTGTAAAATATGTAACCAGGACACAACACTTCAGGCCCTAATTTACACATGTAACAGTGATTAAGGATGCATAGGTTCTGGGGTTGTGCTGTGTAGATTTGTAGATGTTACTGTTGTTGCCACTAAGTTTGTCTTGAAAAATCTGTCTAAGCGTTCTTTGTAGCCTAGTAGCTATTTATCTGATCTTTAATTCTCTCAAGCTTCCTCCTTCTTATTGGTCCCATTTTTTCTATCCAGTTTCTTTTCTCACTTCAAATACACGACGTGTATTCCCTCTAACTGTCTCTGTGTTCATACTTTTTCTTCGCTCAGATAAGTAGCTGTGGCTAAAAAGGAAAGGAAATGACTTGTCCTTTTTATACCTCAGCTCTCATGTTGACTTTCTAAGACACTGTATTCTAGTCCAGGTTCTAGTCTTTAGATAAGCTAGGGCAGATTATGTTTAAATCAGTGATATAGTCAAAATGCAGTAAGAGTAAAGGAGAGCTGATTTGACTTTGTTCAGTCATCATGAGCCTTTTAGATCAAACTGAGCTCAGTGAAAGGAGAAGAGAATCTGGTCTGTTTTTGTTTAGCAGAAGACGCCTGATAAATATCATTTATTCCTTGCTTGCTCTACTCTCCCTCCTTTAATCATATCTTTAAATTTTTTTTGAACCACCCTTTTCTCTCTCTCTCTCTCTCTCTCTCTCTCTCTCTCTCTCTCTCTCTCTCTCTCTCTCTCTCTCTCTCTCTCTCTCTCTCTCTCTCTCTCTCTCTCTCTCTCTCTCTCTCTCTCTCTCTCTCTCTCTCTCTCTCTCTCTCTCTCTCAGATGAATACAAGATGAAGGGAGTGGAGGAGGTGAAGTACATGAGAGGGGATGAAAATCGAGTGAATGCACGCAACCAGGAGAACCTGGTGAGACACACACACACACACACACACACACACACACACACACACACACTAACTCCAGCTCCACTGACAACCCATCAACCAAACATAGCCTCAGACCTTTTCCTGACAGTTTATCAGCTGAAGCAAACAGGCTCGTGTTTGTGTCCATAGGCAGCTCCGTCAGCCTCGACAGCTCCCACATAAACACTCATTCTCTGTTCTACACAAGAGAAAACACACAAAGAAGGCACAATGCACGCAGGTAGGGACAACATGCCGGCGTGTGTGGAATGTGGTTGGTTTGACTCCATCCTGTAAAACATGGTCTCTTTATCTTCAGTGAAATCTGTTTTTTAGTGTTCAAAACTTGCATAAGTAAACTTATAATCCTCCTGTCCTCTGGAATTCAAAGCCGTAATCAAAGATTACACACAAGAAAATTAGAATAAAAAGTACTTTGAGTTTGTTTTTTCTAAAATGTCTTGAATTTAGCATACACACACGTCAGCTGCCCAAGTTGTTGAAATAGTTTATTTTCTTGACTTAAAAAAATTAGAAGACCCAACGACAGCTACCACGTGTGGTCTGACCTGTATTTGTTTCCTTTCTCTCACTGTCATTATCACTGTTGTAGTTTCCTTTGAAAGACACACACACACACACACACACACACACACACACACACACACACACACACACACACACACACACACACACACACTCTGCACTATTTCGGTTGGTGAATCAACATATTGTTTATAATATTTATTTAGTTTGGTGGCAAACCATCATCAGACCAGATGGAGCTGTTGTATCAGATGCACATGAGCTATATCTGTGCTTGATGTCTTATTGCTGTTGTGTAATCAGTGCCAGCTGGGCGGGGACATAATTTGATAATGCAGATGTGATGTTTGCTTGCCGTGGAGGGGTTGTTTGATGATATAAGTTCTTGTTTTCCCCCTGAATTATCAGTTGATAATGAAAACTAATGGTGTTGTTGTCTTTCAGGAGAAGAGTAACGTGCATTACAAAGGCAAACAGCAGAAAGAGGTCAATGCTGCCAATATCAAGTCTAAGTAAGTGGACAAGAATCGAATGTGTGTTATCTGAACTGTTCTTGAAAAAACTGCTGTGTTCAGTGTCCATTAGTGTACTTTAGTTTTCTGTGGTGTGCTGATATTAAAAGGTGTGAATAAAGTGATATTTTTCGCCTGTCTTGTTGTGTATGTTGCAGACTAATTAGCCTTTGCACAAAAGGCTGGGTTAATACTGTATAGTAATAATTTAAATTCGCCCACAGGCTCATAACTAAGACAGATTACACACAGAGTGTGTGCGTGTGTGTGTACTGATGTGTGTGTACTGATGTGCTGTGTTGGGGGTGTAATGGACAATTCTCTTGATGTATTTGTTGCCTCCCTTTTCTTCTTCGTCTCCTAACTCCAATTTCCTCTGCCCCGCCCTCTCTCTCTTTCTCTCTCTCTCTCTCTCTCTCTCTCTCTCTCGCTCTCTCTCTATTTTCTCCCAGTATTCACACGTCAGAGAGCCAGCAGGAATTTTTCAGGATGCTGGATGAGAAGATTGAGAAGGTGAGGTTGGGTGTGTTTAAATGTACACGTGTGCGTATATCTGGTTAGCACGCCTATTGGAACTGGCCGAGGGGGTGTCAGAGCGTTTAAAGAAACAGCTGCGTTTTAACATTTAAAGAGACAGGCTAGCGTAGAAACATCCATCAGTTCTCATATTCAGCACTCCCTTCCTCATGTGTGAGAGGGAGGAAGAGATCAACAGTGCAGTAATGAGCTCTCATACTTCTTATAATGTCACTTGAGTTTGATCACTTGTTTCTGTCTATTGATGTAGCTTAACAGAGGAATGACACAAAGTCATTGCTTGATTCAGCTCCTTTTTGTTTTTGAACCCTGCAATCAATCAAGTGTTGATTTGCAGATGTGGGAGAAGTTTTCCATTTGTCATAGCTTGAATAAATAAGTGTTGCAGAAAGAGACTCATTTTTGGCTAATTGCTATGAGGAGAAGATAGTTAAATATGCTATTTGGACATGTCGAGTAGGCATAGTTATGAAACTGTAGAAAAATATAAACAGATCCCCAGTTCAATAACATCTACAAGGTGTTAAGCTTCTTTCAGCTAATTAGTTTGGGCTTTATCCATCAACTCGTAGTGGTTCCTCTTAATGTGGGAATCGGCCATTGATAAACTCTCATAAGTCAGTAGAGGTCAAAAACAGAGCAAAGATTAGATTAGATTTATTGCCAATTGCACAAGTAGAGGACAGTAGAAGTATTTTGGAATTTTTGTGCATTTCTCCCAGAGTCAGCTCTACACAAGCTTTGAAAAAGTGTTCAGATAGTTTAAATCTTTACTTATTTACAAACAGTTGGGAGGTTAAATTAAAAAAAAAAATAATCTTCATATATTAGATGTTAAGTTTTCTTAAAGCAAAATACTCCTGCTAGCAATACTTATTTTTCATTATTGATAAATAAGTCCTCTTTTCTGTTAACATAGTATTAAATCAGAATATAGAGGGTAAACCTCTGTAACCCTGTAATCCTTAAATCAGTTGTTTGTTCAATTATCCAAACACCTGGAGATATAGATTTCCCTGATAGAACTTTTATTTACTATTTGCAAAATGACATCTAAATAAAGCTGTCAGAAAAACGTGGTGCAGTTAAAAAAAAAAAATCCTCTCGTACGGTAAAAACGTACGGTAATTGTTGAATATATTTTTATTCCAATTTTGGTGATTTTGATGTGGCGAGGAAGGAAAGGCAGTAAAGTCATCTCTTGATGTAAGGACCAAAACAACATAATGGCCCACCTGTCAGCACTTTGCTGCCTTATCCAGAGTTTTTTTTCTCTATGCCCGAACTTGCAAATAGATGAGTGTTTGTATAGACACATCTAGATTAACAGGTGCATGCTTTTCTTTTGCATGCAGACAGATCAGTCAATTTAAGAAGATTATTACTGACTACACTCAGCGGGAACAAGCTAGATGAGGAAAAAATTGCCAATTATCCACCTGTCTGTATTTCTCTGCAGGGGCGAGACTACTGTTCGGGGGAGGAGGAGGAGGAAGATGAAGATGGGACATAGCACAGAGGCCCCCCGAGCGTTACCCCTACAGAGAGCCTCACAGTGTGTGTGAGTGTGTGAGTGTTAGTGAATGTGTGCCTGCAAGAGAGAGAGAGTGTGAGAGAGAGAATTTAATCAGTGTTTTACCAATGGGGCGCTGATGTGATGAGACACTTTATGTGTTGGTATGAGCATGTGTGTGATTTTGGACGTATGGTAAAGATAGTATTTTAATAGAAAGATAGAGAATGGGAGTGACACAGAGAGAGACAAATGGTATAAAGGACACTTACTTCAAAGCCTCCTGCCCTCCCTTTTTAAGAGTGTCCGCCCTTCAGGCCTCTGGTGCAGACAGATGGAGGTGGAAGTGCGATGATGGGTTCGACAGATGAGGGAGAGATGGAGGAGGATGTGACGGCGGAAGGGCACACATCGCCAGGAACATGGAAAAAAGGACTAGACACTGTCACAAAGTTATTTCCTTCCTCAAGCAGGACAAAATCCCTCCAACTGTCCCTCCATATCTGTCTGTCTGTCCAACCCTGAAAATATAATCCCATCTATTGGACAAAGGAAGGCCCAGGAAGTACAAAAGCCTTTGTGCGATGTGTGGTGAAGCCCCTCAGAGGAGGCAGAGGAGCTATCTACATCACCAGGATCCACTCTGAACTTTTTGGCCTGCCTTCCTACAGCCATGGAGGAGGAAATATGAGTGTGTGGAGAACACATCTGTGATATTTTAATAAGAGAGAATAAAGAGCAAGCTGGCCATTTAGAAACTTTAAAACTCTTCCTGCCTTCTGAAGTCAAGGACTTTTTTTTAAACTCTGTTCTGTGTTCACTTGTTTGCCTCCTCTTTTGTGATGTTCTTTTCTCCTCAGTTTGTTTTTTCTCTTGGCTTCTTTCTTAATGTATCATCATAATGTTATTATCATCCCCATCACCACAGCAGGCAGACTGATGCTGCGTAAGTTCAGAGCATCTGTGTCTCAGCTCCACGCATCCTCCTTCACAAACACATATGTAAGTCTTTTTTTATTGTATACACATCAACACACTCTCATTCAACTCTCATCGACCTGAGCATGTACATTTACTACAAACAAGCACACACATTATATCATCCATTTCATTTCACCAGCAGCCTGTCATGTGCATCCATCAGAAGTGTTCTGTACAGCTCTACTTCTGCTTTGGTTCAGTGTTCTCTAAAATAAACACACAGCGACACACACAAACCTGCATACATGCCTGCACACTGAAGAGGGTGTGTGGACACCATGTAGACACAGACCTCGTCACATTTTTTTGTCATCTTTACTGGATTCTTCCTGTTGTATTATTTTGAATACTTTTTCTATTAAAAAATAAAAAACAAAGATGCTCTTATTGCGTGTGTCTGTGTATTGTGTGACTGAGTGTGTGAGCGTATGCGTGCACATGTTCATTGGTGTGTATTGGGATAAGCTGAGTAATGGAGAGGTGTAATGCTGGCAGTATAATAAAAGAGTGTAAGGGGAGTCTATTTTCCCGTGGTCATGCTGCCTAAGGCTGTGCATCCAAAGCAGAGTGACTCAGAACACAGAGACTTCAATTCGCCACCTGCTGGCACAAAATGATTACTACAGGCCTCGTTGACAAGTCAATAAAATTGCATTCCAGCCATAACAAGGAAAATAGGTTTTAATATAACTTAGGGAAAGTTTTGTTTAACCTAAGGGTAATCATTTTGACATGTTTATATAAACTTTATCTGGGGAATGAATGTCATCTATGTCAGGCCATCCCTAAACAGGCAATGCAAAGAGCTTTTTACTAGAAAAAATATAATTCATGACTTTAAAATTTAAACCAACCTAATTGAATTGACAAAGCAAGAAGAAAACGCATTGTTTTCTGTAAAAAAAGAAAAGAAAAAGTAAAGCATTTGAAATAAGACACTTTCATGGATCATTACATTTTAAGGCTTTGCTGCCTCTTCCTTACATGGTCTGCTGTGACCAGTAATTCCTTTCCTCATAATAAATTAACAAATGTTTGAGAAGTTGCTGTGTCACTGACCTTCCAGATTCAGTTTGTTGGCAGTGTCTTGTTTGAATGTGCTGCCACCTTTTAAAAATTACAAATATGGCATAAATTGCACTTTTAACAACACTCTATGCTGACTGAAACGAACAGTCTGCTTTTAAACTAGAATGACTCTGAAATTCAAATCAGTACAGCTGCACCAACCGATATGTTCATATTAGCAATGGATCAAGTTAACATATTTTATGTAGAGGTTGTAACAGACGGTAATCAACCTAAAATGTGCTGGTCACTTCAGCTCTTTATACCAGTATAGCTTAAGCTCATTGTTTTGGTTTGTTTATCAGGCCTGCAACTTTAATGTGTTAGAATCA
Organism: Symphodus melops; assembly: GCF_947650265.1. Lineage (NCBI taxonomy): Eukaryota > Metazoa > Chordata > Actinopteri > Labriformes > Labridae > Symphodus > Symphodus melops. Next base: position 15,789,909 of record NC_136698.1, read on the forward strand.
ATAATTACAGATCAAAATATGTAGCTCAGACATTTTATGGCCCCTAATAGGAATACATTTGATACCCATAACTAATAGGTATCAACAAAAGCTAAAAGTCAATTTCCCTTCAGTTCCATATTTTATTTGGAAAATGTTATCGATGGAGCCAGCATAGTTGTAGTCATTCATAATAAATACAGACGCCAATATTATTTCCTGGTTAAGACATTTGACATTCAGGGAATTGATGACTAAGCAACTGTATTACACAAATGACTGTGTGATGATGTGTTTGCAGTCTATATAAAAGCTCTTCTGTTTGAGTCCATATCTGCTGAAAAACTCAATCTAATTTGCACCCTGTGGGACTTCCACAAATGCTCTCATTGAGATTAAGTTGCTTTGCATATTATGAAAGCCACACGTCTGGCTGTTTCTTTATACCATCTTTCTGTTACATATAACATAAACTGCTTGTTTACCTTGCATGACTCACTAGCAGGGGCACATCAGGTTACAATCTGCAGCCGCTGTGCTCAGCAGCAGCATGAAAGGGTCCCTGTGGGCCAATGCTTGCAGCAAGGCTCTCCCACACAGAGAAATAAATGTGTGCTGAAGGCAGACAGAAAGAGAGGGAGGTGGGCGAGGTATGAGCCAGAAAATTAAGGCGATGGAGGAGGGAAAGAGAATGTGGGAGGGAGGCAGCGAGGAGGAGACGGATGCTGCCTGTTAACCTCAGACAGGAATATGGGCAAGAAAATGTTCTTTCCACACTGACGCAAGTAGCAATAAAGATCCCCCTCCTCCCTGCTTTCTATGTTTGTAAGTGAAACAGAACCCAAAGTGTTAGAGTCCTTATTAGGGTACAACTTGTTTTGGTTACTATGATGTAAGTCTAAGTCTTTAACTAAATCCCAGCCACACCTACATCCAAAATTGAAATTTGTCCCATTTACATCAGTGCTCTGTTTTTTCTAGTAAAATTGTTAGCTGTCGTCACTGATGCAATATGGCCGATGCAATATTTAAATTGTTTAAAAATAATGTTGGTTTTATGTTTGCCATACTACAATACCATTTGTAAGTGTACCTATTGTTCACTGGTATCTATGATGCCCTATAGCATAGATATATATGCCCTATAGCTCAAAGGTACTTTGAACTATGCTAGGCTGACAGGCACCAACTTTAAGCTAGGCTACCTTTTAGCAGGACTCTTTGTGATTATATTAACACAATATTTGGATTTCACTATTCTTATTCATGAGGTCCACTGAAGTTTACAGCATATGTAAATATAACAGGATGGAGAAACTCTGTTAATTCCTTTGTTTTTACAGGAAAAAGCTGTGGCGTCAGTCAAAAAGGCCCATAGCTGGAGTTGTTATTCTCAGTTTACCTACACATCTGACTAATTTATTAAGTTACACATTTATTTGACATAAGCTATTTTGTTAAGATAAAATGAATCAAAGTAAAACAATACACTAATAAATTAGGTTAAAAGTTAAAGTTATATTTAAATATGATTTGTACTGTTCTCTCTATTATCCATACTAATACATCTTCATTAAGAGATGGTTACTGTCTTATTTCATGAATGTAAAGATATGTTGTCTTGACCTTAACCTGTTATTACAAGCTAGCAAGTTTTCTTTTTTGTTACTTCAAAAAACAGATCAACATTTTATAACAGCATGCAAAAGTAATTTCTATCAATTATAACAAAGGATTTAATCTGAGTATGTCAGAGCAAGTCGCCTACCATTACTGATAATAAACCAAATACAGTATGAGGCTACACATGATTCATTGCTCTGTTATAGATTCTCTCAGACAGTCCCTACAGTCATGAAGGATTAGTTAAATTAAAAGTGATCAAATTCTCTGGGTACTCAATCTAAAAGAATAATTGCAAACACAGTCATCTTCCTCTTCTGCATGAGTGTGTGAATGTGCTGTAAAATGTTCCTGGCTGGTGAGTTAAACCACTGAATCAACTGAATTGTGCTCATCTGATAATTAAATACTCACTATTAATTAGCTGGCAATTGCTTTAATCCAAAATATTGCTTCTTTTATATTGCCAGGTTTACATAATGAGGGGGAAAATCTGTGTCTTTTCCTGTGTGCGCATGCATGCAAACATTGCCCACATAGAGGGAATGAGTCAACTGAGAGGCAAAGGGATGGATCTGTGCCTGAATGCCCAGCAGGGCTCTGTTCAGTGTCTTAACTCTCTCCAGCAGCTCATAGCTGCCTTATTTCCACTTTGGAGTAAACTTCCTCTTGCAGCTCCTAACCCATTTATTAGGAAATGTAGCCGCAGCCCCTTTACCATTCCGCCCTAGCTCAGGATGGAGAAGTATAATTTCACCATCCATCTACAGCAAGGGTATTCTCAAATGTTGTGAATAAGAGCTTCTCTCCCTGTCTCTGTCTGTCTGTCTGTCTGTCTGTCTGTCTGTCTGTCTGTCTGTCTGTCTGTCTGTCTGTCTCTCTCTCTCTCTCTCTCTCTCTCTCTCTCTCTCTCTCTCTCCTCAGCACCCATTTGTATGTAAAGCCTCTTCATGCAGATCCATACTGTGGATTACCTTGGCAGAGAAGCAGCTCACATGAGGCCAACACTTTAAGTAGTATGGATGCATTTGCATTCATCCTGCACAGCTACAAAAAGTGACCTACTTAAATCAGAGGATGTTGATTGCCAAGTGTGAACACATCTAATTTCATATATGTGCAGTCTTGCAACCCTGTAATTTCAGGTGCAAGTATTTGACAACTCTGATAAATGAAACGTCGCTTGTGGATTCCCTGCATCACTGAAGTGTTGTGCAGAGTAGGACGGATTGAAATGGATTCCCGGAGACGATGATTGCTTTATGGTTTTGCAGTCATATTGTGTTATACTGCATTGTGCCAAACTTGAATTCAAGCAATCGGCGGGAGGAGTACAAACGGTCCTGAGGATACTGAGGCAGGAGATGTTTAGTTACATGCATTGGACAGACTCCATCAATCATCTGACAAGGGTGAGTGTTTTTGTTGTCAAACTGTTGGTCAGAAGACAGGACATCGTTTGTGATGAATGCGTTGAGGAGTGTAAGACACATCTTCAAGGATAAAACAAGAGCACCATCTGCTGGTTTTGTTTCCCATGATGCTGACAATGATACATACGTGCAATGGGTCCCTCAGAGAGCTCTCTGTATGATCAAGTACCATCTGTTAGAGATGTAAATCACTGACAGCTGTAAAGGAGGTACAATGTTATGAGGACCTACTCCGCCAATCAACCAACCCATCATTGACACATACATAAATCAGTTAATCCAATTCATCCCAGAGGGGTAAATTCTGGTTCACACTATTATTTTTAGGGACATGCTTCTCACACACACAGTCCTGAATCACACAGCAGGACCTGGGGACATGCATTAACGGAGAGATTTCAGAGTGAGGCAGCTGCCCCAACAGGAGGCACCCACTGCTCTGGTGGCGGTTCAGTGCCTTGCTCAATGGCTGCCAAGAGCAGACAAATCCAGAGGCTAAGGTCAGTAACAAAAAGCAGGCAGGAGTCATCCACAAGGTCAGGATACAGAAAACACTAGGACTAGGTAATACGAGGAAAACTCTAAGAACTGGCAACATGAGGGAGGACTTAAATAGCATATACAATCAGGGAGCAACGAGACACAGGTGCGGGTAATCAGGGGCAGGGTTGACACACAAGGTGGAAAGGAGAGGAGGACCTGAAACACAGCGACCAGGGTAAGTAACATGACCTGAAACAGGCTGACTCCTGTCTGTTTCCATTATGTATGTCAGTATATAAGGAAACAGCCTTGCCACTATCTCAGTGTCTGCAAACCTTAGATATTCTAAATACATTTTAATAAATCAGCTACTACAATAAATCAGCTATTGACATTTTTGCAGAAATTAACACGTTTGACATACTTTTGTTGGGATTTTCCTTATTATTTTGTAATTTTGGACCAGTTTTGAAAGAGATACCCTGCTATTTAGAGCTAGAAGCTATGCTTTCTCCATAACCACAGTTTCACTGAGCAAAAGCTTGGCAGGTCCTAAAGCATACATTTATCTCAAACATATCTAAAAATGAAACAGTTCTGCTCCATAGTTCAGTAGCAGAGAGACAAATGGCAGCATGTCAAATCATAGCCACAATTACAAAGCAGATGTTTTGCTAAAACAGAAACAGTGCATGAACCATTTGAATAATGAAGATGTATAATAGACGCCCCGGTGTTGAAGACTGATGCTGGGCCAACAGGGTGAGGCTGTTATTTTGAGAACTGAGAACTAACTGCAGAGTGGAGTGACTAACACAAGACATAAAGTCATTTATTTATTTTGAGTTTGGTTGAAAGCTAAACATTCTGTGTCTAATTTGACTAGACTGTGGCCCTCAGGTTCTGTTTTTGTGCCATCACCTGTTGGCTCTTGTTGAAGTTGACTTTTAATCTTAAATTTAAAGCTTTATAATAGAACTTTAGGCTATATTTGCAAATGTTGATGTCAGAAACCTTTACACAAACAGAGATTTTTTTAGATTTGTTGCTGCTATTCAAACTGTGAAAATATGGGCAAGTGTGTCTAAGAGTGTGTGGGGTTGGGAATATGTGGTGACTTTTTTGTGCCAATTTAACTGCCTGTTGGAAAGCACTAGAGGGAGCTAATGGATTACTGGGACATATAATCGCTTGCTCTCTGCTGTCTGTCATCTGTGGTAACTTTAAGCACCCAACAACATGGCAGAGTCTTCAAAGAAAAGGGTAAACATTACCAGGTGGCTGATCCGGACTTAAACAAAGTTTAGATGAGCCTGGGACAGAAGTAACAAAGCTACAATTTCTGTTGTACACAACACAGGGTTATCATAATAATCTCAGAACACAGAATATAATGTTATCACTTTTGCAATGCATTGACAGCAATCTTTCAAAGTGGGGGTATATCATTTGGGACATATATACCTTACACCATTTTGAGACACATTTATAATGTTTTAATTTGATGATTTTTTGGTTTTGTTTGTGTTATGTTGTCATATGGGCATTTGCTCTTTGCTCATGCACTATTGGATTTATTATGATGCCATCATTTTAGGTTTTCAGTTTCTGCTGCCACAGACAGTTTTGTTGTTGCATTTAGCAGACATGAATACTGTTATTTTTTTTTAACTCATTCATCATAAATAACCTTTTGATTTCCATTTTGCAAAACAAAGAGAATTAAAATAAAAAACGTGGAATTACACAAGTCCTTATAGCTGCTTATTATTTCATTGTGTTCTAATTCGTCTTTTGTTCCAAGAATGTTTGCTGCTTCAAAGAGTTACAGCTTTGTCAGTACATATGAAAAACATCAACATTGAAACAAAAGAGCTGATGTCAAAGAGGTGACTTCACGCTTTGTGACTCTGCAGCTTCTGAGAGTTTATCAAGACGCAAAGCATTGGAAAGGGAAGAAATATTCAGGAACCAACAGAAAGCACGATAAGAAAAAGATATGGATCAAATAACTAACTGATACACTATTATTAATAGTACCGTTTTCATCGTTGTTGTTATTCTTCTTCCTCTTTTTCTTATAGGCTATTATAATCAACGTTAGTAGTGGAATTAGAAGCACTAGGAGTTGTAGTCTAAGTTGAAGTGTCTAAGGTGATTATTAGTAGTAGCCTATATTGAAAGCAGTTGTAGTTTGGTTGTAGTGATGTTATTTGGGGCTGAGAAAGTTAGTGTCCCTGAGGCAAAACTCTTTGCCAGCGGCAATCAGCAGGGTGTGGGAGGGGTAAAATATTGGGGAAGCTCTCCACCCACCCCATCTCTCCTCTTTTACCTTCCTTCCGCCCTCCCCCTCCCACCCTCTTTCTCTACCCTCTCCTAAACTCTCACACTACTCTCTCGCTCAGTCCCAGGGCAGCTGAGGGTCCAGGTCGGGTGGAATTCACGGTGAAAACTTGTGGCGAAGATGCGGGCGCTAGGGGCCGTGATAGTCTGGGTGCTGTGGGCACTGCTAGGCGCTCTGGTGCCCAGCGGTGCATCGGAGCTGGTGACGCTAGTGCAGGAGCTGAGCAAGCCAGAATCTGTCCTGCTGAAGCCAAAGGTTATGATCGCCATTGTGGCTCGAAACGCTGCGCATAGCCTGCCACACTACCTGGGCTGCATAGAGAGGCTGGAGTACCCAAAGGAGCGCATAGCGATCTGGTAAGTGACACACGCTTTCGGCTGAAAAAGGATGAGGTTTGTCTTTTGTTCTGACTCAATAATAAGCTACATTTAAAACACCTCTACACAAAGATTTATGCCAGTAGAAGATGTATAAAGACAGTGTTACCAGACAGTTCTTTTGAAGTTTAGATGTCATTTTCAGTGCGTAAAGTAATATTGACAATGTGTACTGGAGCGTTTTGTGGGCGTAAGAAAAGCAGCGTGTGTTCGCGCTAATTATAATAACACAAAGTAAGAATCTGCCCACAAACCTGTTGTTGCGTTTTACGATGCACTTACCTCGCGTGTCTGTCGGCGTCCAAATTGCACGCTGTGGGAGAAGATGAAAGAGCCTCTGTGCATTAATTACGGTTCCCTTCGTCTGATTCAGCACAAAACTGCGAAAACTGGGCTTTAAAACAGCAGAGCAGGCAGGTATGAAAGGGTCTCAAGGTTGGGTCCCATATGTGTTTGGATCTCATACTGAGATAATATGAAACTATCAAAGAGGGAGTCTGCAGATGGGGCTGAAAGTTGACAACGAGTGGGTCTGACAGCAGGCCTGGGGGGTGCTGGAGTTCTGGAAAGTCATGCGTAAAAAGTGTGTGCTTGCGTTTTTGTGTGTGTGCAGAGTTTAGATAGAATCTCATGGAAGCTAAACGATGTATGCAGGCAGGTTGGTTATTAGAGTTCAGATTTGAAGAATGTTAGATAACTAGAATAAAAGTCACATTGGGCTCTAAAGGTGGAGGTGTTATCCAAAGATCATTTAGTTTGCACAGACTGGCAGTTTTTTTCTGTTTCGTTTTCCACCTTTCCCTGTGCTGAGTGACTTGCTTTTGTTTACAGATTAACTGTCTGTTTCCAATTCAGAGACCCTCAACAAAACTCACAAATGCTCACCAGAGAAACTCTATCTGCAGAGTGGGACCCCTTTCTCTGGAGCAAAGTGCCCAAGTGGCTGAGCTAACACAGCTTTGTTAGTGTTTTAACTAATAAAAGAGAGGGCCTACTCAGATATGAACAGCATCTACCCAAGTAAATAGGTAGGTAGATGCAGGTGGGTTTGTATTTCAGGCTTATTAATCCTGTGTCACAACGGTTTGTAATTTTACAGCAATGAGACATTTAGGGAACGAGACCAATTCAAGACCAAAGCAGGATGAGACCAAGAAAACACCAAGACCATACAAAACAATGAAAAATCCTGATCATGTGTGCAGTGGCATGTCACTAATTTAGACCATAAACCGTTTTTTGTTTTTTTTACAAGATGGAGTCCTTTAAAAAGTAATATTAAGACCAGTCATGACAGCGAGACTGATTTTGAATACCACTGCACTTTTATAAAATTTAATAATTTGCCACATACTTTTAGCAGCTATCTGGGCCTGTCTTTGATAAAGGTCACGTTGATGCATCTCCCTTTAAATCCAGTACTGTAAAAAGTTAACACATATAAGCCAACTTAGAAAATGGAAAAGGATTGTGTAGGCAGCACGAGTGCTGTCGGAAACAGTGAAACTGTACTTGTTACTTGTACCCAAAATTGGGTAACTTAATGATACATAACTCGTGAAGCTCTGTGCTTATTTGTTTCTCTTTGTCTTTATTATTTCTACCCAAGATGTGAGCCCAATACATGTTAAATCCCAATGCAGCTCTCACTCAATGCATTTATCTACATTCTAGCATTTTACAATGTGCTGCGGACCACTTATTTACTGTTTAAATGTCAGGACAACCACAAAATACCCACATCCACCGAGAAGTAGTAAAGCATACAGTGCCTTAACTACTGATAGATCCCCTTTATGCTCTGGCAAATTATTTGAGCTTTTGTTTTTAAAGTACTTTTTGCATTTATTTGAGAGCACAGAGAAGCTTTGGAGAATCAAATAGAGGGGTTGATGTGAGAAAAGGATCTCCATCTGGACGCAGGCCAAGGACTTTGTGGTTCCATGATACACATCTTCCATCTCAAAGCAGCCAGGTTGCTCCACTTCACTGCCATCCACAGCTCGTCTGAATAAATCATGCACACACTGATGTAAAGAACTTGAGGAACAATCAGGAAGAAATTATATCAACAGCGTCTGGTTGTAAAACTCCAATTTGTGTGTGGGGACAAAATGTTCTTTACTGAAGTTCCTTTAAAGGATCAAAGGTTGAGCAGAGCAGAGGATTGTTTTCCCTATTCATCTCCTCTTTACTCATTTAAAATATTGCTATTGCAGAAGAAGCAGAAAAGAAGGATATAGATGATTTAACATAATTATAAGGGTGTTTTCTTTATTGTGTAGCAGCAGCAGTGGGAACCCAGCTCTTCTTTCAACCCCACCCACTGGATAATGGAAACTTGTGTTAACATGTGTTTCTACAGCATCTTTTAGAATGGGTATGTTGCAGCACAAGACAACATTTGAAACATAGGGGGAGCCTATTAGGATGAAGCTGGGGGAGATTTTTTCATTTGGAAAAGATTACTTGTTACTTTCCATTTTCACATTATGCTCTCCTGAAACTTTCAGGGGCAGGCTGGAAATGAGGTAAAAAACAACAATGCTTAAATGGAGTCCAATGCTTGGAGACTTGAAAACTCTAATGGTGTACAGCAAACATAGTGAAGCAGTTTCATTACTTGCATGGAGTTTACATTGGTCGTGCTTTTCTCGTATATTAGTGTCATCAGCCTTGCCTGCTTTCTAGTGAACCTTTCCAGACTTAATGCAGAACATTTACTGAGGGACTGGCAGAATAATTTCATTTTGGCCGTTTGCGTTCCCAAATGCAGCTCACCCAGAAAATGTGGGGAATTCACGAGTTTTGTTTGTGTTTGTTATGTGACAATGCACGAACATTACACAAGGATTAGGGACTTTCAAAAGTACTCGCAATGACCAGGGTCTTAATAGTAATAAAATACTAGAAAGATTTTGTTATCACCCCAAAGGTCCCTGCACCTGGGGTACTCTTTGTGAAAGTACAGTGACTTTGAGGTGGGACCTGGTTTTGCAGAACATTTCTGATTGGTTGAGAGATTGCAAGCCTTCATTAGTCCAGCAGAGCTGGCAACTTCTTTGACCATTTGGATGTGTTGCTAACCCATGCTTAGATACTTGCAAACGTTGAACAAGTAGTGCCTGTCAGTTTCAGGATTCACTTTATTACATTTTGGAGAGCATGGGATAAGGAATAGTCCTAATGATGTTGACATACAAGAGATAAAAAATACAGTAAAACAACAGAGTAATGCAGCGTTAAAACTATTATTTAGTAAAAAGATACATCAGTGAAATTTATGTAAACCACCTAAGGTGTGGCTTTTACATGTTAGCAGAATAATTTGCCTAATTGTTAAAGTCACTTTGTGTTTGGTGGACATGTAAACAAAATACTCCAGAGGGACATTATGGTTGGTACTTTTGGTTACAATAAAGCTGAAGATCTTTGGTCTTGTGGTGGAACAGTTGACAATATATCATACATACAAAAATTAAAGACATTAAATGCAACCCATTTTCACACATTTTTCCATTGATCCAGGGCAGATCACTGAACATATGAATTAAAGGATTGCAGAGATGGAATTTGTTTTTACAAACCCATGTGATGATTACAGAGCAATTAATTTCCATAAAATCTAAATTTTTAAAACATTATTTAAAAATAAACGTATACAATGTAAAATCTTCATTGGAGCAGGCATGGTGGATTTGTCATGAGGACAACAGTCTTTAAACTGCTTAACAACCCAGTCAAATGACAAAAAGATCCCCAAAATCAAAACACATGAAGATGTTGCACCAAAGATTCCTGAATTCCCGTTTACAGGGTAATCTGCATTTAAAGTCCAGGTCATGTCCCCTCCACCCTGTTACTTCAGCCCTGACCCACAAGACAGTTGGGACGGTCAGTGAAATCTGCCTTCAGAAGTTTTTCCCTCTACAAGTGGGCGCAAGTCTGACAGAGAAGTGGCAAAGTACTCACACACTGCTGTTAAAAAATGAAAGAATGCAGGGTATTCTAGAAAGTGGGGGCTGAGAAGGGTGGGCAATGTGGGGAAATTACCCAGAGGGCATTGAACAGGTTGGTTAATCCACATTCCCACAGTAGCTTGACCACAAATAATCCTCAAACCTAGCAGGAACACAGTGAAATGTGAGGCTCTATGAGTCAGTTCATTATGTTTACAGAGAAGTGTGATATTCTGGACAATGAAAGTTCTGGTACTCAGTTTTCAAAACACGTATTGGCCAAACTCATTGTGACTGAGCTTTGCAGTAGGTCAAAATAAAGACGTGTCAGTTCTTTTTAGGTGACAGGTGAGATTTACATCACCTCTGAGAGCACTGTGAAACTGAGGTCAGCATGAAGGCTAAATACTAATGCCTACCCTGCAGCAGGATGATCCTATAAGGTCCTGAGGTTGGACCTGACCTGGCTGGCTGAAGTTTTGTTTTGCTCTTATGTCCAGGTGTTCTGCTTATCTCGATGCAAATCAGGTGACAGAAGTTCCCTCTTGGCCTCAATGTACCTTTTAATGTTGTTGTCTGTTCTGATGTGTTTGACGCTAAAGCTAGCAACAACTCATGTTTCTTTCTCCAGAGTTAAAGAATTCGCCTCCTGACAATGCTAAAGGTAGCTAATGGTCCATATCCATGTGACTGATAATTGTCTTTCATTATGCTCAGTTTGGGACGCTAAAATGCTGTTATGACATACTGTTGAGTTCTAAGTTGTAATTCTTTTGAACTTTAGAGTAGCCTATCTAACTGTTGTCATTTCACCAGTTCACAGTTGAACTACGGAGAAGATAATGTTGGCCACAACAAAAGTCTTGAGGGAAATGTGCACACTTAGCAAGACATCAGGAAAAATGTCTGCCATGCACTATTAGCCCGTTATGTTTAAAAACATAAAGTGATATATTCTTAGGTTGTGCTTTTACAATGGATTATTTGCTATTATAACTTCACTTGCATCGGGGATTATGTTGACATTTAGACATTACCAGCATAAACTCCAGTGTTTTTTTTTACAACAAGTAGCTTCATAGTTAAACAGTCATGGTGTTTTATTAGCCAGTCCACATATAAATTAGCGCTTTTCTTTTCCTAATTAACCTAACACCTTAGGCACAAGGCAGACACTCAGTGTATTAATCTGCTTTTGAAGCTGATTGTCGCTGGTTGCCTGCTGCTCAATGCCTGCAGGCTGCGTTCAGGTGGTGAAGTGCTTTCCCAGGTGCTGATGATGATTTGTGGACCCTGTCAGAGAAACACTGAAACTCAAATAGAAGAACACAGTACTGACGTTATCCTTCCCCGCAGGACTGCTTTTCTTGTTTTTATAATATTAAGTTGTGTTTACCTATTCATCACATAGACTCTTATTTCACACTTCGTGCTGTAATCAGTGAACTTTATACTTACAGATCACACAGGGATATGGGTAGGTTCATGGTAGGCCTATGTCTTTTTTTCTAGTCAATTTTATTAACCAACTAAATATTTTATTTTACAACCACTGTAAATCCTGATGCACCCCAAGGTACGATGTGCCTTTGTAAGTAAAGAATTTTCCACAGCTACTGAAATACGCAAAGCTGAATATTTCTGTGACAGATGTAGCTTTTACACTGCTATATGGAGAAGTGTGATGTAACTTTAAATTCTATCTACTATTTCATAAGGAGATTGACCTTCACCCATGGGGTATCCTATCTGATATGACTTACATCGAGGGCGTCTTTTTTAAGGTATCTTTAAAAATGTGCATTGAGGGAACAGAAAAATTGCAGTGCAGTGTCCTGCACCTCTTCATCCAATTGCCGAGTTTCATATTTTAAAATCACTAAACCAGAATCAGAAAGTATTTGAGCTTCAATACGTCACAAACGTTTTGTTTCGTCATTTATCTTGTGTACCAGCATGGCAATTAGTCAGGTTCTGTTTTATTTTGACTTTTGGACAACTCCTCTTACATTATAGTACACTCTTAGGAATCATTACGTCACTTATCATTCAATAGTAAAATAAGTTACTTTCATCATTAAGCCATCAAATTATCATATTACACAAATTCCACACATGCCATATCTTTTATATCAAACGTGGGGGCGTGAATGAAAGACTTAACAAGAAGTCATACTTAATGTAAACATTTTCTATTTTCAAGCTAATCTAAAGGGGTTTATCTTTAGAAGTTAGAGAATTTTCTCAACTAAGAAAGGATCATATAATCAGAAAAGATAAGATCTAAATCATAAAATTTGAACATGTGATTTTACTGAACAGAAAAAATAAGGTTTGAAGAAAGAATTATCTGTAAGAAGAGTAATCTGAAATTACCTGATAGATTTATGTAGAGCAAGAAACAGTGAAACATTAACCTCTGACATGTAGTGTAGAGGTATGAAATAATTTTTTTTTAAGCAACAACAAATACCTCCAGTACTTACATATGTATAAACAGAGTAAATTGCCCACAGATATATGTTTCATGTTGTCCATCTTGCTGTTGAAATGATTTTGAACAGTTTTAGAAAGTTACCGCATCTCTTAGTTCATCATACACATTAAGACACGTGGTTGAGGTCATGCACACGTTCAGGGAACCCCACCGACTGAAGATATGTTTTTTCACTCTTCACTAATTTCTTGGACACCGTTGATGGTTTGATCTGGTTTCACTTACTGTGCAGATCTACTGTTTCTTATCCACATTCAGAGAAATGTAACAGAGATTTAAAAAATAATGAAATGATGGAAAGAATTAAAAAGGTTTGGAGGTCTATCAGTGTTGTGATGTTACGTTATTGCACCAAAGGATTCCACATGCCAGGTGTGTAACCTTAGGCTCTATTCCTCTATGGGCACATGTTGTCCTTCTGTTCTGTATCACAGGGAGTTTGGAGGAAAGTATTTCCAAGTGAATGGGATAAATTATCACAAAGCTATTATGTGTTATCTTGGGATGACAACACAGCCTTTGTGAATCATTAGCAGAATATGCCTTTGCTGTGTATAACATTTTATTGGATCACAATGAATGGGTTTGATTATCATGGTCTTTTACTTATAAATTGCAAAAGGCCATCTTTTTCCACTTACCTGTGTTCTTTTGTTGAATGCTGCATGCATGATAAGTGTGTGTTTCTGCACCGCTGTGCTCTGCTGGCTCAGTCCCTGTATTGAATTTACTTTCCTTATTACTTCATGTGGTTAAGGCCCACAGTGAGCTTGTAATGTTCACATTTAAAGGCCACAATCATCCCTGACCTCCCAAAAACAATCACATGAGGAGTGATATTCTGCAGTCACATCCAATCCTTGGGAAAATTAAATTGTGCTCAGGTATTTGACATGAGAAAAAAAGTAGGGTAAAAAAAACCCCAGATATGCAGCTGGTAGCTGGTTATAGACATAGAGATATATCTTCTAGCTACTCTCTGGACTGGATGCCAATTTATTTAGTGAAAAAAAACACAAGATATTATCCTGCGATTAAGGAACATTTACTGGACATTTGACATGAAAGCCACAGACTTTACAGAAATAGCTTGTTTAAGTTGAGTCTCAGATGGTTTAAAATGAAACTGGCAAAATACATCTGGCAGTGTCTAACTGCCTCCCTGCTGAGGGAAAACCCGCCATAGAGATGAAGCTACAACTGAAGTGTGTTCCCTCTGTAGGAACACATGATATTCTCTCTGGAGAGCAAGTATTGAGAACAGAAAATGCAAAGGCATTGTTCTTTAAAATTAAGTATAACTTCAATCAAAGAAAAAAATAATAAAGAAAAAGAATATTAATGACAATTGTTTTCTTACCAAGTCCCATTAAACTAAAAAACAGTGAGTTAGTTCGGAAAATAGTTTTCACTGAAGAAATTAATCTTGAAAGAAGGTTAAAATGTATCGGGTTGCTTTAAAAAAAGCTGGGAGCTGTAGTGTTAAAGTTGCTGTTAGGAACATTCAGTTGATGTTGGCACCCCTTTTGGACAAATGGTACATCTTATGTCTTTGTTGACTTTTTACATGAAATTCGTAAGAAGTATGTTCAACACAAAAGATCACCCTAAAATCTTTAAACAGTCTAATTTATCACTCATTGGGAATGGAAAATGTAATCAAGGGCTGTTTGCAGCATATACAGTATTATCACTTCTTCTAACACCTGTCCCTATGGATACAGGCAATGGAAACAACTGATGTTTCTATCTTTATGCTGATATTCTTGTTTACTTGTGTAGGTCACATAAAGGCATTAGTAGTTTTAATTTGAGCCTCTTTCATATCCAGCTATATCCAGCTCCTCACAGGAGTGTTAAATAGAAACAAATAAAGTGCATCCGTTTCAGGCTTTTTGCTCTCTAGAGTGGGGACTGCAGCAGGACAGGGACTTTGTGATTATATCCAACAAATAAATTAATACATAAACAGACAGCCTGTCTTCACAGCGATGAAGAAACCTTTCATTGGGCAGCTGATTGGTGTGCTTTTTACAATTCTGGCATCAAGTGCAAACCAAGCAATTATCCCAAGGCTGTTGACGCATCACTTTGAAATCGTCAGTGTAACTACAGATATAATGAGTCACCTCTTTATTATACAGGTTGAACGCCTGCAGGGTATATGTTGAAACTAAGAGATTCACACCTAATGGCAAAATGAGAGGAAATTATGTGGCCCAGTGTCCATTTTCCAAACACAGTGACTTCAGAGGCTGCTTTGTTTCAGCATTTCACTGAGCCTCTCAACCAGCAAACAGAATTCAGCTGACAGTGTTTACCTGCCAATACGTCCATTGTGTCTGCCCTTTAGCTAGAAGTTAATCATTGGAACAATTTCACAGTAGACCCAACATATTGGTTTAATTATAGGGCTGTAAACAAAAAGAGATGATTTTCCGATCCCTGTGCCTTTGTGAGCTCTCCTTCCCAGGGTTTGGAAATAGCTGTTCCTGGACTTGGCACCGGACTATGAATTCCTTCTAAGATACCCCATGTGTTCTAGTCGAATTTCCAGCAGTGTTGTCAGAGAGTAGCATCACATCAAGAATGGAGTTGGCGAACATTAAAACGATGGCGTCTTGGTATGAGCACACTCATCTGGAAAGGGGGAAGAATGAAAACAGAGGAGTTAAGCTGAGGCAGAAACTGGTCCAACCGTGTGTAGGGAAAAGTTGTCATGAATAGAGTATTCATTCAAAGAGACTGGCAGTCATGTTGTCATAGAGGAAATACAATTTTAGCACCTGTCTGCCCATCTGTCTGTTTATCTCATGAATATCCCTGTATTCCCTCTGCTTTCCCGTCCTCCTTTTTCTTTCATGTCATCCACCTTCTCAACATCCCTTTGCTCCTCTATCACATCATCCATCTGTTTTTTTTTTTACTCTGTCCTATTTTTGGTGAGTTTGTTTAAAATAATTAGTTACTTGAGTGCAAGACAGATGTTTTTGCATGTAGACTATAAATTATTCCTCTTGCCCCTGAAAAACACTGAAAAAGAAAACTGTAAAATACATGTAAAGAACTTTAGTGTCTAAAAGTCAATAGTGTCCAAGTGTATAAGACGGTAGTTTGGGTGTTAGTGCCCAGAAGAACAGCAGGGAAAACAGGTACTTAACTGGAGAAATACAACATCATCAGCATTTTGACCTATATTTCAGATGAGTGTGTTACATTTGAAATAAAATTACACAAATGTTGCCCCATTTTAAATTTTGAAACCCCACCTGTATATTACAATACTGTCTGTTGATCAAATATGCAAGGTTGCAATAAAAAGCAAGGGCATTGGTTGAAACTGTGTGTTTTTTAAATATGATCTATCGACCATGGAGGGACTAGTGTACCGTATAAACAATGAAAACGGAATGTGTGCTAAACTTTAGCAAGTGAA
Organism: Symphodus melops; assembly: GCF_947650265.1. Lineage (NCBI taxonomy): Eukaryota > Metazoa > Chordata > Actinopteri > Labriformes > Labridae > Symphodus > Symphodus melops. The sequence goes on from NC_136698.1 coordinate 15,806,040, forward strand.
TTGCAATATGTCAGTTTAACATCTTTGGAAGGATATTTTTTAGAAGAATAACCAAAAGATCTGGTGCCTGTGCTTGAAGAACAGCTTTTTATTTTTTGGATTAATGGCTACCATCTTTGAGATCTGTTTTCATTTCCCATAATCTAGTTCAACAGTCAGGGATGACTGTGTTCCAGATTCTTGTTTTAGCCAAGGCTTCACAAAAATCCCTTCAAAGTAAATTTTAAAATTACATACCTTCAAGGAAAATATTGTAGTGACTACCTTAACAACAGTCAACACCTAACTTCAAGTCCTGTCTCCTTCTGACAGTCAACACTTACTTTCTTTAATATTTAAATGAACATCTCTTCCAAGTCTTCAATGTGAATACTAAATATTACACTTCATTGCAGCCTTAGCTACCTTTGTTGACCATGAGAGTCGAGGAATTTCAGTCAAGAGGCAAAATCTCACCAGCCCCTCCCAACCATCCTTCTCCACTCCTCTTGTCCCTTTCCCTCCATCTCTCTGCCCATAATCCCTTCTCTTTCTCTTTTGCTCCACTAGGCCATCAAAGGCTCAAAGCCACGTCAGCCAAAGTAAACACACACACACACACACACACACACACACACACACACACACACACACACACACACACACACACACACGGTTATTATGTTTTATAGGCATCTATGCTGTGAATGCTGAAAGAGGCATTCTTGCTTCTTAATTATATGCAGCAGCCGGTCATTATTGTCAGAGATATTAGATAGTTTATTTAATAAACTGTCAGTTGACACTGGCCTGCCGGTGCCATTCAGAGGTATGTTTACCTAAAAGGGCCAGACTCAAGACAAGCCTCTGTGTTTAAGGCCAGATGTCAGCCTTTACCACCTTCCCTGTTATCTGACACGCTCCTACCTTGAAAAGCATGAAAGAGAGGGAAGGAGCGAGCAAGAGAGAGTGAGGAAGTGGGCTGATAATCATTAAGGTGATGGAGATGCAGGTGTGACCATGTAACAGTATACTGTATTTAACTACATGATTACTGCAGTTCAATATGTCCAAACTAAATATTTTTACAGCAGTATTTTCTGGTGATCAACATTTTTAGTAAATACCTCTCACTCACAGTGAGAGCTACGGACTCAACGTACGGAAAACAGGGATTATTTCTTTAAAATCCTGAAGCACAGAATGGGACAATCCTCACACCAAATACATTTACCTGAAACATGGTTTCTGTCGTATGGTGCTGATTTATAATGTTGATATTTCTGAGAAGTGAAAGAGCAGGGAAATGACACGTCAGAGAGGATCCTGTGGTCTGCTTGGGGCTGCCCACTTCGAGGACACCTGGTTCTGTACATGGGGATAGACCACTTGGGCTTCGTAAGTTTAGATTTAATAAGTTATTTTATTCTAAAAATGTAGTCATGCCATCATGATTTGTCAAATGCCGCTCCTGCAGTTTTACAACATGTTAATAGAGTAGAGGACGACGGTGAGAGAAAATGTAACAAACACTCAACGAAGGAGTCCTTGAATTTACCTTAAGAGTAAAAAACAAGAATCTGTTTTGCTGTTGACTGTAATAAAGTGAGTAATCTTTGTTGTTTTCTTTGTAACTTAAACGTGATTTCTAGTTAGCGGAAGGGGCAGGACGTCAATACAACAGCTTCACCAGCCAATCCTTACTGGCTCCAAAAGATGTAAACAGTGTGATCTATCAGTGCCTGTAGTGTGAAACTATTTTTTGACAAAAGTATAATATCTACTTTTCAAGATTAGATTTTTTTTAAATAATGTATATCTTACATTTGTCCAATTTGGTATCAGTTCTTTCCTCATAATGTTGAGACTAAAACTCTAGACTTGAGCAACAGTGCTGGTTGTAGGCAGGTAGGTGAGAGAACAAATGATCTAGCACACTGAGATTCAAATGAATTAGAAGAACATCTAAGAAACGATGGAGAGAGGGAGTGTTGGGCTGTGTAGGTGAGGCCAGGGGAAGCATGTGTTGTCCAGATGCTGATCATAAAGATAGAGGAGGGGAGAGGAAGCCCCACCCTGACCCTGCAGACAGCAGAATAATGAGGCTGAAGCGTCCTGTAAACTTTACAACAGTACAGAGACACAGCACAGGAAGAGGAGGGAAGTAGGGTGATATGAGCCCAAGAGCCTAGATGAATGCATTTTTCTATTGTTTCAGTATTGTGATATACATCTATAAAACACCACAAGCTGTTTATAGATGATAACTATTCCCGTAGTTAGGTGGACAAGTAATGTCAATCCAGTAGTTTCAGAGACATGAGGTTGGCACAGTTGAAGTATTTGGCAGGACTGTGAAAGCTGTTTGACTTTGACTTATGATTCATCTGCAATCGTTGATCCTGCCCGAAGGTAGAGGACATTGAGGAAAATAAACGGTACCGGGAAATGGTCTAAAATCCCAGTGATAGAAGGGGATGCCATATTGAAATTCATTGCACATTGATGCATAAATCGGTACATTTCGTCATTTCATAAATCAAACGGAACACTGGGATGAAATGTTTGCAATAAAAAATCACAGAGTCCTGAGAGCTGAGATGGTTTGGGAAGATGGAGGTGTGGGCATTTAGAATTTGCTTGTGAAAAACCCTGAAACAAAGGAAGTTACTGTATGTATCATCCCTAATAAAGGCTGTTTAATACAACCTGACATGTGAAATTTTGATGCGTATATTTACCAACATTTCTTCCTAACAGTTAAGGCGTAAAAATACAATTACCTTTTAATCGACTAAATCTATTGCCCAAATTTCTTTTTGATCCATTCTTTAGAAACTTTTTTTTTTTTTATTATTAAATCTTCAACCTTCAGCATAACTGGACATAGTCAGCTAATTTTCTGCCAAGAACAGCCTGTTAAAACAGGGAAAACACTTTAGTGGGTTTCACATTTGAACTTATTTTGTGGGCAAAGTAAAAAATCCTAATTAGCATTTTAATGTGATGTTTGTAAAACCTAGTTAATCCTACCATTTAAAAGTTTGGAGGAGTTTTAATGAGCTGTTTGATGAATCACCAAATCTCCTTTTATATTCTTTTTTTCATAATCCTCTCCTTTCAGATTGACATTTCACACTACATAAAAACTGTACCATGCTTTGTCTTTTCAAACTTCCCAGATGTTCCATGATTTTAAATCCCTGCCTGAAGCTCAGTTGGTCATTGGGATAGATTGCATGTAGAAACACATTTATTTCCCCCAGCGACGTGCTGTTTAGCAGTTTAAAAAGCATGTTAATGTGATCACATCTGCTTATTACCGGCCGCTCAGGTGTGTCACTCTGTTTCAAGCTTATAATAAAAAAACAACCGGTAGTTTTCAGGTTCTTTATTACTATCATAGACGTACACTCATGCATGTGCTTGCATTCACAGTTTTTTTTTCTTTTTACACACATTCTCACGTCCTTTTACACACAGTCCATAAATACGGTTAAAGTTGAAAACCTCTACTTGTGCAACAGATAAATCCCCAGACATGCTCCTACTAAACCAACATTCTCGAGACAGAAAAATAAACGGCCTTATGTGTTGTCACATACCTGCATGTGTAGGCATGCACACACTTACATGCTTTTAAAATTATTGACCACATGGTCTCCTTCAGGCTTAAAGCTCCTCTCCAGCTGCTAGCTCTGTTTGATGAGCTGTTTATCAGTCTGAGTGAAGGTCTTTGTTATGAAAACTTCTGAAAAATTCTGCTTCTTTTTGATTCATTCTCTGTGTGTTATGTAAGTGTGTTTGCATATGGCAGATTTTTTTAAACTGTGAAGTTTTTAGCTTTTCTTTTGCGTGATGATTTAAGCATTTCAGTGCATGTCTTTGTGAAACAGGTGTTTCTGTATTACTGTTTGTGTAAATAAAGTCAACACTGATTTATGGTGAGAGTTTATTTACAGAAGAGGTTCTGCTCATCAAAAATGTGTATGCGTGGGTGCGACTATCGCCATCAAGCTAGTCTAAAATTGGGTGTTATTTTGGAGAGTGCAGCGAGGAATATTACAGCAAGCAGTGGAAAACTCCATCTCAGTTAGTTTACGGTATGTTTGTGTGTTTTTGTGCATACTGATTTGTGTACAGAATCACATTTTTGTTGATCTTTCCCCTTTAAAAAGGAAGTTTAGGACAAATAGTATTGAGTTTTAAAAACTTGAATGTGTAGATATGACGTCACATTGGTTCAGAGCTTTTAAATAACAGTTTTAATTTTCATGTATACAGACACTCTCACTCACACACACAGTAGTCAGTGTGTTCTCTGACTCAGCGCTGGGTGCTGAGGTGGAAATGTCTTGCAGAATGAAAAACCACAAGGATGACAAATAAGCTTCTGCAGCTTTCCTTACTTTTACGCTGACATCATTTGCTTACAGGTATGAGTGTGCGTATATTCTGCTGCTCTGTATGTGCAATATTTCTGTGTTCAGTAATCAACATACTCAATTTTCAAATTAAGTAAGACGCCTTTCATGGCACACCAAGAACTTGTGAGAGACATATTGCAGTTTATTTAAAGACCTCTGTTCAGCTTTTGCTCAGTATATCTATCTTGAGTTTTCTTTAACCCAGAGCGCCTTGGAGTGATGTCTCTTTGTGCTTTGACGCTTCAGACTATGTGCACTTAATGAACCAGTTAGCAGACTTATTAAAGTTGATGCTTCCTGTTGTAACATCAGGCAGTAATGTGACAAACTGGAGGTCTGAACATCTTCTTTGTAACATGCTGTTTATAATTTACGACTTCTACTGTTGCTTCAGCTAATGACAGTTTGCTGCTGTGTGCAGCATGTTGAGCTCAGCTTTACATCCTCTCATTTTTCCTCATGCTTGAAAACAGTCCTGACATGCCAACAGGTGGCTGTTTACAAGGGAAGTCAAGTTTATCTATATAGCACTTTTTACATGACAAGCATAGACTGAATGTGCCTATCAAGTATTTAGCAGATGCACTACTTACAGGAACTAACACGTCTGCTTTTTTATCATACATTGATGTCGTCCTGTGTTGTCTGTGTTTCAGGGCAGCAACCGACCATAATGTGGACAACACTACTGCTATGCTGAGAGATTGGCTAAAGAGAGCACAGCATGTGTACCACTATGTGGAGTGGAGACCCATGGAGGAGCCGAAGTGAGTCCCAGTTTCCACAGGAATTATTAATTATTAATCGTCTTTTAGGCTTCATTCTGTACCTGTTGTGTTTTTGCTCCCTCACATGTGTGTGTGTGTATATATATATATATATATATATATATATATATATATATAGTATTATTTTATAGTGTTAAAATAAAAATAAACTTTAATGCTTGTCTAACTTAGGACCTACACGGATGAATGGGGTCCCAAACACTGGCCCCCTTCAAGGTTCAACCATCTGATGAAGCTACGACAGGCGGCACTGAAGGCAGCCAGAGAAAGATGGGCTGACTACATACTAGTAAGACAGATACTTTTTTTTTTATCTCCCTCATGCATGAACAACACACTAGCAGAGCAGTTAGGATAACATTTTGCTTTCCAATACCAATTCTGATTTATCAAGAGATCGGGCCTAGTATGTACTTAAAATAATAGTATTGTAAAAAAATATATGCTTGAATATATTGTTATTTCTTAGCTTTAAGCATCTAAGCCTGATGGATGCCATATGATTTACTGGTTCACTGTACACTGAAGGAATCATTATTTAAAAATAATAAGTATGTATAAAGTGGCAAAGCTAACATAAGCTTTGATGGCTTGGGCCTGTCCTGGTGTCCTTTTGGGGCTGAAGCTCAGATAAAATAAACACAGCTTTATTTTGTGATTCAAGGTTTTTAATCATTTTTACCAATTTTAACACATTGCTCACAGTTTGCTTGCTATTGTCTTACGTACCTCTGCTGGCTGTACAATCTTGTTCAAAGAGAGGTAGGTTAGGGGGTCGCCGGTGGCGCAGCGGCAGTGCGCGCGACCCTATGTATTGAGGCTCAGTCCTCGCGAGCGGGCGGCCCGGGTTCGCGTCCGGCCTGTGTGCCTATTTCCCGCATGTCTCTCCCCGCTCTCTCTCCCCCCTTCCGACTCTATCCACTGTCCTTCCTCTCAAATAAAGGCAAAAAGGCCAAAAAATAAAACTTTAAAAAAAGAGAGGTAGGTTAGGTTGGTCGGTTATGGCATCAACTTGTTGCATTGTCTGTGGCTAAATACTGTTTCTAAGCAGTATTGGAGTATACTTTCCATTACTATATCTGCTTAACCCTTTATTGGGCAAGTGACTATTTTTGGTAATTTTGGTACACATTACATATGGCCACCCTTCTGCACCTCAGTAAGGTCGAGAAGCATGTGATCCTCACTATCAGAAGAGATCACCCTACGTCACTGATCCTGCTATTGTGGCATTTGAACCAATATGGTAACTTCGTCAATATTTATTTTTCTAAATGAAATTAAAAACGTTTGAATTAAAGTTCTGCTATGTCCCCCAATAACACTCTTGAGGTTGAATTTTTGAATTTCAAATTATTTCAATGAGTGCACTATAAAGGGTTAACTCTACATCCTAATTTCTAAACCATTGTGAAAAAGTTGAAGGTGGAGAAGGGGCAATATATGTACCAATAGCCTATTATTTGTCATTTTTGTAACTCGACTAGTTGGACAATTATATGATATGCAAATGATAATTTCCCCTGTCTGTGCTTTAGTTTGTAGACAGTGACAACCTGTTGACCAACCCACATGTGCTCAACCTGATGATGGGAGAAAACATGACTCTAGTGGCTCCAATGTTAGAGTCTCGCTCACTTTACTCTAACTTCTGGTGCGGTATTACTCCACAGGTACAGTATGTGGTTTAATCCTTATATCTGCTCTTTCATTTAGTTAGTATCTTTCATTAATGTGGTGTTCTACTTCAGGGTTACTATAAGAGAACCCCAGACTATCAGCCCATCAGGGAGTGGAAGAGGCTAGGCTGTTTCCCAGTTCCCATGGTGCACAGCACCTTCTTAGTAGACCTACGTCGGGAATCCAGCAGGGACCTGGCTTTCTACCCTCCTCACCCAGACTACAGCTGGGCGTTTGATGACATCATGGTGTTTGCTTTCTCGGCCCGTCAAGCAGGTCAGTCTGAAAGCTCGACTCGACTCACAACAAACTACTACATTTTTAACAGAGCTGCAAATGGCTCAGGAACTGAGGAATGCCAGTAACTTAGTGACTCACTTGTATCGGCCTGGTTTTAATCTACATGTACTTCTCGGTAACACTGAGTGCTTTTTATTGGTATATGCACATGTTTGAGATTAAAACAGATGAACAAAAGCAGAGAGAAACAGCCATGTGTTTGTCCTGACATTGCATCTGTTTGTGAGAATCAAAAAGTGTCGATGTTTGTAGGTTTTTGAGTTTAAGAAAAATATTTATCTGAATAGAACCATCACAACCATCAACTTTTCATGCTATACACATCAGGCACATCTACCACAACAAAGGACACAAAGCATCCATACTTTCAATTTCTATTATCCTGTATGTGCAATGATTAAATTAGTAAAAACACTTTTCACTCATTGACATCTTTTCTTAATTGTCTGGATAAGCTCTACGCCTAGCAATAACTCAGTGAGGAAAAAATGCACATGAGACAAGGGAGAAGACTTTTGGGTGGTCTAATTTGCATGTTTATTTGAAATGATGGGTTAACTGGTTTTATTAACAGAAGTGAGTGTGTGCTTATGTGTGTGTTCCAGGTGTGCAGATGTATGTGTGTAACAGAGAGCACTATGGTTTCCTGCCTGTCCCTCTCAAAGCACAGCAGAATGTGGAAGATGAAAGCGAGAGTTTCATACACACCATCACAGAGGCCTTGAGTGAGTGCACACAAACACGCGCACGCACACACACACACACACACACACACACACACACACACTCACACACACACACACACACAAACACACTATCTGTGTCACTCCTTGGTGATTTTGCCTCTCAGGTTTGTTTCTTCTCCTCCTCAACCTCCTCGACGTCCTTGATTGCATCCTGTCATCCATCTGCTCCCTCACCCTCCTCCTCCCTCTCTCTTTTTTTCAACCCCCTCCTCATTCCTCACTTTCTCTCTATTTTGCCCCTCTTCCTGTACTGCCTATTTAAGCTTTAAATAAAACAACTCAATAAACTAGCAGAATACACTGTAAATTAATTTAATCTTGTTTTGTTGTTTTAACTGTTCCCCTTCTTGTCAACAGTCGACCACGACATTGAGCCCTCTGAGCACCTCTCCTTTCCGCCGTCACCCCAGGACACAATTGGCTTTGATCAAGTGAGTTATGAGGGTATCCTTGAGTAACTTCTACTTTCTGTTTACTGTTTAAAAATATCTCCCTCTTCCTGTTTTTGTAGCAGTTTTTCTGTTTTCATTGTGTGTCGTCTTCCTAACTAAACCCTGATCATCATCTTCTGTTTCATGTTCCCTCTATGTTTTTTTTTTGTTTTTTTTTTTTGTCATTTCGCATTAATAAGTCAATGTTTCCCTTAAAGTAAAAATCTCCTTATATTCTATTTCAATGTTTAGATTTTCCTGATCAACCTGAAGCGTCGGCTAGACAGAAGAACCAGGATGTTGAAAACAATGGCCTCTCTTGGTTTACATGCCACGCTGATAGATGCAGTGGATGGGAAGTAGGTCCCAAACACACAACCTTGTGTGCACTCCATGAACTGACATGAAGGCTGATTAGATCTTGACAAAACAACATTCCCGCACTTTCCTTTGAGGTCTAGACTTTGACTGTGGGCCCTCAATAAGCCTCAGAAAAAGAATGTCTTCTGTGTCCCATCTGTAGCTACTTCTTCTGAGGATCATATCCCAACATCCTGTCTAAACAGAGAATATGTGTTTGTAGAAATGTTCTTGACTGGCTTATGCTCCCCCCCACTGCCTACTTTAATCCACTGTTGAGAATATCCTAATCCTTCTTCAGCCTTTTTGTATCTGGCAAAATGTGTAACTTGTTGCAACTTGCTGAGATTTACAATGAAGCTGTACTCACTGATGACGGATATATCTTGTATACCACTTTTCCCTCCCCATCACAGGGCTCTGAATACGTCTCAGCTGCAGGCACTCGGAATAGAAATGATGCCAGGCTACAAGGACCCGTACTCTGGTAGAGTGCTGACACGAGGGGAGATTGGTTGCTTCCTTAGCCATCACTCCATATGGACACAGGTGAGACCAGTAAAGAATGCACCAGTATGGAGAAGAGTGTTTGTGTCAGTTGAGGTTGGATAGCCTGTAATCATCCTGCTGAAGCTTCAAGAGGAAGCAAATTGCCCTCAGGTAAAGAGTTACAAAATCACACAGCTGTTATTACATTACATTTTTCCCCACCAGATGTTGGAGCAGGGCCTGCAGAGAGTTCTTGTGTTAGAGGATGACGTAAGGTTTGAGCCCAGGTTTAAAGGACGACTCCAGGCCATAATGGAGGACATAGACAAAACGCAGCTGAACTGGGACCTCATGTAAGAAAATCTACATGCATGTTCACAGATGTTATTCCAAATACATTCATGTTTGCAAAACTAAAGGTTTTGTCTGAAGGTTAATCAATGCAATCTCTCTGCCTCTGTTCTAGCTACGTGGGGCGTAAGCGTATGCAGGTGCAGCAGCCGGAGCAGTCTGTGCATGGTGTAAACAACCTGGTGAAGGCTGACTACTCCTATTGGACGCTAGGTTATGCCCTTTCACAACAAGGAGCCAGGAAGTTACTGGCTGCAGATCCCTTAACAAGGATGCTGCCTGTTGATGAGTTTCTGCCTGTCATGTTCAACAAACACCCCAAGTAAGTTTCTATTGTACAATCTTCTTTTTAAAATGACAGTCCTGCATACATGCAATACATGACCACAGTCATTTGCACAAAGGAATGTATTCAAGGCATGTCGTACGAAAATCACAAGGCCACAGAAACAACATATTTCTGTGCAGAAAGACCCTTTTAGACAGTGTGGTTTGCACATATTTACTAAAGACTACAAATAGATGATTGCAGGTGCACTCTTACATAACAATGAACAAATCAGCAAATTTAAATTTAGATTAACATGGACTGTCTGAATTGACAGTTTTACTTAGATCACATAGTCAGAGTAATGGGGACATGCATGGACCCTGTAGATGCACAAAAATGGATGGTACAGCCATAAACCAGTTCAGAAATACTATAGGACCTACTGTAGAGTAATTATCTATACATAGACACAAACATGCATGTTGGGTGCCGTTTAGACTGTGGCGTAGTGAATAAAGTTTGTTCTCCAGTGGTAGACCACAACCTCTGCAGAGTTTTACTCCATGATTTGTTCCCTTTATTTCCCCACCTCTATCTTTTTAACCTCTCTTTGTGTCCCTCTTTCCCTTGCACCTTTTTTCTGCACGACCCCCCCCCCCCCCCCCCCCCCCCCCTTCTGCTTCTTCTTCCTCTACTTCTTTTTCTATGCTCGCTCACACACAGGGCTGGGATTGTTCTCAGGGGTTCAGTGGGTACGGTGCACACAATGCAAGCTTTTCTGTTCCCTTTCTCCTTTGGGGTTCCTGCTTTACCATATTCCTCCACCTTCACCTTTACCTGCTGTCTCTTTTTCACATCTTTATTCTTAGTCTTCCACACCTTTTCTAGCTCTCCTTGAATTCTTTATAATCTTCTCTTTCTTTATTTTGCATCTTTATGTACACCAATTCTTCTCAGCAGTACTTTACTTTTTTTGCATGCCTATTCGCTTCTGTGTCACCCTCTTCTCCTCCCCCTCCGCCTCTCTGTTTGAGGAATGTGGGCCAGCACAGCTCTTCCTGCTGGTTGGAGAAGGGGACAGGATTCCCATTGATAGAGGTTTGGGCAAGGGGGTTGGGTAGAGATGGACACTGTGTGACTGAGTGTGTGTGTGTGTGTGTTACTATACAAATACATGGTGATGTGGGCCTGTATATAGATTACTAGTGAATACACTGCATGTGTATTTAACAGTGAGAGAAAGCTTGTATAAAAAGGCAAGAGCAGGAAAATATGGAAAGCTGGCAGGGAAAATACATTAAATGTGTATTTCATAAATGAACAGTACATCATTTTGTGTTCTTTTTAAACTGTGAACATTATGTCAGACATGTGTTTCTGTTTTTTCTTTTTTTGGGGTTGGTGGGTGTTATGGTATCTCATCAGTTTGCCGAGTTGGGCAAAAAGGGCTTTAGTTATTAATGTAAAAAGTTACATTTAGACATAATTATGAGGATATGTTTCTTTATGGATTAATTCAGTTCTGTTAAAGGTATGGGGTTACAACGTTCTCGGCATGCTGAGAGGCTTTAAACAGACGATGGGCCACAGGGAGTTGACCTCTGCAGTGACCCCTTTCTGCAGGACTTTGACTTCTTACGGCTGACGTGTCAGACCCTAACAGCCCTCGTTCCTTCATATGACCTGTCCCCACACAGGGACATCTAACATACATAGTTTGTACACAGGTATACACATACGATAATGTGGCTCGAGAAGAAAACAAACAGAAAGAAACACAGGCAATGTAAAATAATAATAATAATGCAATCAAATGCGTTTTATTGCGCATTAATCTGCACTTCTCATTTTGTCCATAAAACATGTCTGAAACATGCTCCCTATAGTTTGCATAGCCCCAATAGTCTCTACAGGCCACTAGTTATATCTTTAAAAAAAGCATCTAATTCTCCCAATTCAAAATGACTTTAAGTATCAGATCAACAACCTCTTAAAGAAAAGTTAATTCTTCAATTAGCATTCTTTTTTTTTGAACACGTAAGCTGTTGGTTTCTTTTTTGGGAGGGGGGTGATGAATACAAGATGAGTGAGGGACAAGACAAGAGCAGTAGTATGTAGGAGAAGGGGGAGACATGATACAATGCACAGCATTGACAAAGACAACATAGCAAACAGGCAGTAATAATAACTTTAAGTAAATGTGTATGTTGAGGGTGTCACAGGTCCTTGTGTGTGTAATTGAAGTTAATACTAGTTTTTCCCCTTCCTCTTATTCTTATCTTTTTTTTGTTATTTATTTACAACTTAAAGTTTTATCATTGAACTTGTGATCTGCATTTGAAATGCAAATCATTGTCACACACTTGCAACTTTGCTGCAGAAATGGACATTGTCCTGTTCCCCTATTTGATATCCTGTTAATTTGCTGTCAGTGGTAAAATTGAATTCCTGCACACTGAGTTTGAACATTTAAAGTCCCAGATAACAGGATCTGAAAAACACAAAACAGTCATGTCGACAGTGACCAATGTTCTGGTTCTGTTTCAACATCCTTTTTCTTCTCTTTGGTTACAATGTAATCAGTCAGAAATATAATTCATCATAGCAATTTTATATACTGACGTCTATTCTAGACATCAAGACTCTGTTTTATTGGTACTGATGTAATAAATGAAGCAAAGTTCTTGCTACCAGGGATTTTTCCTAAATATTATTTGCAGAGGAACATTTTTTGAATCACAATAAATTGATGAGGGATGTGATCAAAAATTCAAGTTCATTTGCCTTTTAACCATCCTCTTGTTATTCTTTGGGTGTTCCTTTACACTGCGGATTGTCTTCCATAAAATCTAACTGAACTATGAATGCTAGATTTGTTGATTTTCTTACAAGAACCATTTCCAGGTCTGAAATGAAGGTGCTTTCTGGGGTCTTGTGCTGCTATTGATGATAAAATAAATCACCCTGGGCTCTTAAAAGTAGTTGAAGACATATTTCTAGCACTTCATGTCTGAGTGGATGAAACATAACTTATTAGGAGTACAACGTTTTTTTGTTTTAATAATCACCATCAAGTGAATTAATCTTTCCATTTACCCCTTCAGCACTCAGTTCTTGTCTCACTTTGAGCCAAGGGACCTGCAGGCCTTCTCCACAGAGCCACTGCTAATCTACCCTACACACTACACGGGAGAGCCTGGCTACATTAGTGACACAGAGACCTCCACCATCTGGGACGATGAAGCCATTGCCACAGACTGGGACCGACAACACGCTCGCAAGACAGCTCAACAGGGAAGAATCCAGTCTGTGGCACAGAACAGCGTCACTGGAGACTCCCCGCCTCCCGCAGCTCGAGCCTCACGGGATGAACTCTGATACACACCTGAGACTGAGATAGACTCTTGTCTACTGTGCAATGTTCACACAGTTGGATGTCAAGTGTACAGACAGAAAGAAAAAAACTACAAGCTGACATGCTGTACATTTACTCTTGGATAAAAGTCAAGTCATGACGTACAGTAGATAAAGGGACACTGAGGAGAAGAAGAGGAGATACTGGGACGAGGGCCCACAGGCCTTTGACAAAACCTTTATTTATTCCCCATGTGCCTCCTCTGGGCATGTAGAAAGACAAACACCCTGCTACACATGGATGGAAGCTAAGATTATTTTCAGGATGTGAAAGAGAAAAAAACCCTCACAAATCAAGTTTTATATTGTTTAAGAAGATTATTGTTATTTAAAAAGAAAAACATGTGTTCTGTTTGTTGGACAGCAGAGGAATAAAGACACTTTATTGCTGTTAGAAAACAACTCTGAAGTGTGTGTGTGTGGAACTGTGTGTGTGTTTGTGTGTGCACATACGCATGTGATTAACGAATTGAACTTGCCTGGGAGGAGGGATGCCGACATGCTGCACCCATGAGTGTCACTACTTCGTATGACATCGCACGCACACACGCACACACACGCACACACACACACACACACACACACTGAAATACATTTGTTCTTTAGATGTTATTAAGCTCAGTGTTATACCTCATTCACACAGCAGGCTGGCCCTGCTTATAAGCATTTTACAGCATCAATCATACAGGCAACACATGTAGCTATCTGTGTTATAGATTTAGTAAAGACTGGATTATTAACTTATTAATGTCTTCAGGCTAGATGTGGTGCTGGGCTGAACCAATAAAACAAATTCTCTTTAAGTGTGTTTTTACTCAATCTGCGGCAGAAAATCACAGATTGTAATTATTGTTGTGTATTTTTCATTGCAGAGAGTTTGTAAATGGGTAAAAAATGAGAAGAATGAAACAACAAACACACAGCACTATTAAGCTCTTTAGGACCTTGAGCCATAGCATTCATTAAGTAATGTTTATTATTGTTTAGTGCACAAACTCGCTGCAGCTGTTCACATGAATTTCCTTAGCCTACAATTGAAACCTCCTGAAAATAATTCCTGTGACATTCAGTAAAATGGTGGTGAAACATGAAAGGAGCTTTGGCCTCCCAATAAAGACAAACTTTAAACTTTTATCACATGGGGGACACTCAGTGGGGGTGTTGGCTCCCACTGTTCACTGACTGACTGAAACTCTGCTGACTGTTTTTATAGCTCATGTCTGCTGTGGGATCTGACAGCAGGGTTTCAAAAGTAGGGATTGGGAACTGTACAGACAACATGGGTGGATGTTCTAGGTGATGCCATGGAGAGAATGATTTAAAAAAAGATTGTGAGAAATCTTTTAAAATACGATACCCTGCCCACATTGTATCACTCTAATGCCAAAAAATGACGTTTCCATTCACAGGTTTGTTTTCTCAGTTTATTTACCTGTCAGATGCTGTCGCAAGAGGGTTAATGCTGCCGCCTGCTGGCCATGTTTTGAATAGCAACTTTCTATCCTAATTTTGCTTTTGATGCCTGTTAAATAACACATCTCATATAATATGGTCCATTTAAGTTATGAAATAGACAATAGAAGATGTGACGTTACTTTTGCATGAAACACAATTAGTGTCCGGTGAATGTTGAGCAGCAGCTCCATCTCTGTTTCTCACTCTCTCTTTATTTCTCTCTTACACACACAAACACACACACACTGATACCAACACATTGCTTTTGGGATGAAGGGATGAAGAGAATATGATGTCCAGGAGCAGGTTAGTACATTTGATTTGAAAAAAAATATTAACACTAATAAAAACGTCAATGTCTTCTGCACACATACAAGCACAACACACTTTCTCAGGTCAGAAACTGCACATGCTGCAATATAAATGTGAAAAAAAAATAGAGGACCTTTTCCAATGTATCATTTAGAAACTCCTATTTCTCCTGAGCAACAAAGTATAGGCTAATTTAGATTTACAAATAAAAGACATGAACAGCTTATGGACAATTTGGTGCAGAATAAAGCCTCGTTTCCATACAGCAGTTGGTATGAATTACTATGAACTTTCTCCCCAGACTTCCAATTCCCCATACTGACTGAAAATCAGCTAAGAGGAGGTTTACCTTTGCCAAAGTAATAGACCCATCATGCTGCACTTGAAGTTAGCATTAGTAATAGTCATGTTATTGCAATGAAAACTAAAAATAAAATTGTAAATGTATTATAAAACAGTGGTAGCATAAATCTGACAGAAGTTTGTTAAACCTTTCACATAGATTAGCACAAAACTCAATGAACTAACAAGAAAAACCCAAGCTGACTGATTTTCACATCCATGTCAAACCTTGCAGAGGGTCTTCAGGGTTTCATTTGACTAATTGGTGTCATCAAGGAACAAAGGTCACATCACAGGTAAAGTTGAAAATATATTGTTTAAAATATATTTAGATAAACTGTAAATGTCTACTACATGTTAATTTATTCTGATTTTTCGATCATTTAAAAAGAGAGCAAACAGTCAATTTTATTACTAGCAGAAAAAGAGATGAAAAGTGACTCCCCATCACGCGAATTGAGTGCAACATTAACACTGGCCACTCCACATGTCACAGGATGAAGATCTTTGTGCTTATCCTGTAGTTAAAAAAACAACTCTACTTGACTTAAATGCAGCCCTTTACAACCTCTCAAAGGAGGCCTTGAATTACAGAATCATAGCTTAATCATGCTTAAATCTAGTGTTATATATTATTAGCATAATATGATGAAGATGTGAACAATTGGATGAGTGATTTATTGAAATGTAATTATTATTATTCTGCAATTTTTCATAGTTCTGAATTGTGACATTTTTTTATTTTCTTTTGCATGTCTTAAGCCTTTGTAATTCAAGGGGACGTGTTTTGTTTAGTGGTCTATTCTTTATGTAATAACAGTAATATCATTGTGCAAGCGGATGAAATGATTCAGAGATGCTGCTGACTGAGCGGGGAAGTGGCTGGTGACTAACACTGCTGTTGTAAGGCCGTGTCCTTTTGACAGACAAACATACTCATACATACGCACATTCATGTACGGACATCATCAAAACACATGCACACACACACAAAAGGAAGCAAAAAAAAGGAGAAGGAAATGTAAAATAAAAACATTGTTTTTGAAACACTCAGAGAGCCTCTGCCTCCTCCTCTTATTTTTCTACTTCTGCGGGTCAGTGATCCAGAGAAAGTGTCCATTGTCTTCTTCTGTTCTCTTCCTCTCACTGATAATGAGTAACTGTTCAGTGTCAACAAGAGCACTCTGAGACCTCCACTCACTGACTGAATAAGTGGGTGTGTTTGTGAGAAAAAAAATCAAACACACACTTATTCAGCATTGTACTATCCGTACAGAAAGAGCCCGGCTGCAATAGCAGCTTTAAACACAGACAATAGAAATACAAAGATCTTTCCTTCTTGTAAACAAACTAATCTCCTGATTTGCATTTGCTTCACGTGAATTACCCAAAATGAACTCTGGAAAGGATTAAGCAGTCTAATTCTTTAATTTGGGAGAATTTGAGTGTTCCTATATCAACCAGCAGGGCGCAGTGTGGGGTTGATAAAAACAGGAGACGGGCATTGAAGCTGTACTGGATTTCTGATACCAATATGTTGAAGAAAAGCCACTATAAAAATGTTTGAACTTTAACATTCTCAGACATATAGTCTTCTAGAGAGGATGATTAGAGCCAAATATGAGAAATAATAACTAAGAACTTCAAGAAAAAAGTTCAAATATAGAGAAGAAAGTTGAAATTCGAGAGAAAAAAAGTTTGAATGCCAATATAAAAGTTGTTGTATAGAAAATAAAGTGGACATTCAATTTCGTGAAACATCAACTTTATTCCGAAAATTGTATTTCAATGTATTTTTTTAAAATAATTTTTCATTTTCTCAAAATTGTAACTTTTCAAGTGCAAAATGGAAAAAAATGTGTTCCTTCCTCTCATCATTTATTTCTCATGCCTGGCCCTAATCCTGTTCTGTAGTTTTTCTTCACTTGGGTTTAATGAGTTTGTTTTTAGCGGTACAAATGTATTAACGTTATATTTTGTGATTGTGTGCACAAGGGGTGTACAGAACCAGTGTTTTTGTATTTAATTTTATAATTATCATCAACAACAGCACCATGCACTAGCTTCTCCCAAACCATATTTAGCATTCAAATGCTTCATATACAATAATGCATCAGTAAAACAATCTCATTATATTGCATATCAAAAAACACAGTACAGACAGAGGCTGGAAGAATGTTTGTACTCTTACTTTCATAGAAGAAGGCACGCTCTGTTGTTAAACAACATGGAGACAGTGGCAGAGAGAAGGATGGGATTAAAAATCACAGCTATCCTGGACAAATTCTCTCACCCTCTCCATGATGAGCTGCAGCAGGTGCCATACTGCCATTAGACTGTACAGCAGCAGTGGGTCCTTTTGTCTTTAACATGAACACTGACATTCCCCACTGTGGCTGTCACACTGACATACCTGAGACTCTGTCACTTATATCAAGATGCTTATTTTGATATTTCCCTTTGTTGCTTACTTTGTATTTCAACTCTGTCTAAACTAGTCTTGTCTAAACTTGTCTAAACTAAAACTTGCCACTTAATATGTCTCAATGTCCTGTATAGTTTAGTTGAGATTTTAATTGGTGTTTAGTAAACTTACTTGATAAGTAATGGTTGTAAATACATTTTAAATTTCTATTTATTCTTATTTTATTTGAACTTATATGCATCTCTTCTTTCTCATGTCATTTACGGTTGCATCACTGGAATATTCCCGCTGTATCAAAAATAAAATAAAGGATAATTTTATCTTATTTCATTTTATCTATAAAAGATGATGTGCTGGACTAAAAAAACTAGCTGTTTTTCTTATCAAAAGATTTGAATATGTCTTACACGAGTTTTTCTTAAGTATCAGCATGTAAGATTCAACTCAGTTATCATGCATCAAGCATTGTGTGCAACAGAGATTTCTTATTATGTGTGCCAGTGTGTGTGTGTGTGTGTGGGTGTGTGTGTGCGTGTGTGTGTGTGTGTGTGTGTGTGTGTGTGTGTAGGTGTGTGTGTGTGTGTGTGTGTGTGTGTGTGTGTGTGTGTGTGTGTGTGTGAGAGAGAGAGAGAGAGAGAGATAAATGAGATTAAGAGGGAGAGGTTTCCTTTGTGTTGAGGGGTCTTGACTATAGAGAGTGTATGTAAGTGTGCATGTATGTTGTCTGAGATAGGACGGTTGGCTTCCAGCAGCAAATGTTATATACACTGAGACTTTCAGCACACTCACACAGGCAGAGGAGAAAAGGCTAAGAAGTAAAGGATTTTACTAAACAAACAAGTTAATCTGGCAGGTAATATATACTTCTTTAAAAAACAACAAGGGAAAAGAAAATGTTCCTGCTCTTTCTGTGCAGATTGCTCATATCATACATGTAGGGCAGAAGTTAAGAGAAGGGAAGTGGAAAGCTAAAAGAACAGAGAAAGGAAACAGAGGAAAGAGGGGGAGAGGAAGGCTGAGAGCGGAGGCTGGTTCACTGGAAGTCCATCCACACGTCAGGAAGACATGCAATGTGTTAACTCACTCTTCCTGCATATCATGCTCCTTTATGTTCCCAGCAATCACACACACCAACGCAAAAACACACACAGAGTCGCTGCCACACTCATAAATGCTTTCCTCCTCTTCCAACACTTCAACTGAGCTTGAATTATCTGGTTTGATTAGAGAGCCATTGAATGTTTGATGTTTTTGAATACTTGGCCTCAAACCATGAGTCAGTGCTAAATATAAACATATTTTAGGTGGAGGCTCATTACATTTTTCTGTTATAAAGATTACAGAGGAATGTTGTCTCGCTGAGTCAGACTGAAGGTCTGAATCATGGCCGCATCACTACTCTGGAACCACAAGGGCCAGACTGATGCTGCAGCAGAGTTGATTCTACTGGACTGAACAATTACTCGTGGAAAGAGGACTTTAGTTACATGATATAGTAGTTGAGTTATCTTTTAATATATGATTAAAAATAAAACATGTTGTGATCAAAATAAAATGCTTGTCTATCCATGTAAAGATATAACTAATCACACATATGGGATTCAGGAAGTATAGTTATTAGTGTTGGGCTTTTAAGAGAGCCGACTAGAAGTGAAACGACTAATAAACGTGTTAATAAAGTGTTACTGGAAGCATTTGTTTCTAAGACACCAATGCAAAAAGGGGATAAATGTCTTTTTATGCTTTGTTTTTTATTAGACGATTGCATGTTCTTTATGTAAACTTGATCTGAAAAGTAACTTGTGACTACAGTTATCAAGTCATTGAATAAGAAATACAATTTTCTCTCAGCAGTTATACTCAATCAAGCAAGAATTGTCATTTTTATTGTGCCAAATCCTGACAAAAGTCGTCAAAAAAGCAGAGCTAGACTTAATTTGTTGTTTAGGAGATGTGCAACATGAATCCACTATGAGCAAGCGCTTGTGACCATTTGGCAAAAGTGGCATGGAAAAACTTGTTTCAAAGTTTAAAAAAAGAAACTTGAGCAGAGCCAGACTCCTGGTTATCTGCAGCTACTAGACTAGCAGACAAAATGGAATAGAGGGAGATGCAGAAAAAGAGATATTAGGAGACGGACAGAGACAAATACACACATACAGAGAGACAAAAATAGATGATATAGACTGGTTGCACATGAGTGTGTGTCTAATGTCCCTCAGCTGTGAAGTAACTTCACCGGATGCTCCTCTGTCATTTGTGTTTTCACAGCGGCTGTTTATTTACTAAAGAAAACAAGATGCAATATCTGACTTCATACTTTGTACCACATTAACTATTCACTCTGCTGCTGCTACTGTGTGTGTGTGTGTGTGTGTGTGTGTGTGCGTGTGTGCTCTCCATGTTGTTACACATTTATTATAGTTTGACTTTTGCCCTGCTGTCACAGATGTCACCAAGCTGTAAAGTGTAACAGAGAGCTGAATAAGTGACTTTATTAAGCGTCCACATTTCTTTACACCTGATTTTTTTATATATGCAATTATACTTACAGTATATACAGTATGCATGCTCCTTGATATACTGTTGAATATATATCTTAGTTTTCGTAAAACATTTAAAACTGAATAAAAAGAGGAATCAAACATCATACACAAAAAAACAACCTCAACAGCAGGGGAACTTGAGAAGTCTGTGTTTGACATTTTTATTCACAAAGAAATGTTCAATTCTGGTAATACATTTCAAAAGAATTAAAGGATTGCTTAAAAGATTATGACAAAATTCAGCAAAAATATTGGCTCAACACAATAAGAATACCATTTAAGAAGTGTTGGCAGATTTAATGAGCAGAGTTTGGAATTAGAAATTCAGTCAGAAATACTTCTGTCATGGAAAATACCTTCCATTGTTTGTCATTCTTAGAAGCTCTTCCCTAACATCCTTGTCTTTATCTCCGCTTGCCTGACCTTCTTTCCTTTTCTCCACATTCTTCCAGTCAGGGGGTACTGTTTTTAAAAAAGGGGGGGAGGCGGGCTAACTAACTAGTTTTAACTCCTCCTCCACCTCCTCCTCCTCCTCCTCCTCCCTGTGGCTAGGATGAATGTAGGGGGCAGGAGAGAGAGAGAAGGAGGGAGAAAGACAATAGACTTTAATCACTCATGTGGTTGAGCGCTGTTGGCAAGCCAAGTTTTTCTCGTGCAGAGAGAACAGAAAAAAACCCATAAGAGAGTTGATAGAAACTGTACAAGTACGTCAGAGAGGAGAGAAAGAAGAAGAGAGGAGACTGAGGAGAGGAAGTTATCATTAGTGAAACCTCTGAGTGAAGACCATACAGACCAAGGAAAGAGCAGAAGCTGAGAAAACAAATCTGGAAAATCAACACCTCAAGGAGGCCTAAGAGATCCTTAATCTTCATCATCTTCATTCTCCACACCTGAAGACCCCCCTGCTCCAGATTTCTTCTCCATTTACTCTGAGGTCCAAACAGGAGTATGCCCTGGCCAGCATGATCTCCCACTACCCTCTGACCACCGTGCTGCCCTGGCCTACAGCTCCCCACTACAACACCTGTCCTGACTTGGACTGCGCACTGCTGCTGGACGGGGAGGGTGGCGTCTCCCTGCAGAGGTACCAGCCTCGCTCCCCAGAGAGCAGCCCACGCCATTGGGTCAGTACACAGCAGAATATGTTATCTGTTTTAAAGAGATGTATTGTTCTTTTGTGGCAGATGTACTTTAAGTCCCACTTTACAGTCTGTCAGATGTTAGATGACCTTACAATGTTTAGAGCTGATGTCTTGTTTTCGTGTCCAAGGTTTTGTCTGTTTTGTGAGATACGAGGATTAAAAACACACACGCAAGTAACTCAAAACATGACCTGAGAGATTGGAAGTGTTTGTGACTTTTTCAAGGTCTGTCGGTTGGTTAATGTGAGAAACAGAGGAAGGTGATAATGAAGACAAACAGTGAAGAGTGTTTTTGAACCTTCTCATGTGTTTAAATGAGAGATTGGTGGGTATTTGATTACAGCGGAGAAGTAAATCAAAGCAAATCTCAGGCTGCTTGGACTTCATCGTTCTGGCCCACATTGTGGTAACAATATGGACATCAAATGATGGTGATTTAAAAATAAAAAACATCAACAAATTATAAAAATCACTCAGTAATTGCTTTGCCATTTCTTCAATATATGGATTTCAGTTCATGTATGAACTTCACTCAATTAAATGTTATGTAAATATTCAAAAATTCATATAATGCAATAATGCAAGCAAGACAGTAACCTTTGGCTGAACAGACAGGAGGACAGCTGACCTCTTATGAAAGACAGTAATTCACACTGTAACTACCGCTTATTGCTCAGAGAGTTTGTGTGTGTGTGCGCACACACAGCTTTGCTGACTGGTCAGCGTTCACAGAAGAGGCATGACTCACTTAACTTCAGAACCCATATGCAAAACAACTTTAATTTGCATCATTAAAAAAACCCTTGAATTTTCAGACCTTTGCTTACATTACTCACATTGGTGTATCGTCACATTTTTTGTTTATTTACCTTTCTTTAATTCTTATGTGAGGTCACAGATTCTTCATAACAGTGTGATTAACAGTTGGCAGATTATTCCAGCTTAGTTTGTAGCTAATTGTTTGCATGTGCACACTTGTGGTATTGAGGCCAAGTTGGAAATATTTCTGGTGTTTACATCCGGCACGTTTCAATTTAATGGGTAGGTGGTGAGGTCAAGAAAAAGGCGACGATGTGACACTTAGCAAACATTTAACCTCCACCTGCTCCAGAAGTGATATCTAATAACAATGAAAATACATTATACCAGAAGGCATCTATTTAAGTGAGCAACAGATAACATTATCACAAGGTGCCAACAGACTGGCTCCATTAAAACATGTGACCAAACATTCATCCAAACCACCATGGGTTAGACAGGATAGTTAAAGTAACACATAGCAATAGAGAAACGTGCACTCAGAATAAATAATATCAAAGGTGTTCGCATTTTTTATTGGTTAAAGCCAGTCCTTAAGACAGTGGGTAAATATATGGTGGGAGATGCAATTTCTATTCTCCACTGGCAATTGGTTCCATAATTTAGAGGCTCTCACAATGAAACATAATTGACCAAAGGAGCTGGACCTAAGAAGGACTACACAGTCCCCTCTTAGGGCACACCTTGTGGGCACATTAAATATTGGGCATGTGTCAGAGTGCTTTGAAATATTCACCAGTTGAGCAAGTTATATTTGTCAAGGATGTAACAGAGGTGGTAAAGCTTGTGTTTTCTGTACAAAACTTTAAGCGCTTGTTTATGAAGTGATAAGATAGGCCTTAATGCTGTTTTTTGCATTTGCATTACCTTTACCACTTGGTTTTTGAATGCAACAGTTTGAATTACCTCCCCAGACACATAGAACGTGGGTTCACCGTGACATACAGTGTTAATCTTGCTATAAAAACATACACACTACGTTGAAATGTAACCATGAGTGAGCATCAGTGCAGACTGATGATTTATATAAAGGCTGAACAGAATAGGGTCCAGGATAGATCCCTGGGGTACTCCCACTTTATTCATCAAGGGGTGGTGAACAACACACTGAACTCTATTTGAAATATATTATCTCCTCCAGTCAATTTAATTGGTTAAAACAATACATTTTTTAAAGGAGTATTTGTTGATTGACAGTGTCAAAGGCTTTTTAAAGATCTAAAAAAATTTCTCCAACTTAGAGATGACAATACTCTCTGGATGCAACAGCTTACATGAACCACTGCATGTGTCAGAGACCGATCCTTGTGACTGTATTTTACAATACTAAGTTGTTATTGTCCTCAGTGTGGCAATTGAGCAATATGGGTGATTATTTAAAAAAAGGCTTAAAGTCTTCAGTGAAGTTATGTCAGAAAATACAATGCATCATGGGGCTTAAAGTTAAATTAGTTTGATTACGAAATAAAATAAAATCTACAGAAGAACAAAAAAAAGCTCTCCAAAGCCCCATCCGTCGGCTCCCACTGGCGCAGGAGTTCCAGGAGCTCACTCTCCTGTGAGATAACTGCATGCAGTTATGAAACCCTTGCTGTCATAAAGCTTGTGATTAGACTGATAAGGTGTCTGTGATCACTCTACTATGTGGTTACAGGTAAAGTGGGGTCCACAGTTCAGGTCAGAGACAAGGAATGAGTGCTGAGGTGTCAGTCATTATCTGCAGTCCACTAAGGACGAGGAGACCCAAACATGCACACACTAATCGCCTATGCACAAGACCGACAGAAAGATGAGAGACTGAAATGATTCATGATCAACTGAGTTAAACTGTTTAACTCTATTTTAAACATCTAAAGCATTTTATACTCTTCTCATCATGTAAGTGATTGTTGAATATAATTAAACACAGGCCAATCAATAAAAAACTCCGGAGAGAATATCTGCCACCACCTCACACCAGTTGGCCTTCAATACCCAGCAGAGCAGTTCAATAACCTCAGTGGGTCATCTGCTGGAAATGCAGAAGTGACTTTTAAAGAGGGAAAACAGGGACAAATGAAAAGAGGATGGTCATAGGAGGGAGTTTTGATGATGTGCGTGTTTTCCATTGAAAAAAACAAAGAAAGCTGAGTGAGCACTCCTCCTTCCTCTTTTGCGTCTTTTTGAACAGAGAAGTGCACGTTTCAGGCAAATGCTCAGTGACGTGTCAGTGTTTCCATGTCCAAAGTTGACTTTGTCACTTGTCTTGTGTTTTTCTGTTCACTGATTCATTCGGGTTACTAAGAATTGTTCTTTGGCTTTAACCTGAAAGTCAACTTACAATTGCATGGGTTTTTGCAGTGCAGTTTCTCCATCTATGATGATGTATAAACGATGAAGAAATCTCCACTGAGTTGCTTTAATAAGCAGAATTTTATTTACAAAGAAGAACAGCATCAACCAGGCTTGCCGGTTCAGCCTGGGAGAGCCACAAACCAATAGTGATCCCACTCGAATGCATCCAGTCACTGATATTTATACAGCATTGGTCAAAGCAACAATCAAAAGAACATCTTTGTTACCCAGGTTGACAGTTTCCCAAACCCCCCGTGACTTCTCTGGACACAGGGCCCCATACATCCAATGTAGGGATCATGCTCAGATTGTATGTCTTCCATGTATTTTAAGGAGCATCACATGTTTTCACATGTTTCAGATTTAAACAACACCTATTTGTTATCTTACACTAAAAAGAGCAGTGCTAACTTTTGCCCTCAAATTATTAACTTCAGTACCACAAACAATGTTGTAAAATACTTGATTTGAAAAGTTGGTTTGAATGGCTCAAGGATCTTTGGGGTCATTAATTAATCCAATAAGCACCAACAATAGAAGACACATAAGAACTGTGATGTCCTTCTGTCTGGTCAGTGTCGTCCTATCTTTTGTCTGAAATTGCACAATTTATTAAGCTTGTATTTATTAAACTTGTATTTTATTTTATTAAGTTGTTGTTTACACACTCGGCTGACTTACTGCATGTCAAGTTGTCTCGTGGCCTGGGGGTCTTTTGGGGTTTCATATTGTGATATTGTGATTTTGGGGCAAATTAGGTCACATAATAGGACTGGTGTGAAAAGTCAATGTTGTGGGTATTGTCCCTGTCACTCGAGCCTCCATCCCAGTGGGACAACCCCACAGGAGCAGCTTTCTTAACTGGAGCAGAAACTCATTGTGCCATATGCCTATAGATGTGTGTGTTTTGGGGTCAAGTGTGTGTGTGTGTGTGTGTGTGTGTGTGTGTGTGTGTGTGTGTGTGTGTGTGTGTGTTTGTAGGGACTGGTCAAAGAGGCAAATGGCAATGCTTGCAGCAGCCACATTTTTTATTTGGTTTTGGCTTTTTTCATGGTGAGTTTTCATTCTATGTTTATGTGACAATGTACCCCCTCAACCACACACACACACACACACACACACACACACACACGCACACACATTTCCCGCTAAGGCAGAGTTTGCAGTTTTAGCCTCGACACATGACTAGGATCAAGCTGACATTGTGATATGTGTATTAGTGTGTGTGTGTGTGTGTGTGTGTGTGTGTGTGTTCGTGTGTGTGTGTTTGTGTTTGTGTGTGCACTACAGTTATCAATACAAAAGGTTAGCACGTTCTGTATGTCAGCAGATTATGATAAAGACACACCAACCTTATAAGCAAAAAACATGTAACTTTTAATTCAACAGAACACTATTTTTTAACTATTTTTTTCTTTTAGGACATTGTTGTTGCAGCAGTTGAGTTGTTATTGTGCCCAAATGTAGAAATAGCTTTATGGTACAAAAGTGTGTGATTTTTCACTTTCTCTCATGAATTCGAGTCTGCAGAGGAGTTCTCTGGTGTGATTGTCACCAGCTTGCCACCATCTCCACTGATGCATGTGTGTTGTTTTTGTTGCGTATATGTGACAGCTAGAAGAGAAGCATGTCTCTGGTGGGCAACAGATGGTCTATGTCTCATTAGCAGGAGGTCAGACAGACAACAGATCCAGTCCAGACCGATTCATTCAAGGCTTAGCAGGGCTTAGATCTTGTTGGGGTCAGATTTGGGGCCCCAGAAGGGGTCTGTGTGTTTGTTTGAATGTGTGTGCCGGAGCCTCTCTTATTCATCCTCGAAATGCAGGGACACCTTAAAAGCACTTCAGATATGGTTAATTGATCCCATATGAATCCTGTTTAAAGACAATAAATTACATTTTGTTCAAGCTGAAACATGTCTGTACAGGAATAAGATACGGTGGATTTGTTATTAATAAAACTGTAGGCAGCTCCGCCTTGAAGTCTGTCTCAGTTTGCAGGGTCAGCTGTGCTGGAGTGTGCAGGATGAGGAGGAGGAGGGGGAGGAGGAGGGGTGTCAGACAGCGGCTTCGGACTTTACTGGAAACTAATGATGTCACCCATCCAGAGAAAAGAGAGGGAGAGAGGGAAAGGGAGAGCTCAACAACAATAGATGTGAGAAGCAGAGACATGACATAAGAAAGGAGGGCGAGTGAGAATGAGACAGAGCTGTAATGTTTGAACAAAGGGTTCAGTTTAAAGGAGAGAGAGAAACATCAAGAAAGAGAAGATGCAGCTGTCAGTTATATAAGGGACAACCTGGCGTGTTCTTGTCCATCTGAATTTCATTAATACTACTACTGGAGAAACAGACACTCATCTGTTCGCTTATTAGATAAACAAGAGTAACTAGAAAGTGGCTTTCCACTGCTTCACTGCGCTTCAATGCCAGATTAAAGCTACTTTTATTCTCCTGCTCATTGGTTTTATTAGGTTAGAGCAGATCATTCCAACCCTGCACCATAAATCCAAACCTCTCCACTTTTGTATCTCTGGCCTGCTCCGGCTCTGAAACCTCTGCTGACTCTAGATAAACACTGCGGTTTTTGAACTCTGCCCTCTACTGGGCAGTATGCTTTGGAAACCTAAGCCCACCAACCACACACAAACATACTGAGAAAAGACTGTAAACAAACAAGCTCTAATTATGAATGTTCTGACACATTCATTCTGATATGGAGGCAGGAAAGGTACTCTCCATTTTGAAATCTACTTTCCTCTCAAGTGTTTTGGCTCTATGTGTCAGCTGATACTCCTCTTACTGGATGAAATGATGTGTCTGCCCGTATGTGTTTACTTGCACAAAAGAAAGCCTGTCGCTTTCTGCTTGGAAAAAAACGAAATCAAAATGAAATTAGTCGTTCTTTGGAATTGCAAGATGGTCCTGTTGCATCATGTTTGTCTTTGAGCCAGTACGGGTCTTCACACTTTCTGACTGTACTGTGAACTCTCCCACTCCTACTCTTTCTCTGCATCTCATACTCAAAGAGGAGATAATGTCCTTTCAAGTTAATCTCCAAAGGGTCCCACACTTTCTCTGATGCACGACCTTCTTATCTTGTGTGTAAACACTGAGCTGTTACACATGCTGCATGTGACCAATGCCAAAATTTATAGCTCTATTTTTTTTTTTTTTTTGTGGCTTGGTTCTGTTTCTTCTGCATCGAAATCACCTTTTCTCATCTCTCCTCTCTTCCCTCTCCTCCTTCTGCGTATTAGTCTGATTTTATGACCACGCTGAAAGCCAGAGAGGCTCCCCTCAGCCAGTCAGGTATGAGGACAGCAGGCTCGCTGGAGTCAGGAGGCTGGAGGCAGGAAGTGGGAGATTTCCTGGAATGTGCGTTTTTTCCCCACACTGGTGCAACAACAGTGCGAGCGGCACTCCTCCTGTTTTTGTCCCCTTGCTGTCTGTACTGTAGCCGCCTTTTCGGACATCATGGAATGGACTGAAGAGGATACTTGGGATGTTTAATAATAGCAGGAACTCATTATAACAAATGGCCGAGTACTTGTTGAGGGCTTTCCTAAGAGTTATTACGTCATTAGTCTTCCCAGAGAAAGGAAAACTTGGTATCAGGTTTGGCCTGAATTACATTGTAGGAGCTGTACACTTTAACTGTTACTTCACCACGTTTACTTTTAATTGCACAGATTGTGAAATATGCAGATACAAGAACCTGGTCTCATTTACAAAGCCACACATTTGATGAGACGAGCAGCTTGGCTTTCCAACCTTGCAGACTCGAGACTCAAGGAAGTCGTTGCTTTCTCTCCAAGAAACAAATATGTACAACTCAAATGTTATTCTTCGTCGTTTATTTTTCTGAAGCAGATTATACAATTGAAACATGGTGTTGTAATAAATGAGCTTTGGAGGTTTTGGCAGGAGGATTTTGTTACCTTTGGTCAGAGGCAGACCAACCGTTTCCTCCTGTTTCAAGTCTACACATACCACACATTTAGATTTAGCTTATAATTAAGGAATGAAGAACTGACACTATTTTCTTGTCTTTGTCTTGGTAGGAAGGGGACTTAATGTATTTCCCAAAAGATATTGAATTGAATATGTAAAGCTCCTGTGAGGAGTTTTAAGGGGTTATAACAGACTAAAATTGATAGTACATTGTTTCTGTAATGCCTGTAGCGGCTGTCGGGGGGCAGGTGTCAGATTCACATTTAGTGAAACATTTATTTAAAAAAACAGCAGGATGAGTTTTTCTGTCATAAAATTGTACTTTGCATATTCACACATACTTGTCAAGAACAGCACAGAGATAAAGATGTACAGCCGAGGAGCAAACCAATATCAACACAACACAACTCACAATTCCTTAGAGGAGCTTAATATTTGTTTTAAAGGACATAAGACTGTCGGCCAGAATTGGTTGAAGACTGTCTCCTGATTCTTCTATATGATACTATAGTCTACATCCATCACACAGAGCAGAAGCTGTCACATTTGTCAGACATTTTGTTTGGGCTGAGATGTGACATCACTCCCACTGTGAGACCAACACTCTTATCCCCCAGGGGGCTGAGCTCAGGGTCTTGCGGGGTCACAACCTTCCCACTGCCACTCTAGGCTTCCCAGAGCTCCAGAGACCCGAGTGGACACCGGGGCAGCTTGGCCTGGGAACTGGAGCCTGGCCAGATATACATCCTGATGAAGAGTCACACTGATAAAACAGATAACCACACATGGAGAAAAATGACCAAGATGTGTGTTGGGCTTCCCTGAACTTGGTGACCCCAAGCAACTCTAATAGGGAGCAATGATAACAAAAATTGGGACCTTGTGTGTGTAGGTGCATGTGTGTACTCTGCGAGCCAGCGTGTGTGACAGTCAGTGACGCGGAGCGTGACGTTTGAGTAACATGATGGTGTTATGGGAGCCAGGAGAGTGGGTAGCAATATCTAATGCACGAGCTCACACACACGATATTGAAAAGGGGGCCACAGCAGGTTTAGCTGTCCCTTCCACTGAGACATATGACATTAAGCGTCATAACCTCCACGCTGTCGCCTGACTTTGAATCAGCATGATTGTTTTTTCATGAACAACATACTGCATGACCCCCCCATTGGTCACTTTTGATTTCATTTATGATACAAATGTGTACAAAAAACCCCTCACAGAGACCAAACTTGATTCATATCTTCCCATTTATTCACACAAGTGGGCAGTTTGAGTACGTGTGTAGGAACAGTCACAGGAGAACAGTGTTGTCCATTCTCACACTCAGCCTATTCTCCTCTCTCTGACAATGCACAGTACAGTGACGGCATCTACGGTCTTCCTTGTATTGTCCCATGCACGGGCTTTGAGGCTGCAGCTGCTTCACACAGGACCTCCATCATTCATGTGTATATGAAATCTTACTGTTATGGAATATTTAAATATCCAGTGATGCTGTATGCAGGTAAATAATACAAGGAATACTATTGAATATGTACAAAAAAAGTTGTAAATAACCCTGCGAAAAGCCTGGTGAATGTCCTTATGTGATTCAATTCAATTCAAAAAACTTTATTTGTCCCCAGGGGGCATTTAAAAAAAAAAGAAGTGATATCTTCAGTAATGAGATCAGATGATTCAGCGTTGTTGGATGGGTTGAGGACTTTTATGTGAAAATGATAAATCTCTGGATTTTGGGGAGAGAAAGAATTGTTCTTATTTCACTGTCAGACGCCTCATTGGCTTCGTGAAAAGCAGCAATGAAGAGGTGTTTTGCATTATCTCCTGAAATCACAAATAAAAAAAATTAAAAAATAACCTCTATGTAGTCTATAACGCTGCCTGTCCCAGACTGCAAATATCAAAAAGTTTATAGACAATCCAGGAATGTGCTTAGTTAAAAATGTTAACCGAGTGTATCACAGTTTATTATATACTGACAGGAAAAGGCAGACTAGAAGCTAATTAAAAATGAAAAGATATCTGCAGAAGAATTGTAAAAGGGAAGAGGGGTGTGTGGTCATTTTCTTGGCGGAGACTAAGAAGATATAAAGGAGACTCTACACTTAAACAATTCAGATATAGGCCTACCATGTACATAGATTTGGATGCCTGACTATTAAGCAAATTTTCCATTTCCAATGGTTCTTCATCATCATAAATGTTTTTATGCCAACATTAAATAAGAAGAATTGTAACTCTTTAACAGTGTATAGTGACATTTCTGTGACTTCTGTTTTTAAAGTGGGTATATCCTCCAAAGGTATTGCCTTTTATTGTTGACTTTCTTTTCATGTGTTACCATCACTTAAATATACACTCTTTCAGGGGGCACAAATAAAGCTTTATCACACTGTGAAACACACTTTTGACTCAGCTTAATGTAAATTGAGCATTTTCACATTGAGAAGGTAAAATAGGTTTTACATTTCTGTAAAAACCTATTTTACGATCTCAATCTGACCGTAAATCCGAGCTTTTAGTAAAATACAATAAAAATGTGGACCAACAATTTCAAGAGAGAGCTCAACTACATGAAACTAAACTCTGCGACAAACAGAACATTTTAAAGAACCATACAATCACAGACATAATGAAAAACACAAGGGAAGTCAGAAGAAAGTTTCTGTTTCTTTAGAGTGCACAATTAGCAACTGATATTGTTAAAGCTAGACAACAACAGTGTATAGAAAACAGCTAATATGAATAAAATTATAATTTTGAAAACAAGTTCTCTGAATATGCATTAAGCAGTTATGTCAAATTCCTTTTTAACACGAAGGAAATAATTGAACATTGACATATTTCTTTGTAAAATTAGTATATAACTAAGACACAGAACACGTAGACAGTCCGAACCAGCCAATAACATTTGTTATGATTCCCTTGGATTTCATAAGAGTCAGATTTATGATTCCTGTGAGTTGATATATTGCGCAAACAGAAATCGCAAGCCTGCGTCCTTTCCCTGTGTGAGTGCGCACGATGTTGTCAGTCTGATGAAAGTCGGACAAAAAAAAAAGAGGAGGAGGAGTTTAAACGGGACTGTTGTGAGTGCAAGTAGGAGGAGTTTGGTCATTCAGTAGAAGAAAGGAGAGCCTTCTGACACACAGAGGAGGAGGACTTGGAGTTTGAAGCGGTTAGTGTGTGCAGTGAAGGAGAAGGAATTATTCTAGCGAGGATCTAATATTTTTTTTTTAAGGAACACATCTTCTTCTTTCCTTCGCGGATTACTCCCGAGCTCTGATGCTGTCCCCGGATCATGAAAGAAACGCTCACCATGAAATTCGCCTGGAAAACTAAAATGGTAAATGCAAAAACAGACAAACTCGCATGCTTTTCCACCAGTCCCTCTGTTGTTGGGTTTTGGGTTTTTGACGAGGGGGAGAATTGGAAGAGAAAGGGGAGGGGGTGTTTGTAGGCTTGGGAAAGTAGCGGATAAAGGGGGGGAGAAAGGGAAGAGGAGGGGGAGTAGGGGACCAGTTGAACTCTGCATTTTAATTTGGTGTACTCAGCTTTAAATCCAGTTTAGCCTACATTGTAGCTGCGTAAAGATGTCGCGTAAAGTTTGGAAGCGTAGGGAAAGGAAGGGGAGGCTAAAACTGAAAAATCCCCTGCCGACTCCGCCAAATATGATCTCGATCCGCTAGATTTCCCCTCCCTGATGGTAGATGTAAAAACTTTTGTCTGGGGGCCAGCAGCGAAACAGAGAGGGAACAATTGGCGTGGCCCCGGGGCCATCAGTGTGTCTGCACGGGTCCCAGCTGCGTGAAGGCTAGGTAAACACAAAAGCCAACAGATCAGCAATGGCCAAACACAACTGTTGTTGCTCTTATCTGGAGAGTATTGTTTCACACACAGGTGATGGGCAGATTAGCACTATTTGAGCAAAGATGGAGTACTAATAGTCTCGTCTTGGTGTCACCCCAGTGCACGTATAAAGCATTATCTGCAGTGTCCAATTTGTCCTGAGAGTAAACAACTCATGTCCTGTTTGCGCAATACCCAGGGTCATTTGCTGCCCTGTACTGTGTTATCCCACACCTGTCTGCTGTGTCTTTTCCTCATCCCTCTGCTGTATAGAAATCTCACAGTGAAAGACTGTTTTTGGTTTCTGTTTGCATGTAGGCTCATGGAACTTTGTCCCTCAATAAGCCCCTGCATGGTGCACAAAGCTGGCAGAGCCTTTTTCTAAAACCCTGCTCTGAAAAACATCTCCATCTCTTTGGCTGACAAAAAAAGCAGGCTGTGTGTGCAGACTGTGAACTCAGCAGCGCGGCCAGCCAGCATAGAGACCTCCTGCTATTGTTTTGGGAGTGTGTGGAGTGCATGACTCATGATGTATTTATCTGTGACTGTGCCAGCCATCCAGCCAGCAGCAGCTACAGAGAGAGGGGCCGAGGCAGAGAGACTTGCACTTATAGGAAGCTGACCTTATGACAAAATGCTGAACAGGGTAGGGGGTGGACATAAAGACATATTTCAGCGAAATTCAGCAGAAAAAGGCTCAGACTGCTTGCCAGTTTTATTGCCAAGTCCACTTGAAATCCCTTTTTTGCTCCTCCTCTCCATGTCTCTCTCTTTGTTTGTTTTTATTTTGTTGGTGTGAGCTTTCTTTTCTTTCTCTGCATCACATGTTTCTTTTCAAACTCTAACACGGCCTGGTTGTGGCTGTGTGCCATCAGCCTTCAGAACCGTCCACTGAGGGTGTTAATGGCGACTTTGGCCTTCGACCTCCTTTCTAGCAGCCCTTGTTATTTGGGGTTGAGTGGAGACTCTGCCATTGAGCCGATGAAATGGAAGTGGGGACGAGTGAAAGTGATCGAGGCCGTTATCGTTTGTTTGTGAGAAGGGTTTTCCATAATACTTCTTGGTGTTTGTGTTTGCATCCATCCACCCCCCCCCCCCCACCCCCCTTTTTTCTATCTGTGCCTCTGTTTTCGTCTCCATATGTTGATGTCTCAGCACATTCATAGTTTGATATCCCTTTGTTTGTTTCTGCTGCTTGTCAGTGATTTACAACCAGAGACAGACACTGTACTTAAACAGCAAGATGTGCACAAATCCGTGTGGACTTTCAATTTGTAAGCAAACTCATGGGAGCTAGGCAGGCAAACAGACAAAGAAAAGTTCTTCAAATGCTGTTTTATTATGTGGAGGCTTGTTTGAGATACTTCATCCATTCTGGCTCTTATCTTCAGGAACGCCATCCAGCTCTGACTTCAGCTGCAGAGAGAAGCTTTGACAGGGTGAAGGAGATGGATAGAGGAATAAAAGAGGGAGTAAAGACAGGGAGGGAGGACTGGCAGGCTGCAGCTGTGGGGGTTGGGGAGTTGGTCAGTCTAGATGTTTTACTGCACTTAAGTTGTTTTTTTAAATAGTTTGGGTCCTGTGGTGTGTCTTTTTTTTAAGGATTATTTCTTCTGCTTTTCTCAGAGAGGATCCTAAAAAAACCAAATACTATTGAAGTGTTATTTGTTGCGAAACTTGTTGATGCAGTCTGCAGCCTGCAGTCATTAACAGGAAATTGTTATATCCTTTTGTCCCAATCGCAAACTCTTCTTTTATCTCTTCTCAAGGTCTCTAAAACATGCTCCCTTTCTTTTCAGAGCTCGGTGCAGGACTGGGGGGAGGAAGTCGAGGAAGGAGCCATTTACAATGTGACGCTGAAAAGGGTTCGGATCCAGCAGGCAGCTAACAAGGGAGCAAGATGGCTTGGGGTGAGTCAAATGATACACTGACAAAGCAGTTTTAAAGACAAAACACATTTAACAGATCTAGTGTATTAAAATATGAGTCTTTTCAACTTTCTTAACCTGTTGCATTGGTCTTTTTTTCTTTTCTCTTTTTTTTTTTTACCCAAAGTGGAAATGTTTCAACCTTGGACTGTTTAGATGACTTGTAAAGCAACCCAGCTGCTTGTGTGCAAAGTGCTGATCATTTAAACCTAAAATCTAATCTCCATTGTTTACAGCACAATGTGTCTTTTTTTTTATTTTTATTTTTTTATTGTTGGGCCTCTCTCTTTCTCTGCATTGTGCAGCACTATGCCTGTTGTTTTAACATTTGGGCTTTAAAGCTCCCTGTTTTGACAACACCTTTTAGCTGCATGCTGAAAATTTCTCCAAAGAACAGTTTCTCCAGACGTGGACTGTTTAGCCAAAGCATGTGATTTCCTGACTTCTCCGGCTGCCAACAATACTGCTCGCTCCCCCTGTGCAGCAGTGTTTTACAAAACGCTGGTATGACAAAACAAAAAAAGGGGTATTAAAGGATTTTACTGGAGTTGTGCTTTTTTTTTTTTTTCACTGCACATAAAGCATTGCAGTTTCCTCCGCTGCGTTGTTTATATCAGCATAATAGCATGTTATACAGTCTGTTATTATTCTGTGGCATATAAAAAAGGAACAGAAAACAGCACTTAGGCTTAAAACTGTATTGATATATTGACATGAATGTGAGCAGCCAACTGTATTCAAGCTAATTAAAACACCATGGCTACTTAATACAGTGCTGTCTGTTGAGTAGATAGAATGGAGAGCGATCCCTATTGAGACATTTTTGTATTCACTATAAACAGGCTATTGTCTGTGAATAATAGCAATTCTTTTCACTTGGATTGTAGGCCTACAGTCAATTACTGTTTACAGTTTGTGGGGTAGTTTTTGCATTAGTTTACCCCTCATTTATTTCATCTGAACTTCCTCTATGCTGGACTTAACCTTAAGTTACTTCACACAGATAAAAAGGGGTATTTTGCAGGACTATTATCAAAGGAGAAGAGGTGGGAGAACTCGGTTCCACTGCTGTCCTTTTCTCCGTCTGGGGTGTGTGTTTGTGTGTGTTTGTGTGTCTGTGTGTGTGTGTTCGGGGCTGTGGTGATTAAAAGCAGATTGGCGCGTTTCCTGTTGTAGCGTGCTTACTTCACTAAAGTTTCTTTCTTTCCATGTTTGTGCCATGCCACTTCTTCTTCTGCCTGTTTTGTAACTTGTCATTCCTTTTGAATTGTTGAACATGTCTTGGGACATAGAAATGAAAAACAGTACCTGACCCTTTTTCTTCTGAACATTTAGGCCTTCCGAAGGAATTGTTTCCACCTCATCAAATCACATTTTAAAGCTTTACTTAGAAACATGATTGAGTCATCAAAGGATTTTATGTTCTGTAATATACAAGAGAAAACATCCAAATCAACCTGACATATTGAAAGCATTGTTCTCTATCTCTACTGACATGGACCCGAAGCCAAAGAAAAGATTTAGAAGGACCTGCCAAATAATAACAAAGGTGCCTCTCAGCTCAGTTTCCACAGGTTAAACAGGGTAAAATGATAAGTGTTTTGTGTGTGTTCTCAGGCGGAGGGCGATCGTCTGCCTCCAGGCCACACAGTGAGCCAGCTGGAGACGTGCAAAATCCGAAGCATCCGCGCCGGAACACTGGAGCGTCTGGTAGAAACATTACTGACGGCGTTCGGAGACAACGACCTCACCTACACCTCAATCTTCCTCTCCACCTACAGAGCTTTCGCAAGCACACAGACTGTACTGCAGCTGCTGCTCGACAGGTGGGAATGGAATCAAGTGTAGCATAAAGCTGAAAGAATGCACTGCTTCTCTGATTTTAGGTTTTGTTTTTAAATGTGCTCTGCTTTTTACTGCTGAAGGTATGGAAGTGTGGGAGAAAATGAACAAGACACAGGAAGATGCCAAGGCTCTGAAACCAATGGAGCCATTAGAAAGTGAGACACATTTTTATATGTTAACAATCATAACGTTCTTGGTAACAAACAGCAGAACTTTACACACCTGCCCACCCATCATTGCAAAGCCCTCCTAACACCCACAGTTATTTTCCTGCTGTCTCCATAGTGCCCTGGCTTCTACCCTGCGAGCCTGGCTGGACCAGTGTCCTGAGGACTTCCAGGAGCCTCCTGACTACCCCTGTCTCCACAGACTCATGGACTACCTGGGGAGGACTCTGCCAGGCTCTGAGGCTCTGAGACGGGCTGAGGGTTTGCTGGAGCAACTGCAGAGTCAGGCTGGCGTGGATGAAACTGATGGTGAATAAAGAAGTGTTGTTTTTTTTCTACGACATGAAGTTCTTTGTTCAGTAATAATAGTGTTTAAAATTATCTGTGTTTGCCTTCCTCCAGCTGGTTTTCAAGGTAACACCTCTTTCTGCCTGGGAGAGGAAGAGGAAGTGGAGATCGAGCTGCAGGAGGACTTTGTGTCGTTTGATGCAGACTTAGTGGCAGAACAGCTGACCTACATGGATGCAGTAAGTAGACAAAAAAAAAAAAAGAGCCAGACACGGTTTGAATGTTGGTGTGAGATTTAAAGGTGGCAAAAGTTACACAAGTTATATCTATTAAATGTTTTCTTCAGTCTCGCCATACCTAACATCAGCTCATTGTTCTTCCTCAGCTGCTGTTTAAGAAGGTGGTACCCCACCACTGTCTTGGCTCAATCTGGTCCCAGAGGGACAAGAAGCACAACAAGCACAGTGCTCCAACCATTCGTGCCACTATCACACAGTTCAACGCTGTGGCAGCCTGCGTGGTCAGCACGGTGCTGAAGCACAGACAGATCAGACCACACGTCAGAGCGCGGGTCATCCAGCGCTGGATAGACATCGCTCAGGTTGGCAGAGAGTGCACAGGCACACAGATTCATCCATAAACGTCCATCTAAAAATGTTCCAAGGAATGACAGTCCCTGTGTTCATTTTCTCTAACAGGAGTGTCGCATACGAAAGAACTTTTCCTCTTTGCGAGCCATTGTATCTGCGCTGCAGTCCAACCCCCTGTACAGGCTGAAAAGAGCCTGGGCTTGTGTGCACAAGTAAGGCCTCAATTTTGCATTTATGCAGATGATCTCAATGTACCTTGTTAGAAGAATCAGCTTTAAATCAGTCATTTTTGCACATTTATTTTATCTTATATGTTGATTGCCATTGCTAACACAAGTCTTTGCTTGACACAGAGACAGCATGCAAACATTCGAAGAACTGTCAGATATTTTCTCTGACCACAACAACTACCTGACCAGCAGAGAGCTCCTTATGAGGGTGAGTTTCCAAGCATTTGTTTTATTTTTGCCTGATTTAATGTTCATGTATGAATGAGCAAATGTCGGTAAAATCATTTGTAGTTTCTATTTTAACATCTAATTTGGCAATCCTGAAAACTTTCCTTTTTGGACTGGAGCCCTGAATCTGCATTTTTGTTTCCCCCTGCAGGAAGGCACTTCAAAGTTTGCCAGTCTAGAGAGCTGTGCCAAGGAGCACCAGAAACGCACACACAAGAGACTCCAGCTGCAGAAGGAAATGGTGAGACAAAAACTTCACAACTCAGGCCTTCTGCCAAATCTTTTTTCTCTCTCTCTCTCTCAGAGAATGCTTAAACAGAGCTTTATAACTTTAAACAACACATTCCTCTAAGGCAGTGCACTGTAAAGTGAGTTCTAGCCTCTCCAGTATGATAAAGCCACATGATTATCTTTGTTTACTCAGCACACTATGTGGGGAACTTGCATTAATCCTCTGTTGTATTTTACAAAAACCCTTGTCTTTTTGTGGCATAGAAACTCAGTGTGGTATCTGAGATTTGAAAAGTATTTTTTGTTTTGTTTTGTTTTTTTGTCAGGGAGCAATGCAAGGAACAATACCGTACTTGGGGACTTTTTTAACAGACCTGACGATGTTGGATACAGCTCTACCTGACCTAGTGGAGGTATGCAAAAATGCTGTAACACCTGCTGAATGTGTGCATGTGTTCCAATGTTTGAGAGCATGTGTCTGTGAGTTTGTGCAGCTCTGCAGATCTGAGAGTCGGTCTGTGTAACCACTGTCAGAAAGTGGGGCGTAAGTTTCCATGAGTGCGTGAGGAATTTTGTTGGTCCCGTTTTTTCGGAGTGGTCCACCTAATGCTGTTTGTCTAAGCCGCCGCTGGTATGTGATGTCCCGGGTCTGACAGCACTCTCTTTGTGTCCCCTGCAGGGTGGTCTGATCAACTTTGAGAAGAGACGAAGGGTGAGTCACAGCTGACATGATTACACTCTGATAATTATCACACGATGCTGTGTGAAGTGAAACAGATCTCACATTGGACACTCTTTCTGTTTCTGCAGGAGTTTGAGGTGATTGCTCAGATCAAGCTGCTCCAGTCGGCCTGTAACAGCTACTGTTTGACTCCAGAGCCAGTGTTCCTGCGCTGGTTTAAGAGCCAGCCACAGCTCAGTGAGGAGGAGAGGTACTGCTGCTTCTCATTGCACCGTTATCCATTAGATAAGAAGCATATTAGTGCATGAGGTCATACTCTGTTGAACCTATTGTTCACACAATAGAAGCTTCTTTCCAAGTGTCCCCTCAGCTCCCCCTGCTGTTCTTCTGTCATGTCTTCACTCCCTACTGATCTATTGTACTTGTTGTTTCTGCTCTCATTTCTCACTTCTCAAAATTCATGACTCTGAACAGTCACATGATTTGACAATGTTTGATGGTTTTAAAGTGTTTTTTATTATCCTCTCTTGCAGCTACACCTTGTCCTGTGAGGTCGAAGGTCTTGGTGACAGCAGCCCAACCTTGCCCAAACCTCGAAAAAGCATGGTGAAAAGACTCAGTCTGTGAGTACATCCAGATTGAATGTATAGTTCGGAGAGTTTCTCTCCAAATGTCGGAAATGTATTTTCAAATACGCCTCCTTCTCCTATTAAAGCTCTGAACTGCTATGACCTATTTTAATGTCATTATCTAATAACCCACTTCCTTTATTTTCCAGTCTGTTTCTTGGAACTGACAGCAGTGCAGCCAGTTCTCCGGTCAGAGAAACACCACGATCGCCCCCTACTGGCAGCTCTGGGGAGAGCATGGATTCGGTCAGTGTGTCGTCCAGTGACTCCAGCAGCCCGTCAGATAGCGAGGGTCTCACCCCTACACACAGTTCGGACTCCCAGCACAACAAGGTGGGTCACTAAACTAAGATTCCAGAGAAAGTGTTGGTTTGGGTTATAGCATGGATTGAATGATGAATAATAAGTAAATTGAGGGGTGTTAAACTTCTCTTTTCTTTTTTTAAAAGACGGGAACGTTCAGAGTTCTAAATGAATTATTTGACTGCAGTTCTGCTCTTTGTGCAGAATAAAGTAAATATAGATGTTTGTTCAGCAAACAGTGGAAGGGAGCACCTTCTCTGCAAAGAGATTAACAATCTCTTTCTCAATTAATTTCTAGATGTTTGTCTATTCAGTGCAGTGTCACTTGACTAACATTACTGGGAGCTCATGGTTGAGTAGAAAAGGAAAATGCACTGATGTGTCTGATATTTGATGCAGAAAGCCAAAACCATCCTTCTGACAAAAAACATTTCCAGCTTTTATTTCTTTGCAAGAAATTTTTTTATAGAAAAAAAACCACACACAACTCCTGGATGAATGAGAAGGCCACTAACTACTCTCTAAATGTGATCCCTTTCGCTCAAAACAAAACTTAAAGACCATTCCCCCTTGTCTGGAACAAATACTATTTAAGGATGGTCATTCATCCCTTATATCCAAATGCTTTTATCCGGGGTAAGGGGTTGTGTATTGCACTTTTTTTTTTTTTTTTAAATCAAATATCTGAAAAATCAATGTTCTGAATGAGTTATTTTCTTCAGTCCATTGATTGTTAATTAAACCTGTTTGTAACTGCTGGTTATGATTTCCTCAGCTATCAGAATCCTCCTCATGTACTTCACTCCACTCAATGGACACCAGCTCATCAACAGCCAGTGTCTCCATGACTCCTGTGTCTCCTTCAAATCCTGGGCCCCCCTGCACCCACAGACGCTCCATCTCCCTCACAGCCATGTCCCCCTGTTCCCCGAGTCAGACCCCAGCTTATAACACGCAGGCCCAGGACACATGCATCATCAGAGTCAGTCTGGAGCAGGGCAACGGGAATCTCTACAAGAGCATAATGGTAAATAATACATGTGTTTGTTTTCCTGTGTGAGAGAAAGTGTTCTGATTTAACACTGCATTATACATGTTCTACCTTTTTATGACCACATTTCTGGCTTCTCCTCCAACAGTTGACCAATCAAGACAAGACTCCGGCTGTAATATCACGAGCAATGGCGAAGCACAACCTGGAAGTGGAGCCTGAGGAAGGCTATGAGCTGGTACAAGTCATCTCTGAGGAGAGAGGTAAAAACAAAACATGTTTTAACATTTAACATTTCTCCATTAGAGCGACCTTCCTTAAGATTGGGCCCTCCAAAATGTGAACAAATTTAGGGTTAGGGTTAAGTTTGAAAGGCATATTGTAAGATTTTTTTTCCAATGGTAAATATAGTAAATGAAATTTAATTTATATGTTCAATTCAGCATTCTTGTAATTGTTCCACTGATCATCTGTGATCGAAACTGAACAAGCCCCAGTAACCCATGTATTCTGACTCATAGTGTAACAGGACTATAACAGCAAGATCTTAAACATTACTCTCGTTTTGTCTGTATAATTTATCTTCCTCCAGAGCTTGTGATCCCAGACAACGCCAACGTTTTTTACGCTATGAACACCTCAGCCAACTTTGACTTCCTGCTGCGGGTGCGAGGCTCATCAGGCCGGACCGTGCAGCTCCGAAGCAGGTGCAGCTCCACACTCCCTCGTGCCCAACACCGATCGACCATGTCACTCCGACTCAGCAAAGTCACACTGTGACAGTGACCTGCAGGGATGCCTCCGTTTGCCCTTACACCACTATAGTCCAGGACAATACAAGGTGTAGACTTTTTGGATTGTGGGAGAAGAGACTGGACGAGAAGCTGTGCATGATGGAGTTCCAGAAGTTTTCTAGACACTTGAAGAGCTTTCCCTGGACTGTGCCATCCCCTCTTGTCCCTTTTCAGCCCTTTACCGTGCCTAAACATTGAACGTTGACTTGTAGCGCGACTGCTGTGCCAGTGGGACTTGACTTTTAATAGTGATGCCTGTAACTGAGTAGAACAGCGACCCCTTGTGGCCTCTGCTCTTTACAACTATAGGTTTTTGCACATGTAATGGGAGCAGCCGAACTCCTGACCTCCAACAGTATTCTTGTGTTGAATGGACTTATTATTTCTGTTCTGTGATGTCTGTGTAGCTGAATACTTTTTTGGTAACAGAAGTGTGATCAATGCAGAAAGAGAAGAAGGATGGAAGGCAGATTGGACTGCGTGTCAAGACCTGTTGCCTTTTCAAAGACTGAATGGACCTCTTGCAGTATTCTGAATGATATCATTCAATTGATGGGAGCTGTTAAGTGATTGTTTTCCCCAGTCGAACACATTAAGAAGTGTACAACCCCTCTTATATTATGAGCTGTGTGACGAATGCTGCTTGCGTTCTGATTGGTTCCATTACTTGGTTTAACAAGTCCTTATCCCATTTGGAACAGCCTTACTGACCCTGTCTTCAGGGTGCAGAGACAAAAACATTTTTAACTGCTTTCTGATCCAGGAAAAGAAACCCTCGCATCTTTGAATTCTCAGCACGTGTGGGTCAAAAGAAATGAATAGATGTACAAGAACAAAGAAGAGGCGCGAACGGCTTCCTGGAATAGAAAACACCTTAAAAAGTGTCTCTTACTGCGTACTTGTACCTCTTTGCCCTTCATTATATGAACTATAGAGTTGCACTTGTCCGTTGGTAACAAAAGCCGATGGGATGTGAATACAGAAGAATGAGCCAGCCGCGATGTAAGTGGTTTCTCCCTCTTCACATAATGAATAATTGTAATTTGTGTTTGTTATTGTTGCTTTTTTAAAAATGTGTTTTTTGTTACTCAATTTGGGCCAGAAAATCTGTGTCAGACTTGAGAGTGATGAAGGACTTTTTAGAAGTAAATGTTAAACTTGTCATAAAACAAAAAGCCTGTGCCAGGATTAACTGTGACACATTTGGAAACCTGTTCTGAGGGACACTTCACTTTATCATGCAAACAAAAGCCAAACAGCTCTTCACTCAGTAAATAACCTAATCTGTTTGTATGATCGGCACACTCCACCATCTAAAGCAACGTTTTACAGCAGACAAAAGCTTTTTTTAGTTTCATTTCACTCCTGCTGATCTCACAATGCAGATCTAATGTGCCATAAGCAAACGTTTGTGTAAACGGTTGATTCCCTTGGTTGATGTTATAGTCCTGGGACAGCTGGTTCACTTATGTTAATTACCCATTTGGACTAATCATTGGTCTCCATGCAGCACTTCACTGTAAATGTTCCCAGTCCCTGTTCTTCACTGCCAAAGACTCTTGCTCTACCTGAATAAATAAATTATTATCATTATTACGATGGATCTACTGTGAGTTTTTGATTTCATATTGACACCTTGAAACCATTAATGAATTTTGTTCATTTATTTTAGTCTTTTTTTGGTTTGTTTGTTTGGGTCCGTTTCCTATACTTTAAGCGACAGCATTTGGTAGATCCAGGCAGCTCTGTGCTTCTTTTCAACCTTGAGCTTGTGATGGACGGCATGCTTCTTAAGATTGACGTTATCAATAACACGTCCAGAGGCTGGTCTGGACCGAGCCCAAGTTATTTTGCTGAGTGGAAGACATTTCTGCTGACTTGAATACAGCAGTCATGACCTTACTTTCCTGACACTCAGTGTGCTGTGCTGGTCAAAACACTTTTCAAAGACGAACACATTTCTGCCATTCACAGGGATTAATAAAAATACAAAAACGAATACAGCTTCAGGAAATATACATTGTTAATTACAGGCTTAAGAGATAACATTTTACTTAACACAACAAAATATGTGAACTGTTTAACCATGATCTCAAGTTATGTGACGTTCAAGTGCATTTTGCAGCGTTTGAGTGCATTGTTTAAATATTCATACCCATGTAATTTGAACTTTCTTTATTGTTTCTGACAATAAATTCACAAAAGCTTGTTATATTTATTTTATATCAAAACACACAGTTGTGACCTGCTGCTACATTATTATCGTGTGCAGCAGTGGTAGATTACTCTGCATATACAGCTACAAAGTATTTCGTCTCTGCTCTAGTCTGGTGCAGTTTAACGATGAAAGTTGTTGTAATAAAAGTCATTGTGCCTCACTATATGACAGGTTTCATTTGTGGAAGTCCCAGGAGTTTAACTGCATGTCTTTATATGCTTTTTTTGCTTGCTAATTTCTAAATTGAGAATTTTTCTTTGACAGCTTCTGTTTGATCTA
The DNA here is from genome assembly GCF_947650265.1 of Symphodus melops. Lineage (NCBI taxonomy): Eukaryota > Metazoa > Chordata > Actinopteri > Labriformes > Labridae > Symphodus > Symphodus melops. Next base: position 15,849,858 of record NC_136698.1, read on the forward strand.
TTCTTCCCTTATCGGTCAGGTGTTGTAGGTTTGGTCCAAGGCCTTTCCGTTTGAGGTCATCCTAAAAGCGAGAGTCTGAGCTCAAGATTTTTGTCGGCTATAGTCGACTGGAAGTCATAATAACAGTGAGCGGCACGCTTCAGCAGGTGGTTGCTCTGCATGAAGGACAAACTATGTACTAGTTTGTCAAAGTGAGAAAACCCTCTTCTTACAACCACATTTAAATGGTCTCTCGTCGCAGGGATAGAAATTGAAACAAACTATTTAACTTAATATACTGTCAGAAGCTCTGTTAAGAGCGGCTCACCTCCTCCAATGAATACAAGCATAAACTCTAATATATTTAGGATGGGAGTACAGAAGAAGACAAAACAACAAGGAGAGAAACACAATGTAGAGAGCAGATGCTACAATGGAGATAAGAAACAAAGACAAGACAGGCATGCAACCCAGAGTCCAACAAACAAAATACTTTCTACTGTCAGAACTCACTGTTCATGCTGGTAAGTCCATGAATGATTTAGCAGACTGGCGTAAATGTATACGTTTACTAAACATACCCTGGGGGTAGCCCATATAAGTACATTCATACTTTTTGTTGCCAGGTCAAAATAAATGATCTGAGGATCTGTTGGAAAATTGAACCCTGTACCTGAGTGGATGACTTCAAAATACAGATCAGACAAATGAAGTGAAGTCCTAACCCAAACAAAAAGTCCCATGGTTTCCACTTTAGTCCAGTCTTCAAATTGGGTATTAATCCAACACTGTTTGGATTGAATTCAGGTTTTTTGAGCATTTTTAGGAGCAAGTAATTAAGTAACATGCACAGAAAAGGAAGACCATTCTTACCATGCCATAAAAATGTGTGTTATGGTTCTAGACATGAGACATGCAGAATAATGACTTTGTTTGAATAATGGCAATAATAAAGTTGAATAATATTTGTGTCCACATTGGTGCTATTTGTGTCCCATTTGTGTAATCTGCCTCTCTTGAGTCACGTCGGCCAGGCCATCAGGTCATTCAAGTGATGAGATTTCTGTCTCCACCTGATAAAAAGAGAAGACATCCTCCCAGCAATGAGACCCATCAGCAGGACTTTGTTCATTTCCACATCCAGGGCCTTCACATTCTCTAGCTGAACAAGGACCTCTGAGCATCATATGGAATTCCGTATGCGTGTACTGTATGTGTCTCCATTCCTCGCAGGTATAAAGAAAAGTCACCGCTCTACATTTCTTTAGTTAAAATCACCCAAAGGCAACTCTTTGATTCACCGGCCTTTTTTGAAGTCTCCTGTTCTTGAGCCCAAACACACATACACTCCTTTGATACGTGTCAACATAAAAGGGTTTTTGTGCTCAGGGCCGTGTAAGAGTCAGTGTGTGTGTGTGTATTTGTGTGTGTGACGTAGCAGATCAGGCCTCACACAGGGGGATGTGCTGCTGCAGCTGCGTCTAATCCTTAAGAGCATTTGAGTGGGACACCAGATTGTTTATGCAGTGCTTTGACAAAGAGCAGGCACAAGTGTGGGATTGTGCGTGTGTGTGTGTGTGTGTGTGTGTGTGTGTGTGTGTGTGTGTGTGTGTGTGTGTGTGTGTGTGTGTGTGTTTGTGTGTGTGTTAAGGGGGGAGCACAGCTTACCATCCATCTGTCCCTGTTTCCCCACAACTCAACATGGTGGCAGACAGTAAGGGGAGGCTGGGATGGACCTGAGTCCTTGTAATGGTTTAATTAAAACACATCATTGAACCTTTTTTTTTTGTTTGGCACAGATGATAACAAGCTCATTGTGACACTGGGGGGTGGGGGGGGGGGAGTCACATCAGGCAATTAAAGACTCAATTACTCATCAGCCAATTATTCCCATGGGCCTTTCTTGGATCTGTCTTGTGCAGGCATGTGCCTTTCACTAACAGACAGGTCATTATTCACAGAGTGCCAGGACCGCGTAGAGTGGGAAATCAGGAACTGAATGAGACACACATAACACTGATTTGTCGAGAAAAAAGCTCATCTTGTGTGTGAAAGAGATAAAACATTATAAAATGATCGTTCTCATTATTTTTCCCTCTTTGATTTGTTTTCTGTTGTTTATATACTGTATGTTATTGCTATTATATATCCCCACACATCTATGTATATTGTGCAGATGTACAGTTACAACAGTACTATATAATCCTGTGCAACACTCCAGCACGTTAATACTCGAGCACTTTGCTTCTTATAGCAGCACTTTAACTCTGAATGTCACTTTATGCTGGTTTCTTTTGACCAACGTCACACTGTCAACTAATGTACAGTGCATGTTGTTGTTTTTGCTTGTCATTTTGGTTTTGTCAATTTGTGTACATATGTACAATCAACCTGCTAAGGGACTACAGATAGAAATGATCTTAAGGCTACAATCTGGTATATTGACATGTTTACGTCATAATATTCTCCTATAATCACCCCTATTTAACAGGCAACGCTCCAGTCATCTCCCAGCTTTTATCATCCTTCCATTGAAGGTGAAGTGAAAGGATGTTGTATGTTTGTGAATAAAGGACACTTTCCATGTATGTGCATTGGAAGTACACTATGTGCATGCTTCCTATGCATGCTTTGCAAACTAAACTAACAGACTGACTGAAAAGGTGTCTCTCTGCTATGTAACAGAACATGACATATACTGATACTGAAATGAAAAGACCAAAACAGGGACTGTGTCGTTTTAATCATCGCTTTCTGATTATGTTTTATTAACTCCTTATCCTCTTTCATTCATTGGAAAAAAAAGACAATCTTTAAAAACTAGAAATGACTCAGAATAATCAAAAGTGAATAACAATGTGCAATGACAAAGTGAGACCCATGGATGTGTTAGAGAAAGAAGTTCCTAAAAAGAAGAATCAAAGACAAACATGAAAAGCTTTTCATTGGTGTGCTTGAAGCTCCTCTGTCTTTGTTCTTTCATCTTCCCACACAGATCTTTTTCTCTTCAAACCAACTCTCACATGTATCGCTGTTGCTCTCTTATGAAAATGATCCATTTTTATAACTTGAAATAGAAAAAAAAAAAAGAAAAAAAAAAGGACACAACCTGGTTATTTATGCTATTCAAACAGTGCTGCTGATCATTTCAAACCAAACATATGATAAAACGAAGAAATCTGAAGAAAAAAAATACAATTCAGCTTTATGCAAATATAATGTACAACGGAAAACAATCAGACAAATCCCAGCGATAAATTAAAAGTTAACAAAAGCTTCAATATGTTAATTCTTTTTTCTTTGGTTATAAAGATGCCAACAGTAACAGCAGGTACACCGAGTGAAGCGCCACATAAAAAGTTACACTTTGGTTGAGATAAACAAGAAAAGCTGACATTTCCGAGCTCGCATTAAAAAAAAAGGGGAAAAAAAAGAAGGAAAGGAGCTGTAACAGATTTCATCATAAACATGTAAAGGTGCAACGCTTAATGATGTCTAATTGTAATCTAAATTCACTCTGTTGGATAAAACAATTAATCCTTAATATGTGTGACCTTGTTATATTAGTTTGGGTTGACGAGGTGAATCCAGTGACTTGGTAAGATTTGCTCCTTCTAGCATTACAACTCTAACTTTTCTGTTTATAAAAAAAAACAAAACCGAAAAAACCACTAGTGGAGAAATTAAATGAAGGAGTTGTGGGTCCAAAGCAGGCAGGAAACAGGACTGTAGAGTCTATCTTAAGGGTCGACCCACGAACACTAAAGCAGGACAGACAGATGCTATGATCCTGAAGCATTGTCTTATACACCGATTACTTTTATTTTACTGGAAACAAGATGTAGAAAATGGGTTAAATTACTGTAAATGTATTAGTGATCCTATAAAGTACAATGAAAGACAGCGTGGCACCTCTCCTAAAGGTATCACTCTTACTGACTTCTGTGTAGTGAGATGAACAGTGACCAAAACGTTGTGCCAAAAACACAGACATCTGAAGTCGTGTGCAAAACATTGTCTGGATGTATAATGTTTAAAAGCCAGGCCCCTTGGGGGAGCGTCTCACTCTGTTTCTCTTTCTGCTTTCAAACATTAAATAGTGTTGCATTACGTTGTTAAAAGTTTGCTCCTGTGCTTATCTAGAAAGGTGGAAATGATCTGTAATACAATCAGAATGTGGAGCTAGAAAATGACTGAATTTTCTAAAATCTGTTTTTTTTTTTTTTGTTCAACAATCATAACATACATGGTTAAAATGAGATTTTATTCACTGAAGTTGATAAAAAATGGCCCTCAAGTTTGAGAGCACACCAGCATGATGGCTGTCGGAGAGTATTCAAGGACTGAACACAGTCTGTATGCAAAAAGAAACAGGCTCTTTAAATAATGGCGTTGCCTCTCTGTTCCAGACACGGAGGGAAACACAGGAACTTCTCTCCCAGCTGCGACCTACTGCTGTGAGAAGTAAACAAGACGGACAAGACTCAAACAAAGCTAGCCCTGAAAGTCAGATACTAGAGTGAGTGACGGAGCAGAGTTTGTGTTCTTTTTGCTGCTCCTGAACTTTTGTCCTTCTTTAACAAAGCCATACTCTCTTTATTACTTGGGGAAACAGCTGTGATGAAGTCTGGAGGCTTTAAAAAAAAAAAAAAAAAAAAAAAAGACACTGAAGAGGAGGAAAAAAAGAAAACATTAAGCATACAGAACAAAATCTTATTTGCTCCGTACCTGCGTTTTTGGATCACGTTGGTTTTTTTTTTTCAACGGGAAAAGATGAAAAGAAAAGAAATATCACCTCACACATAAAAATATGACATCTTTGCTCGAAGGATCAGAGGAGATTAATCTGAATGGATATAAAAGAAAAAGAGACACAAACCAATGTAGGACACACCGACACTGAAGTAGAACAGAGAGAGGGTTACCTGAGCAAAATGTGGAGTCAACTAAACACAAACTGAAACACACAAAATTCTAATTCTTCTCTATGTATGATGGTAAGTAAATATCATTAGGGGGCAGGATATGACAAAACACCGTTTAGTACTATGCAGTCCAACGCTTAAATTCTAATCACTTCAAAATGATAAAACAATGACGGCGACCTCTGAGCAGGAACTGATGCACGCTTTAAATTCGATCACAGGAATCACTCATAAAAGATAAAAAGTAGAGAGCTTAGTGAGACATCTGCTGTTTTTGCTCACACAGGTCAGCTGCACTATAATCATCTGTTTCACTTGGGTTAACATCAGACATGGACATTTACAAGCTCTTTGTTTAGGCTGGAGAGCTGGAAAAACAAATCTTCCGTCAGGACCAAAACATGATTGACCACGAGATCAGCTCGCCGTTCTTGTGTCTCTGGTCCAGATTATTGCACAGAGAAGGAGTTTATATGCTGCTATGTATCACACAGCACATGGCAGTTATGTTAAAGTGACTACTAAAAAAAAAAAAAAAAAAAAAATGGGACAAAGTAATTCACACGCTCACATGTTTGGGATGTCTATGAGCACACTTCCTTCCATCAGCTCATGGTCCACCACGACACACGAAGGACTATTAGCATGAACACCCCGGACAGTGAGCTGAGGAACAGTCTTCATTTTGATTAAGCCTGAAATGGGACAAGAGAACGTTTGATGACGATCTTAGTTGGGAGTGTTCAGGCGTGCTGTGCCGCCAGCTCCTGTCCTATAAAGCGGCGCAGACGCTCCAGGTACTGGCTGTACAATTCTATGTCGTTGTGTCCCGCTCCCTCCACCCACAGAGGCTCCACAGCCTTGGGGCAGCGCTCGAACAGAGCCAGGCCGTGGGAGAAGTCTATCACCTCGTCCTCCGTCCCATGGATGATGAGCACCGGGGACGTGATTTTGGACACTTTCTCAATGCTACAGGAAAAAAAAAAAGGGACAGGAGGTGATTATAGAAAATATTTTAAAAAAAGGAAAGGTGTAAATCATAAAATACAATCTCTTTGAATGAAGCTATGAGTTTCATCATGGTCAGTCAGTGAGTTTGTAAATGAAGTCAGGGAAGTATGTTTATTTATCTGAATATTTTTTTTAAAAATTAAGAGACTTTGTTTTCTTCTGAGCTTTAGTCATATAATGGTGTTAAAAGGTTTTATCAGTGACAACCCATCCATCAGGGGAGTACAGTTGGACCCTTTGGTCCACTAAGAAAACAACCACAAGCCTTAAAATGGGTTCAAATTCCTGTGTGTTAAATACATGTGGAGGGAGATAAAGAGAAGGAGAGATGCCAGCTGCGCACTGTGAAGGTGAACAACATGTGAACACTGGACGCTTGTTCATCTCACCACACCACACAGCGAGGCTTTCCCCCCCCTGATATCCTCACCGCCTCTGCTCCTCACCCACTTGTACCATCTGGGACTAGACGCTCGCGTCGGCTGCTACTGACTCTCTTTAGATTCAGCCAATAAAACTGGAGCGACATGACGACAACAGGAGGCCCAGGGCCTCGCTTCATGAAAGCACTGCTCTGTGTGTGAGGGAACTGTTTCGGTGGCCAAGATTAAAAAAACAAACAAAAACAAAAAACACACAACACAGTGCAGTGTAGACCCACATGACCATCACACATGCGTGAGGCACCAGACCTCTACAGGGTAAGAGGCCACACGTGCAGGGACAAAGCAAGCACAAGCAGCTACCTTCTTATTAAATTTTCAGCTCAACTCTCTACTGATACACGTTTTAAAAGGCAGAGCCTAAATACAGATACATACATGACATAGCACTGCCTGACTGCCTACAAATATATATACACGCAAATACACAAAAACCTCTATATGTGAAATAATGGCAAATCTGGGGTCTAGAATCATAAATCCATATAAAATAATCTAAAAATAAGAGTGTTTTCTGAAAAGATGAGAAAATCAATAATCTTACTCTACGTGACGGCAACTCAAGGGGTCAGTGTGACATCAAGCCGACCAAGAAGAGACGCATGTCAGACTTGAATCGTAGCACAGAGAGAAGATGAGCGCTTCTTTCAGTGCAGAGGTTTTCTTTTCATGACAAGAAACAGTTTGACAAGTGGAAGCAGCAATTACACTTTTCTCCTGGCAGATATGTCATGATGTGAAAATGCCAAGCGGCTGCAAAAAAAAAAAAAACTGAGACGGAGAGACTCCGTTTAAAAGCTCAGTTTAAAAGCTCCTTGTTGGAAAGAGTCTCAAACTAAAATGTGATTAGCCAATAATAATAATAATAATAATAACAACAACAACTAAGGCAAAACTTTAAATGTGAACATTAAATGATAATAAAAAATATATAAACAAATATATAAACATGTTTGAATAAAATGCACCCTGCTCATTTTTCTTGCAGAGGCTGATAAACATGAAGTGACTGTGTAACAAAGACATGATGGCAGTGCTGAGCAGAAACTTACTTTGGGAAAGCGTCAAAGCAATATGTTTTCTTTGTGTCGGGAAAGGCCACTCTCATGCCAGACGTCAGAGGTGAGTGAAGCACCACGGCTGCACACTCATACCGGGACGCCAGGTCTACGGTGGGCACTGTGCCGATGCTCTGTCCGTACAGGATGATGTTCTCCGGGCTGATCCCATACCTGGTTGACAAAAAGATCCAAAGAAGAAGAGGTTCAACGCAGGCTGATGGAGGTTGTAGCTGCACAGAAGTGACAGATGTGAAATCTATCTGTGTTCTGTTTGTTTTTGTTCAAGCTGGGATTTGGAAATGTAAAGTCGGGGGAAAAGTTATTGAAACAGTAATCATTTACTCCAAACCGAAATGAAACAATTTAGTATTTAAGACATGATGTTATATCGTTTTGTGCAGCAGAACATTAAATCATGCACTGAAAACGAACGCTTCTTAATAACTGTGCTGAACTGACCTGATGGAAAGTGACAGCTGCACCGCGTTTTAAATTCACCTAAACCCACCCGCAAGTCAACGCTCGGCAGCGTCACGTCTTCCTGAAGCTACAGCTGCATTAAGGCAGCTCCGCTTTCACTAATGAGACACTTCATCACGCCATAAAGTCCTTGAGAGACACCTTGCCCCCCAGCTCTTTCTCTTTTCATCTATCCATCTTCCTCTTTTTTTTTTTTTTTTATTCCCACGACATCTGTTCCCACTTTGCTCTCTTCCTCCAAACCCTTTTTTGATGTCAACCTCTGCCACCTTGGCATCTTTTCCTTGAATCTTCTCGACTTATCCCTCTCCCTCGACACTGTTTGTTGTCTTATAGACGACAGTGAGTGTGATGAAAATGGTATCCGCGTATGTAACAGGGCTGAATTGCTCCTAATCCGAACATAATGAACACACTTCTTGTCAGAGGAGACGCAAAGACAGCGTGTAATAAATCATCTGTTGAAGGACATGTGTGGGAGGGCAATTACATCCAGGCGTACCGTGTGCGCAGGGCGTGCCACGCAGCATCGATGTCTGCGTAGAGGTTCTTCTCGGTGGGCTTGCCGGTGCTGACACCGTAGCCTGAGTAGTCATAGGAAAAGATGTTGCAGTTGATGCGAGTGCCAAGGCCAATATAGAAACTGCTCATCTGGCCCAGGTCCACCGCGTTCCCGTGGGAGAAGAGTACTGTAAACCTGAACGGGCACACAGTGAAGGCAGGTTAGTGAGCTGCTGACAGATCGAAACAGAAACACAAATCCCCCGCCCCCTTTTTATGTTTTTAAAGGTTATGCAATAAAAGGAATAAAAGACACTTACATTCTTGTGAACTTAACAACACTGTTGAAACAAACTGATTAAAACAGTATCCTTCATGAATACAGTCTGATAAACAAATTACAAGTGAGCCACACTTACGCCGACTAATCCCTGATATTTTGGCCTGGTGCTGATAGGTCTATATGTAAGAAGTGCTGTGTATTGGACGTATTAGTGTGCAACATATGACTCTTACTTCTAGACATTTTGTACAACCTGAGAGGCTGAGTATCTACTATAAACGCTGGCTATTTTATTCATGAGCGCATGTCGTGCTCCAGAGGGAAATCTAATACTTTTCTCCACACTCGACTGTTTTGAGCTCCTCCCTCAGTCGTTTAGTTTATGAACTGACACAACTCATGGCTATGCTCTTGGCTTTTACATTCAGAATGTTGCATAACAATGAATCTGCCGTATCAGGTCGAGCTTGGATTCATTCTCCTGTAATACAGGAGAGGCATAAATACATGATACACAAAGCCTGTAACACAAGCCTGTCCATGTCTATTTAATCGATCGGCTGAATTAATCAGCAGCAGCACTGAGCTGCAGGACTGGAATAAAACTAAAGTGTAAGATGTTTCTAGTTAGGATTCAAGTTGTGATTGCTTCTAAGCAACACATCTGTAAATGAATGTAACCACTCAAACCTACTGGAGAGACTTTTCTGACTCTAAACACTGATTTTCTGTTACTTTTTTTTTTTTACCTGTGATGACTGACTTTATCATTATAGAAGATGCTAGTCAAAAATATTGGTAAGAGCGTGTGAAACTCAAAATGTAGAGCTCCTGAAAACCTAATGGCCAGAAAACTAATATCAGGATAAAAGGACTTAAGGAAAAAAAAAGAATAACTGGTAGAGATTCATGGAAGAGCAGTATGAAAAAAACAAAAACCTTTCAGTAAGCTTGGTCAAAGGGAAGACACATCCAGGCAGTAGACCTGGATGTTTGTAGAAGTGTGCTTTGGGGGGGAAGTGTGACACATACTGAAATGATTAAGAACACATGAAGAATGGCTGCAATATGCGACCTCAGCTGAAACCACTCACCTTGCATTGGGAACACAGCGAATGTACATGCAGCCGACTCTGTTCCCCCGACTGGATCGAGTGAGAAACACCTCTGTCGTATCCAGCTCTCTCTGCGTGTACTGAAACTCTGCGCGCTCTGTAAGGTGGAGCTTCCATCTTCCCTCCACAGCACTGGCACCTCCGCTTCCTGCCACCGATGCACCACTCCGCGCTCGCACGCTGGATGTCCCAGTTGCCCCTGGTGCAGCCGAGCCCGCGTCTGGGTCTGGTAGGAAGGCGTACGTGGGTTCAGGGGGCAGAAAGGCGAGCTTAGCTGCGATGCGACTTGGGCAGGGCGGGCAGCAGAACAGGCAGCAGAGCTCGCTGAGAGAGAGGCCATTCATCCTTCACTGTGCAGGAAGATGACAAGAGGATCACTGTGCTGATGAAGACACATCCTCCCAGTGTTAGCACAATGAGATACTTCGTACAATTCAATGTCTGAGGCATTCAGTCTGTGTACGCTAACAATGATGAACATGATTCTTCAACAGCTGCTTTGCATCAACGTAAGCAAATACTGCCATGACCAGTGGCTGTTTATAATCTATGAGTCAATTTATTGATTATTGATGTAATATCACTTATTTTTAGCTATGAATGACCTGATGCAGTCATTAGGTTGTAAATACATATGCTTAGAAACAAAAGTGACTTGTACCCATTGTTTTTTGTTTTAAAAAAAATAAGCAATTCTTTGAAGAGAAAACAGAAAACCCACAAATATTAAGAAGCCGGGGCAAATGTATGTATAACATCTCTCCATGAAAAATGAAATACAACAAGAACAACATGAAGAAGAAATCAATAACAGTTGGTAATTCATTTTGTCAAATACCTAAAAGCAGCATTAGTTCAGCTTTAAAACAAGGTATGAGTACACAACATTAAACATGAAATATCCATGTAACAATAACATAGCCCACAGATCAGTTATGAACATGATTACTGGATGTAGTTCAACATGACTTCATTTATGAAATATAACACATAATGAAGGTTGACCTACCTGTTGAGCTGAGATCTTATCTAGAGAGAAGTTAAAAAGAAACAAAAATACAGCAGAGGGTTTTCTCCGCTTCAAACACAGGATAGTGTCTGTGAAGTGCTCTGTCAGCCAAAAAGAGGCACACAAAGAGGAACCCTACAGGCTAACTAAAGTGTTATTTACAAAGTATCTGCTGTATTAACAGTGTGCTGACTTTAGTCCAGATCAGATCCATGGTTGTCCACTTTGTTGATCAGCCGAGGAGTAAACTTTTGAATATGTCAGGAGTGAAAGCAACAATGTGCCTGGATGTGAAGAAAAGAGACGTTTATTCGGTTTCTACTTCTGAAGTCAAGAAGCACGACCTCAAAGTGACGAAAAGCTTTTCAGTTACAGCCAAAACGGCAAAAAATCGTATGACTACTGTAATAATCAAGATGCCGATGAGAACAATTGTACAAGGAAGAGTGAGCTATCTGTCTGCGTGTACCAGCTAACGCTACGCTGGCTTAAGCTAGCATGAAGACGTAAACACGGTTAAAATCTGCTCTTTGTTGAAACCTGAAGAACAACACGGTCAATGCTCAACGTTCAATGTCTTCATTAATCCATTCGGCAGGCATACAGCATCCCCTCTGACTTTCTGGACGGCGTCCTGGCATGTTTTAATTAATCCATGGATGTACGGTGTTTTCCCTGTGTTTTCCTACTTCTATCTGCTTTTTTTCCACCGCATCCCGGAAGCGACAGCTGACAGGATGTGACGTAATGATTTTCCATTGGACAAGGGAAAATTATCATGACGTAATCTGACGGATTAAACATTTGAATTTAATTTTTAATTTACACTTTAAAAGAAAAAAAAAAAAAAAAGAGTACTAAACCATCCCTTGTGACCTGCTTGCGCTCTTGATTTATCACTGAGTAATTCTGAGCTCTGTTATAATCTAATTTAAAAGAATTAGTTTGAGATACACATTTCTTAGATTTACATTCCACATATAACATAACACTCAATTTACTGCCTTAAAAACCGAAAAGGCCAGTCGGACTTAGCCTGTTATGAATCTGACACATTGCCTAAAGAAATGCTTATTGCAGATTCATTAACACAACACTACACACGTGTTTTCAGTTACTTTGGCTGACTACACCCTTTAGGGTTATTCTGATGAGCTACCATAACATTTTCCCCCAAAAATGTCACTAATCTCTAGAAAAAGGGAGCATTACTGAGCCCATAATTCAAAACTTAGCGGTGGCAGAACCACTGTTACTAAACCATCAAAAGCCATTCATTTTCGAACAAAGATGGGACCATTCCTGATTTGAATTCCCAAATCATTGCTTCTCTGCACATTGTGCTCTAACCTACAACAGCTGGAAAGCCTACTCATTTGTTACCGCTACAATGATGCTTAGACTGATACTACAAAGACCTCAAAGGTAAGGTATTATTGGTAATTTTACCACATCCATTCCCTCATGGGTTCTTGCATTGGTCAATATGCTTTCACATATTTACCTTTGTTCCTTTTTTTCTACACCTTATGTAAATAATTCAGTGTAATTTTGAATACATACCAGTTCAACATCAAGAGGTATTGTAAAAGTAAAAAGTGTGCCTATAGTTTCTTTTCTTATTTTTTTTTAAATAAATAAAACAATGAGCCAACAGTAACACATGAACTGTAGCAAAAAAATCCTGAATGTTTTAGATAAAACTATACTGATGATTTGTTTACATGAATGTTTTAAGCACAAACAGCATCTTGATATTGAGATAGTAACCCATAAATGCACAAATGAGTAAAAAAAGACATTTAATTTAAAATAAACTTTGTGAATTTATTGTTTTATACTTACTCTTACACATCATACAATCCTAAATTTTGAAAGAAAAACAAAATAAAAGATATCTGGTGGTGTTTCTGGGGGACTGGAGTGCCAAGGGACGAGAACTACAGCTCTGTGAACATTGTAGATTTCACTTGATGCTTCTCAAACTCATCTTGAAAAAAAAAAAAACAACGAACCAAGTCATCGTCATTTTACTCGACTTCTGCAGTGAAACGGAACTTCAAACGGATCCCTTCGACCTGACAGGTTCATCATCGTTATCAATCAAAACCCTTGCACGATGAAATCACAGATTATGAAAGGTTGTGCTGAAGACAGGATCGAAGACATCAAAACTCTATCAAATAAAAGTAGAAGGAAGAAAAACATATGTACTGATGATATCTTGATTATTCAGGTATGGTTGCCCTAACTGCTGCTGCCAAGCACTCATAAACAATCAAAACTATTCTAGTAATCCAACTGTCCCAAATCACGTTTGAAAGTTTGGCCTCCATCTTCTGCTAAAACAGCCGTTATCAGCACCACGTAGTCTGATATATGGCATTACGGTTCACTGTGTGAAATATGGTGGATTACATTCAAACTGCTCATGTTTAACTAAATAAAAGAGGGGGGGTTTGATATGAGCAGTCACTAGAAAACAGCACTAGTAAACCAAGTGAAGGAACCTCTCCTCTGAAACCACTTTCTACCTGTAAAGGAAAATTCTGCATTTTGTTGAGAATATTTTGTGACGGTCATAAACCGAGCAGGCAAGCTTCAATACTGTGCATATAAAGATACACATTAGGGAACACCAAGCTTCAGAGGATCCCCTGAATATGACAATCGTTCTCCTTGTACATAATCATCACCCAACACTCCCTACAAATCTCCTCTGAAGTTTCACTAGTAGTGATGAAACAAAGCTAGTGGCCTTTAATGACCAATTTATCCGAGAAGAAAAGTCTCAGCATTGGCACGCATAGTCTCAAAGCCATTTAAACATGTCAATCACCCACACAGGAATTTTTATGTAAGCCTATTTTCCAATCAAAGGTGCCAAAACCAAACTGAACCCTGCACAGCATAAAAATCTGTGTAGGGAAAGTGTCACTCACTCCCCTTCAAAATCTGCAACGCCTCATTTAAAAATAAAAAATGCATACTTTGCACTTGCAACTTTTCAGCAGCTCTTTCATACAGTATTTATTGATTGAGCAACATTTACAAGAAAAGCTTTAGATAATGAAAAGGCGAAGCTTCAAAGACTCCTCTTCATCTCACCGGGAGGCCTTCTTTAACGTTCAGTATTATCAATATGCTATGAGTAGACTTCAGTAAAGCTATAAAAGCAAGATGCTGGGCAATTAAGCAAGCTTTCTAAAGCTTATAGGGGCTTTTTAATGACCTGACTGCTTTTGTAGTATAGAAGTTTAACAGCCTGAAGGAAAGACTCATGAGGTCAGTAAATCAATGATCACTAAACATTACATAGGTAATGATGACGTGGTAAATAAGTTGTGATGAAAACTGGGATAAGATGGGGGAAATCTGTTCTCTAATGTTTTTTTTAGATCATTATATAAAGCACTTTGATACACATAGTACTATTCTTTAGCTTAGTCCCCCAACTTTATTAACTGGCAAAAATCGACAATAAGAGTATACTATATGAGTAAGAGCCATATGGTATTTACATTTGGAAAACAAAAAAGTGTAGAGTCCTATTAACTTGAACATCGGTGGTTCCAGCCATGCATTGTGCTATTGCTGTGGCTCTTATAACACCTTAGCTTCTGATTCAAACTGTGCAGTCCCCTTACAAAACCGTAACTCTTGTATTGGACTGCACACATGCATGTTATTTGGATCTTCCTAAAACAAGCAAGCAAGAAGCGTCTTCATAGTAAGGACTTGTTTGAGTCGGAGCACGTTGTAAAAGTAGCACTGCCGTAGCAAGATCGTTGCAACGCTTCAGAGGTGGCATTGCAACCAATTTTGACTTGAGCAGGTGTGTTAATGAGAAGAGGAGCCGTGACCCAGGTCAATTTTTATTCAGCATGTGTCAGTGGTCTGCTGGTGGTTAGAGAAACATGGAGTTCACTCCGACTCCATAGAACAAAAAACGGCATTTCAAGGAGAACACTTCATCCTACTAAAACAGGATGTCCCGTATCCTCTCGTATCGTCCCATTAAAAGGAAAACTCTTCAGAAAACCTGCTGTAAAGATCAAATATAAACTGCAAATGACCCAGATGCTGAAAAAAACTGAGCAGGTGTAGCGCATTAGTTTGCTCTCCTCAGTTGACACACTTAAGTTGTGCTTTGTTTCCAAATCCAAAACAGTCGACATGTTGATGCTCAATTAATGCTGTAATGGCTTAACCGGACTCTACTCCATGATGTCAGAGCTTGTGTATTTTTTTTTATTTTTTTTTTACTCAATGGTTATATAATCATGATGGAACTACTTTCATATAAGTGTGAAATCTTGATTTTTTGCTGACACATGCTGCCAATCCTCCAGCACAGACCAACCAAACAATAAAAATAAATAGAATGCAATCACACAATTCAAGCTAACTACAATATATTAATATAGATCTTCTGATGTCATACGCTCATTAAAACTGAAAATAAAATAAAATAAAAAACACAAAGTTCAATCACTCAGTTAAGTCGAGGTTTCCCCTCCCCTTGCCCTCCCCTGCCATCCCCCTTCTAATAATTGTTCATGCACCCAATATCAGTATGATAAGTCATTATATCAAAGAGAAACATTTCTGGAAATTGCTGAAACTTGGGAGTCTAACATGTGGTGACTCATAGAGAAAAGAAGGTGGGAAGAAAAGAAAATGCCAATTTGACAAGAGGTTGACATCATTTTCAGTCTCGGAGACAAATTTATATTCCAAAGCCCTTAAAAGGTCTCGCTGATAAATTAAATCCCCGTGTGAGTTGTTTTTTTGTTTTTGTTTTTTTGGAGCTCTGTGCCATTTTCCAGGCTGTGACACATTCCTTAACAGCTTACCCCGAGTTCATATGAACTACCTTTCAGGGATTTTATAAAAAATAAGCTCACACCATCCTCCAAGTTAAGAAACCAAAAGGGGTCAAATCAAAATGCCTCCCCTCCCCACAGCAACACCAAAGTCCACCTAGCCTGTACGGCTCTCTCCCCAACTCTCAAGCAAATATGCATACATACACACACACACACACACACACACTTTCATACAAACAAACACAAAAACACTCCGCTTCAGCTGCAGTCACTAGTGGAGAGAGGGGAGATGCTAGTAAGGGAAGCGTCTGGACAGTGGCTGCGACCTCACCACCCCACCCCACCCGTCTTAGATTACCATGAACAAATGAAGCCATGATATCAGGTGTTTTCATCCAAGTCGCCATTGTTCAAATACACAAAGTCAGAGACTTTTCTTTGCACCGAGTCCTCATAACTTCTGAATTTTCTCCGCCACGACGATGGGGTTCTCCTTGCGTATGCGGGCAGCAGCTGCACTCCGGTAATCATAGGGACAGTCGTGTTTGTCAGAGTAACGGTGGATGGCACAGAACAGGTTGCCGCAGCGACAGTCAAAACCTTTGGTGAGAAAAAAACAAAACATTGTTAGTCAACACTGAAGCTTCATTATTGCAGTCATTACACATTGTAAGAGTTCTAAATCTTGTACATCTATGTTGTCCATGATCTGGATTATCTGAGAACACCAAAGCTGAGGCTCAGGTGGTGGGTTTCTTCTTTTTTTTGAGTACGTTTACAGTTTTATGACATGTTCATGTTTCTAAGGATTCTGTAGAATAGAATGCCCTTCACACAGAGTCTAACAGGACATGAATACACACCCGACGAGGTTCTTTTTCCTATATACTCTTGTGTCTTGGTGGCAGGAGCATTCCAAAAGTACTTAGTAAAATCTTACTTAGGTAATTTTTCTCCCCTCTCAGGCCCCATGTCCACCTAGCGGTTTTTCCAGGCAGAAAAGCGCTAGCTGTGCGTTCGGAAGCTCTCGCATGAGCGTTTGTGCGCTGAGAAGGAAAGCGCGTCACCTCAGCCCTGTCTCTATGACAACAGTCTGTTGACAACGTGTTTTTATTATTCTATTTGAGATTGTGTTTTCTCTTTACTATGAGCGTCGATCAGGATATTCTTGCCCTTGTACTTTGTCTGGATGATGAGCTCAATAATGACGGCCCTGCTATCACGCTATGCTGCTGACAAAATAGAAAGATTTTTAACTTGAGCGCTCGGACAGAGCGCCTGTTGAAAAGACGCTGAGCTGAAATGCTGAAAACGCTCTCTACCCGTTGAAAACAAAAAAAAAGAAAAAAGAAAAGAAAAGAAGAAAAGACGCCGGCGCTGACAAAAAAACAACAACAAAAACGCGAGGTGGACACGGGGCTTCAGGTAATCCAGTCTGGCAAAAAGGTGGAGGCCAACAAAACACTGTGAAATAACTTGGACTGTGAAATGCACCACCAACCTGCAGTATGTCGCTCTGTGTACCAGTGTTCAGACGTAGAGCGAGAAAAACACAAACCTCACAACCGTGGACTGAGATGTCACATACTTCATGTCAGTAAACAGGATTTTATTAGCGTTTGGGCCTTGAATCATCAGAAACTAAAAGACGATAAAAACAAGGAGCCTTGTGAAAACCACCAACAAGAAGGGAAAGAAAGATCAACATTTAAAACAGAAGGGAAGAAGAAGAGCACTATCAGTGAAACTGACCCAACGTCCTCGGGGACAGAGGAGAAAAATTGGCATTGGTAGTGGTGAAGCGGATCACGCTTGATCCCTGATGGGCTCAGATCAGCCTCCACAGAGCAAAGGCAGATCAGTTATCTTGAAACATGGTGTAGCATCTACAAAACGCTACAGCCATGTAGAGCCGTTATACAAACAGGAAAACATTACATTCAAAATAGATTTATTTCATAGACTTTGACGCTGAAACAAGGTGACCATACACAATGATTACGAGCGCTGCTTCCTCTTTTCTCCGTTCCCTTGACTACGCGTCGTGTCGACGCAAACCGCGAGGCCTGTGATTGGTCCGCTCAGAACGTCGATGCTCATCGATTATTCTTGTTGTTGTGTTGCGAGCGCTGTGACCGGAAAGCAACTGCCGGAAATGATGTTCTGAGCGGACCAATCACATTTCCACAACTCATCATCAAAACACTATAAAGACGGCCAAATGGGGAATAATTTCTGGAGGGAAATATCAAAAAACACGGGGCTGGAGGTCGGGGAATTCAGGAAGAGGTGGAAGCACCACACAAAGCCCCCCCCCCACCCCCCCAGTGGCTTGGTTGTGAACTGCAGAGCAGCGCGTTCCCTCAACGCAGAACGCATGCTCAACGCCGTAGGCACGCCGTCGACGCGGAAGCTTAAACTGGGCTTCACAGAGCCCTGCATTCACTCCAACAGATGAAGATGTTGGTTTAGTCTGACATTATATGCTTGCGTTACATGTTCGACATCCTCAAAGGCTTGAACACGAAATAAAAGATGATAAAAAAGACTTCTGGAGAATACAGAAAAATTGCTATTCACAAATATATTTCTTCTTAACTTTTTGTAAAGTTCATTTCCTGGATGGAGGAATAGTGGGGTTTACAAACAGTTTTTAAAATGATGCTGTTTTGGACAGTTTAGCTTGTTTAGATTTTTCCAAAGCACTTTCTAAATACAGTTTAAATTTATCTTCCTGCTGCTATCATTATCATTATTATTATTATTATTATTATTATTATTATTATGATTATTATTAGCATAGCAGCAAAGTGTTAAACCTTTAGTGAACAAAAGTAAAGCATGTGATACATTACATAGATTCACAGAGAAGCATGTTGATTATGTTTAAATGCACACTTTGATTCAGGCTTTATTGAGGAGTGTAAACATTTTAGTTTCATCTAAAAAAAAAAACTAGACTGATCTGTTATCTGAAGCAAACTCTGCGATTTGTGATCCGAGGTTAACTCATTAACTTGTTGGCTCATGATAACTCAAATAAGGCTTTGATCAGTTAAAAGAAAGACTTTTGCAAAGATGTCTCCTCCGTGGATGAATGCATTTCGTTACAGACTTGTAGCAGTGTGAAAAATGATCACTGTGATTTTCAGGAAAGTACAGAAACTTAAAGCAGGTTCATGACTCAGAAACCTTTGAACCATGTCAGGAGTTAAGAATAGCACTAGAGTGAGTGTGTGTGTGTGTGTGTGTGTGTGTGTGTGTGTGTGTGTGTGTGTGTGTGTGTGTGTGTATGCGTGTGTTTCTTTTCCCTACCAGTAAGGCCCACTTTCTTCCGGCAAGAGAAGCAGCGGTTCTTTTTCTTGTTTTTATCAGGAGTTTGGTCACTATCAGACAAAGCCTGCGCCGCTTCCCCGACTGGTTCTGTTGATTATGAAACACACAAACAAAAACGTTGTATATCACTGACATAATGATAACTGTTGGTTTAGATCTGAGGAGCCAAACAGGTTTGTATGTAAAACACAAGTTCAAAAATGTTTTCAAAAAAGTGTAGTACTCCAGCTTCTGGTCAGTCCAAAGTGTCCTTTAATACATCACATTTGACGGAGATGGAGTAATGGGCATTTTATAACAATTCAGTTAACCCCCCCACTCCATCACTGTCTTTTCACTTTCACACATCAACCTGTCTCTCAAAAAAGCTGGATGTTTGTACCGTGGGAAATGAAATGATTTTTGTGGTCATGACATCCGAATGTTTGACTTTGATACGATAACAACAAGAATCAAATAACATTAACCGTTTCAATATTATGGCAACTAAAATAAAAACAGTTACTTCCTGCACATTGTATAATTTTTACAAATACATTGGCAGCGTTTCTCAACACAATCATTAACAAAGTATTTGTGCCAATTCAGACGGTGCTTTCTGTCTTTGGTCTGTACTTACTGTAAATAATGAAAATAACAGATCATTTTAAACCACAGGGTACATTTGGTTTCCTGTGATGTTTACCTGAGCTGCTGGAAGTACCCTCCTCTTCTCCCTCGTCAGCCTCGGCTCGATCAGAGTCTACGGCTCCTGAATCCTGGGAGATGCTCATGGCTGTCATCTGTTGGGTTACTGGGCTAGGAGAGCTGGGACTGACATCACAACAGAAACACATTAATAGTACATCAAAGAGCATAAAACAAGGCTTTTTAAAATGCAACATCAGAATGAAGGGAAATTAATGTTATAGTAAAGGTACGGCAGAGACATTTTATGTATATTTTGTTTATCTGAGCCAACCTTGTGCTCATTGCCATCCAGAATAACTTTCTGAGCCACCTTTGTGAAATGGACTGGACATAATCCGAACAATGAAACGGGCTGTTTGAAGTAGAGATACAGCAGAGAAGCCAGGAATCTTATATATTTGTAAATCTGTAAACGTTCCATGTTATTTGACTTTGTACAATATATTGTTGTTTTTTTAAATTTATTTCTTGGGCCTGACTCAGCGCACGTCTTCTAAATAACTTTAGAATAACACAAACGGAGAAGGCAGGGTTCCACCATCCCGAAAAACTATTTCAACCGTCCCGAAGTAAATTTGTCCCAAAATCTAAATTTTGCTTATCGTCTGTAATTGTTAGTATTGTTGGTTATTATGTTACAGACCCTTGCATTTTCTAATATAGCATAAGAAAAAGAAAAAAAAAGGAAAATTGATTATTGACATGCTTGTTGGGTATATTGGTTATTTAAATGAAGTAGAGAGAGAGAGAGAGAGAGAGAGAGAGAGAGAGAGAGAGAGAGAGAGAGAGAGAGAGAGAGAGAGAGAGAGAGAGAGAGAGAGAGAGAGAGAGAGAGAGAGAGAGAGAGAGAGAGAGAGAGAGAGAGAGCGCGAGAGAGCGCGAGAGAGCGAGAGAGAGAGAGAGAGAGACTTTAGATGTGTACACTCATTAAGGTTCACCACAGATAAAACGTAAATGTCACAAACACACCGAGTGTCTCTCATGAAAACAATGTCTTCTTCAGGTAGGTATTTTAGTGCCAGGCATAAAACATGATCAAATGTTTCCAAATGTACAGACGGCTCTGTGTAGAGTTCACACTTCTTAACCGAGTAAACTCAGCTAAACGACTTTCAACATGAGCCTGGCAGTTCATCTACGTGTCCTTACTGTCGTCATCTAACTCTGTCACTGACGTTTTTTTATTGGCCGTGAATCTATGCCATCTTCGTGAGCTAAACCAGCTCACCATATGACACGTGTATATTAGTCTACAGTCTGATGAAAGCTGGTGATAGAGCGCAACAGCACAGCACATGTTGTGTTTAGAAGAGACATCGGGCTGAAACCGTTCGTGAATGAGGAGATAGATGGACTGGTACTGCGGGGGGAATGTTCATATTTATTAGGTCTCACGCATAGTAACTATAATAGATACACATTATATAGCGCAAGGAGATGAGCTGAGTTGTAGTTAGCTGGTGGTTTGGTTGGTTCTAGACTGATAAAAAGGCCTTTCGTCCAGGAGGCTTCTTGGGGGAGATTTCGGTTCGTCCCAAACACATGTTCTATCATCCCAGGGCCACCAAGGTTTACAGGAAAGAAAGACTCATTGAGATTAAAAACCTCTTTATCAAGAGTGTCCTGGACGAGATAAGCAGCAACATATATGTAACAATTATCCATGATTCCACTACAGCAGGAGTGACAAACTCATATCAGGGGCCGGATTTGTTCAAATGAGACCTCGGCAGACTATTTCTACCAACAACAATATGACTCCACACTTGGATGTAAAGGCTGCCAGCTGCTTTATTTTTGTAAATCATTCAATACAAGGTACTCGCACCTATCAGCGAGTGCAGCACGCTAACACCAAATCATGTAGAATGACTTTAAGCAGAGAAGTTAACAGCAAGAGAACGTGAAGGATGTTCACGAATGACGACTTTCTGAGACGGCAGGTTACAGCTGTAAAACATTGCTCTCCCTTCAAAATGCACGTTAGCGCGTGAAAACAATGAAAATGTACAACAGTACAGGAGAAACATGTAACGGATAACCTTCAACAAGTGGTGAAGTGAGCGTAAAGCGTGTGCACCCAACTCCAAACAAGAGTGTACAGTGAGAGAAGAGATGACAGGGATGAGAGGGACAGAGAGAGGAGGGAGTAACTTCACCAATTTGTTGTTTGGCTGGCAAAAAGTTCAACTGACAGTGGGTAACACTTACATTATCACTGGCTCTTTATTTACCAGCCTGTCCCCATTCTGAGCAGTTCTGCCTTCATGTCATTCACACGTCAGCTGACTGCACACTTCCTACTTGTTATGGCTGCTCGTATAAACGTCCTGACAAACATACACTGCGTCTTTGATGCAAATGATGTGCGGGTAATTTAGCGTGGGTCATTGTGAAAGCTCCATGTGACGTTTCAAGTCCCTCTCCGGCCAAGTGAAGTCGGCAGACCCACTTTTACACGTTGTGACAGAACGTTCTTCTACGGGGTCATATTGTCGGGATCTGACTCAGACTTTTCCTTGATGTCAATCTGGGCCATCTCCCTGCCTAATATGAGGAAGCATTTGATACTGCTCCGTGTCTCAAACAACAAACCTCTGTGTGATACGACAGGCGACATGTTACATCTCGTCTGGATTAGAATGAAATGTTCAGTTCTCTTTCTTCTTTTTTTCCCCTATCTGATAAGAGCTGGTGGTAAATGTGCCATAGTATTTCTGAGAGACGTCACAACTGTAATGAGGACTGGCTAAGATCTATTTAAGTATTTCAACAAGTAATGGAGATTTTTGGTGAGGGACACAAGCCTTCACTCTTTTACTCAATGCTTTGGACAAAGACCAATCAACCTGGTAGACCTAAATGTAGAATCCAACAGAGAAGGAATGGAATAGGATAATACACAACGGTTAAGAGTCGTCTAGGGAAGTTAACATTTGAGATCTTAAAGTAAAGTACAACAATCCCCTGGATGCAGAAGGTACATTGATGGATGGGTTACATTGTAAACACTTTACTGTCAAAGTCTGTTTATTCCAGAGGATCCGCTGCCCCTCAGGCATCTTAAAAAGAATGACTACAGGCTGCACTGATGCTGGGGCGCAAGTTAATCGTCTTCAGATTGGAAGGCCCTCTCTGTCAATCTGTGGCATAATCGTTTAGCTGCAGTGGAGGCAGGGTCCATCGTTTAGACTTCCAAACAGAGCTGAATATTACGATTTGAAACGGGCTACCAAATCGATCTAAAATCAATGTTGCAGCATGATGTATAGGAGCAGGACAGACTGAGGGAATCTTATCCATGATCCTTATTTTGATGTCACCTCTGCCTTCTGTTTGTGTAGCGGAGGAATCGTCCAACATGACTTTATGTTCTGGTGTTGTGTCTGTCGTGGCTGAACGTTGTGAGCACTGTATTGTTTTGGGTTTTCTTTCATTCTCTTCTCTTTGTTGGTGGTATTTTGTCAGATTGTCCCAATTACATTTTTTTCCTCCTTGACCCTTCTATACAAGACTAAGCGATTATCTGTCACCAATGAATTAGTCTTCTTTTATCAATTGCATGCAAGTATGAATAAACAGCACATATATTATATTATATATATTACCAAGATGTAAAAAGTCTGTTCAACCTTTACTTTTATCACCAACCTTTCTGCTTCAGTCAAACTAACCATAAAAGAGTCTTTTACTAAAATATGCTAAATTACAAACATTTATAGTACAGCAACAATTATTAAAACTATTAATATATATGTTTTGAAACTTTATTTTAGCAAGGAGAACCCAATGAGACCGAGGTCTCTTTTCCAGAGGTGCCCTGCAGCAATGCAATAAAAGACAGAACAGGAAGCACTCATACAGTCAAAGTTCATGCAAACATATTTATACAAACCTAAGCCACGTTAAAACGTCACATGTTAAAGCAGCTGCGATTACTTTTTTTTTTTTTTTAAGTAATTCAGACACTAACTGTAAAATACCCATGTGATACAAAAGAAGACCGACGGTTTAAGAATCGAACCGTAAGCCCTTTTACACTTCAGCTTTTTCTTTCCAGGTAAAGGTTCAAGAGGAGACTCTAGGATGTGGTTTATTCTGCATGTGTTAGGAAAGATTTATGACTACATCCTCGAAATGAACTGAAGACGATGTAGTGATTCACTTGTCAAGACAACAGAAGACAACAAAGCACTTTAAGAAGATCAGACGAAGCAAGGCGTGCATATGGACAACAACGCAGTGTTTCATTCACATATTCATGGGTTCAATGATAAGTCTTAGTTGACAGAATAAAGAAAGGTTACTTAGACATCCATCTAATGCACCAAATTCACTTTCAAAGCCGCATATGAAAGCCACTGTTGAAACAGGACTACAGTCAGTTCATCGCCCTGTAATGAGCTAAGCTAACAAACAACTAACATCAACTTGCAAAGGGCACCAACCAGAAAGCACAGAGTCGTCAGGCCGAGTTTAAAATGTGGCAAAAGGGTTGTACCATTATCCTGTACAGTCCATACTGAGTGTGATCAATTGATTTTAATGATCAGATGAGAGATCAGTGTCACTGCTGGTTAAATCCCAAACTCAACACTCATGGATTTTGAGGGGCTTTTCCAGTATACGTGTTAGTCGGTAGTGCCGTCCCACTTTGTATGCGAGGACTCTGGTGTGGACTTCTCTACAGCAAGTTACACATTTCTCATGAGTCAGCTTTTCTGCACACTTTCCTGACAGTTCATTGCAAGCTGAGTGAAGTGAAGGGTGAGGATTCAATAGCTTCAAAAAAATTAAAAAAAAAAATATATATATAAAAAAATAACAATCAAAGCAAACATGTATGGATTGAAAAATACAACGAAGTTTAAGTGACAAAATGTAGCCTAGTTTCTTACTTTTGTGTTTTTTATAGCAGGTTTTGAGATTGTGGGGGTTCAGGAATTAGGCTTTAGAAAGGAGATTGGGGTCGGGCCTATGTGTTGAAGACAGTGATGAACTCAACTCATTATTTTATCAATTAATCAGATAGTTTAAATTTATAATAAAATGGGCCATATGAAAAGAAACACCTTGCCAAACGTTTCTAATTCTTCTCGTATAGTTACTCAAGTTGAGCAAGTTCCTATCTGTCAGTCAACATACCTGGTTGTTTGTTCCTCAGGTGGAGTTCCTGCCACCTCTGTACTTGGCTCTGAGGTTGTACTCTCCACACTAACACCAGAAGTCCCCGGTGACCCTGATGGTGATGTGGCAGCTGTGTGGGAACAGAAGAGTCTGATAGCACCACTGCAAAGGAGCTACTTTTTGTTTTTCCATGAACATGAAGGACTTTTAAGTTGCTTAACTAACAGTTCACTGAGCCTGTTTGATGACACTCACAAGATGAATTTTGTGTTAATGTGAAACAATAGATGGAGATGTCACTCTCTCCTGCTTTTTGATGCCACAGTGTAGACAGCTACTGCTGCCACTGTTCTCCAACCCCTTTTAGCAGTGTCCCCCCGTGCCTATATCGTTTTTGAGTAGCACTCGGCTCCATTTTCGTGTTGAACCGACTTACAGACAAATCATATATTTAATCACCCAACTAGCTATACACATGTCATGTCTCTCCCATCACTGCACTGCTCTCCTACCTTTCTCTCCTGGGGGGCTGGATCTCCCCCCTCCCTGTTGTCTCTGAAGGTGTTCCTTGTAGCAGACTGAGCACATGCCGTTGGTGCGGGGGTTACCATAGAAACCACATCCCATAGTGCAAAGCATTGGCACCTGCGTCTGATTGGTCTCCTGAGCCATGCTCTGACAGAGGGGGTAAGGGGGATGGGAGAGGATATTCCTGAAAATGGGGTTGCAGAAATAAGTCAAAATGATTAACAATCACTATTCAGCTTGATTGCCACTGGGTTTTATTCTCTATTTTTAGAGCTAAAAGAGCTTGGAGACTGGCATGTCAGCATGAGAGTGGTGATGTTGGGCTTAATGGCTACTAATTGTAGTTGTAATAAAATCTATCAAGTCTATACATTGAATTGTGATCAGTGACAAAGTCCAGTTCTGACACTAAACCAGAAGTGGACATGGTCACACCTACATGGAAAGTAAGTATAGCTTATCAATGAATGTACTGATCCATTAATGTAAGAGGCATAATCAAGCTGACATATGTCACAATACGGCAGTAATTTCATATAAATAACCACTTGTCAACATAATTGTCCTCCTGCTACTTAAGGGCATCCACAGTTTTGAAAGTAGTAAGCTACTGAATTGCCACAAAAAAAGGAAAAATTGCGAGCAATGAGGACAATAGGTCGTGTTTAAAAAGAGACGAGCAGAGGTCCGTTTTTAAGTGTGAAAATCCAAAACTCGCTCAGATATTTTTTGCCTTCTTCCGCCGAGATCTTTTTTTTTTGGTCAAAGTTAACAAAAAGAGGAAGAAAAGCTAAAACATATTTTAACAAAACAACTACAAAACTTTACAAACCCCCCCCTCAAAGCAGTGGCCAACAGAGGTTAAGGTATGATTATTCAGACTCTATCTGAAACAACTTACAGCTGAGTGTCCCCAGTCAGAGTTTGTCCGCAGCAGAAAACAATAGTCGTCCTTTGCTTACATAGCTCAAAGCAAACACTGTAACATTAGCAGACAGGCTCACTGGATGTTTGGTCTGTCTGGCATTGAATACCAGAGCAAATAGAAGGACATACGTCGCTTAGCAGCCTTTCATTGTGATGAAAATAAAGAAAAATAAAACATAATAGCGTCCTTAGCGACAAACAGTAAACAAACGATGTGTTTAAAATCGAATAAACGCTCGAGTTAGCAGACTCACGTTAGCCGCAACGCTAGCATAATCAGGCAACACAACAAAAAAAACAGTGCGCTTCCCGACAGTGTTTGAGCTTGTTTGAAAGCGGTTTCACGCAGCGGAAACCTTTCATATCGATCAAACAAGAAGACAGTACCTGAATTTGAAGGTACCGGGGGCTGTCGACGACCTTGGGCTTCAGATTTGTACAAGTTTCGTACCCAGCAGAGCGCGCGGCCTCCTACCCAGCGCTAGCTCCCGACATGAGAAACAACGAGCATGACGTCACCCCCAGCATCGATCCAGCCTTCAGTCAAACGGGCCAACACAGCAGAGCCGACCAGCCCCCCAAAACACATCACTTCATATTTATGAACGTATCAAAACATCACACCAACACCAGGCTGTGTCAACATTTTATTCACTTAAACAGTTCAACAGCTGCCTCCACAAAACCCTCAAAGTTTAAGGCACAAAATACTGAAATTCTACTTAATGTTATTTACCCTGCATCTGATTAAAGACATATGTTTGTCCTTTTTTAAAAAGGGGACCATAGATCCCTATAATGCTGTTTGAGTTGACTGGTCAAATTAATTTGGCTTAGGTCTTGGAATGCGTTGAAATGCTTATCGGAACTTAAATCAATGTTTTAAACACCAGTATGAGTAGGCCTACATACTGTACGAAAAGTTATTTTCCACAAGTTGAACAAAATATATTGAAATTTTCCAGAACAAAACAAAGTGCATGATTCTGTTATAACGGGGCCAAAGTTCAACGCTCTCAGTCCAAATTAAATTATATTACTTTTTACATAGCAAAAGTAATAACATTAACTATAAAATTTAAATTGAGTGCATCGCCAAGGAAACATGATTACATGAATGTAAGCAGAAAGCAAAAAACATGTTTTTTTTAAATGTTCCATCAATAAACACTAGTGTTAATTCATAACAATGATTAGCTCATGAAGAAACACAATAAAGTGTTCAGCTGCTCTCGGATGGTCCGCTCTGCTCCATCGCCACATCTGCCGGTGCTTTCTCAGTGAGCTGGGGAGCGAAAGGTCCCACCAGCCAGTTGAGTGGTGTGTTGTTCAGAAGATACTCCATGACACCATCCAGAGACTGCTGAACCTGGTAACAAGCACATAATAGTATTACTTTCAACAAACATAACTTTATCATAACCAGAATTTAAAAAAAAGAGCTACATTTTTTAAAGATGTACACATAACTAATCACAGGATAAGCTTGACTGTCCCAGCTTCTTAAATGAGCAAGCAACCCTGACAATGGGTGTTTGATTATGCACTGTATAAGCTTTGTGAGTCTCATTCTGGAACCAATAAAAAAACTGACTATTTTAAGTGCAAGTAAAGAAAATCAAACTGCAATTGTTTGATTTTATGCAACGTAGCTACTGGAGCTTTTAAAAAACACCACTGCACTAACAACATCATGGTGCAATTAATACCTTGGTCAGGTGTTGCCGGCTTCCCTCCATAAGGTTGGGGGTGATGGTGATGGTGTTCCCCAGAGAGGAGCGCAGTTCTTCAGCTGATTGCCTCGCGCTGGTCAGCTGGTCCTGGACTGCACCTGGTAGACCTTGAGCACTTGACACCACATTGGAGCATGCTGACATCAGCTGTTCACTCAGACCACGCATCATGGAGAGAGCCCGCCATTCTAACTGCTGTGAACAGAAAGAGGACAAAAAATAAAGATAACTTAAAACTCATACGATCCTTCCAATTCCTGTCCCTGAGGCATGTTGTCCATTCCATTCCATTATTAGGACAGAATGGAATACCCCCCCCCCCCCCATCTTAGTAAGGGCATTACAAAACAAAGTTAGACGCTAAAGTGCAAGTCTGATCTAATATCCAGACTCTTGTTTTGTTCTTCATCCTTTCATACTCTGATTTGTTTTATTTGCTAATGTACCAATCCAAGTCACTTTGGAGTATACATGCTGTTTATACGGTAAGTATCTAAACTGTAAATGCTGTAAAAAAACAAAAAAGTCAAAGATAATGTAGTTAGAAACCATTTAGACAACTCCCATATGCTCTAGCCCTGACCTCAGCCTCATCTTTGTTCCCATCTGGCTCCGACTCCGTCTGTCCCGCTCCAGCCTGCTTCTGCTTCCACTCCGTCCAGCGCTGCTGCAGTTGCTCTGAGGCTCCTCCCATCTGGTTACTGGCAGTACCCAGACTGGTGCGGGCACTCTCTAGCAGGTCCAGAGTACTGGTAATCTGAGCCACTGCAGCATAGGTGGCATCCTTAGCATGTCTTGCACGGAGCAAAGACTGCTGTAGCGCTCGCTCCTGGACTTTGGCAGAGAGTTTTCCCAGGCGCACAAAGTAGCCTTGGCTGGCTGACAGTGCAGACACCTCACTGGTGGCAGGTTCTGCCACAGCAGCTGACAAGAGAATAGCGGGAACGTTAGATATTTTTATAATAATGTTTTATGTACTGAAATGATCTAAAATCTGAATACGGCTGTAAATATTTTGGTTTGAGATAAAGTGTGATAATAGAAGGGAATAGCATACATATTTTAGTCCAAAGAATTAACATAAAACAATATATTAGACATTCCTGAGCTCTCTTTTTTTTTTTACTCAGCTGAAGAAATACATTCAGGAAAATGCCATGCATGCCCATAATTGAGGCATGTCTTCAGGGGCATGTTTTAAGTGACACATAGAAGCATAATTGGTTACTTTGCACTGTGCCAAACTGGAGCATCTGTTTCAAGTTGTCTACATGAAAAGTGTTGGAGCACATCTGCTCAGGAGAGACAAAAAGAAACTCTTCAGCTTCCTCACTCCCTCAGTTATCATTGTGTGGAAGTTAAGTGATATGCGTAGTGACATCTTCTCCCTGTGCCTTTGTTAAAAAGCCACTTTATAGAGTCTGGTGAGCATTTAGCACAGTAACCACTACTTCTATATTTGATGCTTTGCTGTTGAACCTGAATACAGTTGTATCTTTTTTATATCCACAATCAGAGAGTGAGATGCCTTGCCTGTTAGGCAAATCAGTTTTATTGGAGTATGATAACTTGTCATGATTACATGACATCACAGTAGCAGATGTCAAAGCTGTGAGTGCTGGACACTGTAGGCCCTTTATAGACCAAGTTCACAGTGGGAAGGTTCAATGGACTGTCCCGCCTCTCTCTGTCTCTCTTTCTATGAATAGCATCATCCATTCATGTGCTCACATCGAGTACCTCCACATTGTATAATTCTTAACCGTTGTCATGACTGATTTATGTTTTCGAATCACCCTGTCTTGCGGTCATAATCATATCTTTTGACAGTCTTGTCAAATTTGCTGTACAATTACTGACACTAACAGTGAATGTCAACTATGGCACAGGCCACCGTTCAAGGAAAAAATAATCATGTAATATTCATTATGACGTGCTGCTGCTGCTGCCCTCTTGGCCAGGTCACCCTTGTGAAAGAGGTCTGGATCTCAATGGGTTAATTACCTGGTTCAGTAACGGTTCAATAAAAAAATAAATGACAGAATAAATTAAGCAGTTAAAGGTAGCAACGCCAGCTGAAATGTTGAATGCATTATATGAAACTCAGGGAAATGTAGGGCTACATTATGTGCTTACTCTTTATAAAGCAAAACTGCAGCAAACATCTGGACAGAGACTGGTGTAACTCTGTATACTCTTTACACTCTGTGCTAATATGGGGCTAAGGCATTTTTCCTGACATTTTTTATATGCAGATGAAGTCTGAGCAGCAGATGCATTTTAATCCGAGTAGATCAAGTGATTGCTTTTGTTTTTACGCCCTATATTTAAATGTACCTTCTGTATTCCCTAAAAACAAAGCCCACTATAAAATGTCAAAACATATGGTTGAAGTCATTCCCACTTTTTTTTTTGTCAGATCTTTAAATTCAAAACTACCTGTAGACTACAAATGCTCTGCCACTTTTAAGTTAGACAGCATCACTCATGAAGCCCTTGATAAACAACTTCACATTTTCAAGACTGGGGCACAGAATGAATGCGCTCATTTTCATCACATAAGTGGTAGTATATCATCCTCTTGTTACCCACTTTACAGGACGAATGAGAGGAGAACGACTTAACCTTATTTTGGTAAACTGTGTTAAAAAAAAAAAAAAAAAAAGTTGGCAAAAAGGCAGTTTTTGTCCAAAATTAATTCTAATAGTAGAATGATTTCAGCTTCATTTGATCCAACTGTCATACAGCACCTGTCTTTACCTCAGAGTAGACATATGGGTTTACCCCCCCTGTACTTTATGGACTCATTATAGCTACTGACCGAGTTCCCTCTCAGTGAGTGGTAGGTTCTGGTCAACCCAATCCTCAGATCGGCTCAGGGCCAGGCCCATCCCACTGCTGACCATCTGGCCCATCCTGGTGCTCATGGCGGTGATGAAACCTCCGCTGACTGCTGCCCGGGTCATCTCAACACCGCCCATCACAGCTCCCATCACAGCATCTTTTGCTCCTGCCACAGACTGGTACACAATACCGACCGTGTCCGACACCACCTGAGAAGGGCATACCACAAAATAAGTCATTTTTATGGGGTTTTTTGCATTCCAAACCTCATCCTATTGCTTGACACACAGCATTGTGATAAGCAACAGTTTAAAGTCTAAAAAAATTCTACAGTCGTAATTCTTGTTTATATTTAGTTTAACACTTGACTTGGTGTTTTTTTTTAACCAAGGGGTGGCAGTTTCTGTTTACATATTGTGAAGTTGTGGCTATGATTCCCTGCACTGTTCAATAGAAGCTTTGACAAAGCTAGCGAATGACCAACTTGTGCAGCAAGGGGCAAGTTATCACAGGACTGTTACACTGAATTAAAAAGTAAAGGTTCCAGGTGGCGCCGATAGCGCAGCGGCAGCGCGCGCACCATGTTGCGAGGCTTTGCTCCTCGCGCGGGCGGCCCGGGTTCGCGTCCGGCCTGTGGCCACTTTCCCGCATGTCTCTCCCCCACTCTCTCCCTGTTTCTGACTCTATCCACTGTCCTATCAATAAAGGCAAAAGGCCAAAAATAAACCTTTAAAAAAAAAAAAAAAAAAGTAAAGGTTCCACAGCTAAAATGATATTTAATCACACCATGAAGCAAAGGAAGAAAGTTGATCAAATGTGACATTTATTTTCTGCCTGTATTAGAGAGGCATGATTTTCTCTCTGACCTTGTCTGCTGGTTGGTGAAGAATTGGCAGCCTCTCCTCCATCTTATCCAGTCCTTTTAAGGCATACTCGTTCACCGTAGCAACTGACAGACAACAAAAAGGATTCAGAAAAAAGTCATGTCTATGGTTCTCATGCCATATCATTTGGGGTGAAAGTAGCTCAGTCTGAAGTGAACCAGAGGGTCACGGGTTCAAGTCCCGGACCAGACCAAAACATGGATGTTGGTCTGGTAGTTAGACCAAGATCAAGCACCACTGTAGTGCCCTTGAGCAAGGCACTGAACCCCCCCCCCCCCCCCCCCCCCAACAGCTCTGGTGCGCTCCCCCCCTCGCAGTGTGTGGCAACCACATGCTGACATCGCTCCATCAATGCATGTCCACAGACCCTGTGTGTGTGTGTGTGTGTATGTGTGTATGTGTGTATGTATTTCGGGCTTGTGTGTGTCAGAAGCATGTCGCTCAATAACAGAAGGGACGGAATCAACTCAGTCCAAAACAGTGACATCTACAAAAGTTAATTATTTTAATATGCAACACCTGAAAGTGTGAAATGAAAAGTGCTGTCGACTTGAAATCATGTTCTTACATGGAGAAAGCGATTTTTTATTCTCATCACCTGTAAGCCCAGAGGTACTAAGTAGACTTCAGTTTCACACCTTTAATGTGCAACAAGCGTGCGATATTGTGTTTTCACATGTCAGTGTTGTTAATATCTATGCTGTCTTGCATCAGAGATGGGGACATACTCTGGGGTTCTATAATGTTTAGAAGAGGCTTGGACCCTGTGGTGGCCGCTGCTCCCAGGGTCCGAACCCCGCTCTCTGCTGCATCCATCACTCCCTTCAGCAAGGGCACGCTGTCTTTGGTGCTACTGTAGGCGCTGGAGACCACCTCGCAGGCTGAACTGACCAGAGGGAGATTGGTCACTCGGGAAACAACATTCTAGGACAAAAAAAAACAACAACAAAAAAACAATAACAACTGTAACTAGGCTTACAAACAGTACAACAACAAAAAAAACAATCATGTGTAAAGAAAAAGAAAATGAGAAAGAAAAATAGAAGAAATATGTAATTTCAGTACAGGCAGTGTTTTCTCAAGGATAATGATTGATTTCCCACTGCAGCTTATCAACAAAGCGTCAGATGAGCTCATAATGTGCCTAGGTTTTGTAATAAGTGTCACTTTGGGTCTCAGTGCTCCTCACCTGCTGATCTCCATTAGCTGCCTCTGCTCCCGCAGCTCCAGTCTCATTAGTCTTCCCGCTGTCTGCCATTGTGACTGCTGGGCTCAGTCTCTGACATGGAATAGAGAGCATCAGTAACACAGATTCACCTCACATCGCTCCGTATGCATGATGAAACACGCTGTCCCCTCTGATAGTCTCTGTTTAAGTGGTTGGTATGCTTTATCTTGGTGTCAAAGAAATGTCTTGTGAGTTTTGAAATGTACAAATGTAAAAAAATATAGGCAGGAAGGCAACTTGAGCATGTTAAATTAGTTTGTCAACACTATGATGCAATGAGGATGAAACTGAAGTAAAAAAAAAAAAGACTTAGTGCAGCAGCCAAGCAAACTACCCAAGTCTGTACGCTGTGTCAAAGTTGATCGCTCAAAATTGGATGATGCATTTGAATTTTATTTTATTTTTTTAACTTCCCACACTGACATTTTTGCATTTTTAATCATAGACAGCGGACTAAATATGTATGTCTCACCATCACAGGCTGGGCAGAATATGAACTTTGCTGATGGATATAAATGATTTAATCAGGTCAGTGTTTGTTGGACTTGAAACTCATATTTAACATTTTGATTTCTAGAGCATACGAGGAGATATGATACATGATACATATATGAGACCTACGAGGTCAAACATGACTCCACAGTTACACTCACTTTCTGCATCAGGAACACGCCACCTCATGTTATAGAAAGTCTGTACAGTATACAGTATATAGATACATAATGCAGTAGGAAGATTCATTACTTTTTTTTTTTTTCAAGGAATACTAACTTTAAAAAAAAATAAATAAATAAAAAAAAAGCCTTCTGTAGAGGTAAAAGCTCGTCTAATTTTAAAATTACAGATTAGAACCAGGAGAATAATGGTGGGAAGTGTGGAGCTGGAGCAGCAGGGCATTCATTTAGAGATTGATTGTTCACGAGCTCACACAAAGGCACACAGGCGACATCGACCTCCAGATCATTCATATCAAGTGAGAAATTAAGCACTACTGCATTCTGCTAATGTGAAATATTGATATAACAAATGAAAACAAGGCCAGAAGAATTAGTCAAGTGAATTATTGCTTTCAGTGAAAGTTAGGCTGCAATGAACTGTTGTTTAAAAAAAATCTGCAGCTCTACAGCTAAAGCTTAATTGGGTCAGAGAAAGTTGCAAAATAAGCCCACAATTAAATCAATAAATCGTTCAGTTATATATACAGTTTCTATTTTTTTTAACTAAAGAGGAGAAAACCTGTCGATTTCAGTTTGTCATCGATTTAACTGCACACGATATAAGTGACATGAGTGAGCATGTCCTCCAGAACAAAAGGAACAAATGAACTCCTCTGTCCTTGACGAAGTGATTTTTCAGTACAGATGATACTACGTTGAATGGGACTCTTTGCCCTTCATATTCAAAATGTCCAAGCCCCATTATATTGAATAAGTTATCCAAACCATTGACTGTCTGTCCACTAAAAGCTCAGTTCTAATGTCATTTATATTACAATATGGGTTGGAAAAAAAAACTGTCCGCCTTTGATTTTGAATTAATAAATGAATAAGTAACCGGAAATGAATGCCAGCTTTAGTGGCAAAAACTGGCTCTGTAGCAGATAGAGTTTTAAAATGTTGATCAATCTTTAGGTTGAGTATTCGATAAAAAAGATGCCAGAAGTATTTCTCTGCGTCTTGTGTGATGCTCTCTGATAGGCTAGAACCCTCTCACGCTCCCAACATGTGGATGACATCTGTTTATGTTATAACAGATGGCTCAGCAGGATAAATAGACCAACTCCACCTGCATTCACTGGAACACTGTTAACAAGCGCTCGCCATGCTCGACCTGTTGTATCTGGCAAAGAGGTCAAAGAAGGAGATGACTGCTGACATGCTGGGAAGACATACAGCAGTGAAGCCACCTGTTGCCAACATGCAGTATACACTCAGGTAGATGAGGAAACAGACTGACTGAGAGACACGGGTGTAAAGAGGAGCCTTATATCCAGTATACTACACTGAATCAAACAGCTGTATAACCTTTACTACTGTATTCATGTCATGAACGGAGCACACTCTTTCTCTCAGGCAGACTCTCTTGGATCTGTGTGATTGCAAATTGCATTTTATTGCACCAGCTTGGTTGAGTAACATGTTTTTTTGACAGTTGATGAGATCATCTCTGGGCTTTATTACAAAGCAAAGTCTGACACTAAGCTCCCTGCTATCAACTGTGAGATAAACTCGAGATGATTTTAAGAGACACTGAGGAATTATGAACAAAATTGTGGAGCAATTTTTAAAGACTTTTTGAGATCAGAATCTCACTTACAAAACCACCCAGCAGAGTGCTCATAAAAAAAGAGATCTGACCTCTTCTTATTGTGATTCATCATATTGCGTCCATCCTCATATGTTGAGCCACATCTCCCCTTTAAGAAGAAAAAAAAAAAACACTCCCTTTGGATCTGAAACACTGGGTGACCTTTGATACTAACAGACGAGCTGATTTCATCTCCAGAGAACTATTGAGAAACTTTTCATAGAGGACAGTGTTGGAGTTTAAACCATAGAGTTCACCACTCCGTGGGTAAAAGAGGTCTCCAGCTGTCCATGAACCGACTGATTAAGACAAAAATAACTAAACATTAAAGACGAAATCCTTAAGAGTTATTCAAAGAGAAAGATGTTGAACATTTTGAAGCAATATCTTAAATTATTTGGACCTTTAGACCTACATCTATAGGACTCATTTACATGGGTTAAGAAACTGAAGCTCTGGAAATTTTCTTCCAAAGAGATCAGACTAAAATGCGACTACCAAAGACTGGATTTATAAGGAAGATTACATTGGTTATACCGAATCAAGTCTGTTTTCCTAAATGTCAAAATAAGATCTTTTTATTTGATCACACTTTTCAAAATGCCTAAAATTATTAAAAAGAGGAGGTAAAGGGTTAAATGCCTTTAATCCACCCTAAGATCACATGTTACATGTAACTAAAGAGGTCATAATGTTAAAATAAAGCAAAACAAAAAAAAAAGGCTCTCTGTTTGGTTCATTGAATTGGTCATGTTAATCTTCTGCAGAATGAGCTCTTTGTAGAGCATCAGCTTTGACTACAGCATCCAAAGAGCATGATGTCCATGATATGTGAGCTCACAGAGAAAGCCTTCTTTCACCGTTTGTTTATGCTTTATGCTCGCTGTCATTTCACCAACTTTATAGAGCCCTTCGTGGTGAACTTTGCCCCAGTGAACGATCTATGATTTATTTACTTATTTCAGGAAACAGTAGCCACCTTCTTTGACTTTACGAGATTTTTAATTGAAGTGTAACACTCCTCGAGGTATAAACAAACTCCAAAAGAAGCGAAAATACAGGCAAGAAAGGAAAGAGAAAGGCTGGTGTGAAGCAACAAGTCAGTTCGGCTAGTTTAGCAACACGTCCTAAAAAAGTTGAGGATTAATTTAAATGTGAAACAGAGCTGTCAAATGGGACACTGACCTTGCTGTCTGTGGTTCCTAACTGTGTCCTGGTGTGACCTCCTGCGGGGTGTAATGATGGTCAGTGAACCGGTCCAGACTCAAAACTAGAAAACCCCGTTTCCCCCGGACAGCTAATGTGCGACACAGACACACAGAGGCGGGGAGGAACTTTGAACCAATTAAATCACAGCACGAAAGAGAAAGTTAAAGCAGTCAGTTTGAGCTGATCCCAAAAAAGAAAATCTATAAAATAATATCCTGTCTGGCTGGTTTTTCCCAAATCTCTCTATTTAACATTTTGTTTACTGTAATTTATGATTTCATCAACTAATACCGACATTAGACCAAATATTGAGAGGGATACATGTAATCACTTACTTTATTTGTTCTGCTACTGTTTAGTGCAATTTCGAAGTAGGTCGACTTGTTTTCTACTTAAGTGAGCTATGTTTTTTTTAATTTAGTTCCATAACTAAATAAAGAAGGCAGTAGTTAACTTTGAGGGAATTGCTGTAGCCTAAGTGTCAGAACAATGCATGAATTGCCTATAGTTTTTGCTATTAAATACATTTCAGATACATATTTTAAATACAAAACTTTAAAATGTGCACGTCGAACCTTTTTTAACTTACCATCTGTTAAAGTGGTTAAAATGAGCCCATTTCCACGATACAAAAAGATTATTATGGAACCATGCGCAATTAGGACAATGATATACAGTCAAGTTTTAACTTCTCTTGGATATCAATTAACATCTTTTAAAGAAACATGGTTTATGTGACATTATAATGTTTATTGTAAATGTGAAGAAACATTGTATATAAGCTAGTATTTATCAGAGTCTGTCATTGATTATTCTGAAAATGAACCATTTAAACAGTCTTTAAATTATCTTCACATATAACAACCAAATCCTTGTAACTATACATACTATTATTTATCCACTAAAGTGTTTGTATGAAAACAATGCAGTCTGATGATGAACTGTGTCAAACTTAGGCAACCACATTATCTGCAGTAGATGTTGTGAACCCTGAGGGGGCAGTCTTTACCCATCAAGTGAACTTGTCCCTGTAGCCTCACCCACACTGAGCAGGGTTCATCCCACAGTCTTAAGATCCCAAGATCTTTTTACACAGATATATTGCACCACCAAAGCATAACATCCATTCACCATTAAATATTTCATGATTTTCACATGGCTTTTTGTCTTTTCATGGTGTCACAGACAACAGAGACCAGCTCTGTTGGATGTTGTGAATCATCATCACTGAAACTTTATTGCTAAATCTTCCTTCCAGTCAGAGACGATATTTCATTATTCAAGCCATAACAGTTTTCATTACTCATACCTTTGTAGTTTGCCAAATGCCTGCACCAGGCTCCAAGGAAAGAACACATATTGCCTCCAATGTTATCTTTAGAAATCCATTTTAAAGGACAGGTTGTGTACTGTGGCTTTGTCTTAACAGGATTCAAAATCAAGTATTCATCATTAACGTCAGACTCAGGCCATGACAGTATACGGTCTAGAGAAAGAAAAACACATAGGTGTTTATCCCTGACCGCAGTTGTGTGGGTCTTCTCCCTTAAGGTTTAATATATAATGAATGACCAAACAGTTTCTACCTCAGTATATTTCACCGTTTTTTTTTACCATAAACACATACAAGTAAAATGTTTATTTTAAGCATAGAGATCCATGCCACACCAGAGACACCACACTCTCCTGCAGAAGAGCTACCAACACGTGCCCCAAAGGCTCTCATCTGTTCCTGCTTAACTCTTAACTCTGCTTCACTGGATCAGTTTATTGAGGCCAAAATTGTTCTGGATATTGAGTAATTGAAGATTAGTAGATAACAGGAAAATCACTCATCCCTTAGGGAAAGTGATCATCCCAACCCCCCTCTTTGCTCCCTCTGCCTGAAGTCATACATTTCACGATAACAGCAATAAATTGGTAATTTACCCAGATTTGTACGGTTGTAAGAGCAGCTGCAACACATCTTACTTATAAAGATTTATCTTAATGATCTTCTGTGCCATTTACTTGCACATTATTGGCATAAGTAGAAAGAAAGACACAAACAGCCTTATCTGGAGCAGCACATTGCACTAACTAATCATGCAAAAAAGCTCAAACACATAATGGACGTGTTTAAGCTTGTGCAATTTAATGTAGGCCAAAAGTGATAGAAAAACAACAATAAATTACCCAAAAACACATCAAATTGAGCAAATATGCGAAAGAGATCACAATGAAAACCATAAGATGTTCAAATCCCAGGTGCACTTTGAGTCTTTGAAGCATTTCATATATGAAAGATTAATCATTTCAATAGGCTATCCATCATCATCAAAGAGCACTTCTGCAAGGACGTTGTCTCAGCTAAGCAATGAAAGGAGCAGAGCCATTATACTGTAATGAAATCCATTTACTCTGTTTCATGTTTACTATTAAGCCTCAAGTCTCAGGTGTAATGCAAACAGATCACATCACAAATATTCCTTTGGCGTAGCATTCGTTTTCCGTCCTCTTTAACCTTCTTCTCTTCATTGTCAGCAGTCACGAAACTGTAGATATTAGCCTCCGCCTGCTTATCGCAGACCAGATCTGCTTGGTTTCATTTGGGCTACACCATTGATGGGAATCTTAATTTCCAACATCCTGCAACAAATTTCCGGTGACTTGTAACATGAGGTATCAGTAACATACAACACAGCTACAAATCATGTGCAGGTTGAAACAGGATATGGACCTTTGCCCTTACTATATTTTGCCCAATAACATATTAATAAGGCATAACCGAGGCTAAGGAAATTTACGAGCTGTGTGGGAGAACTACACCATCATGTTGAAATAATAAAGTGACAGGGGGATGACCTTGAGTCACACAATTGTAAGCACAGTATTCATAATGAACATTCTTTTCCTTTACTATGTATTGATCAAAACAGTATGATCTGGATCTGTGCCAGGGTTAGATTACAGCAGTAGTGTGACATCTTGGAAACTTTATATGCCTTTTTGATTTCTTGCTGAGAATTGAATGGAGATATGGATTACAGCCCTTTTAAATGTGTAAAGAAAATATGTAGCTGTAGCCACAGCTATGAACTTAGCTTAGCATAGAACCATCCTTGGAGGCTCACAAATCAAAACTTTATTTCTTCATCTCTGTCTTATTTGTTGGAACAGTGCAAAAACTGAGATGACGCAACAATAAAACATCTTAGAGATTATGTACTTTTTTTTGAGAGCCTGGACAGGATGGGCAATGAGACACATAAGCAAAATGTTACTTGAACACATTTAAATCTCACAAAAAAGGTATATGCTTTTGATTAGTTAGAGGATATGATTGTTGTTTTCTTGCTCTTTTGGTGGAACAATGCTTGCTGTTTCACATAGTTTAGAGTTTTTAGGCTATACTCAACTGGCTCCAGCTTGCATTATAAAATCTATATTAAGGTCAGTTTTTATACAGTCTCTTCTCAATTAAGACATGATCTATTGATATTGGACTCTGTATTATTTGTCATTGTTTTATCTCGCCATATACTCAGAATTCATCTTTGCAATAAAGTGTGTTGGGGTATAAAGTGGATGCTCAACATGAAAGCTCATAAAAGTAATTTACTTTATGCAGTAAACTTTTTGCAAAAGTACCAGTCTTATATCTTTGGAGAAAAATTGCCTTGCAAGAGAACTTAACTGCCTACAGACATTTTATGAATGTTGTGCTTTCAGCTTAAAGGATATTGGAAAAAGTGATTTGTGGGGAACCTCTAGCAGACCTTAAAATCACATAATCTAAAAGATGTGTAGCCCCAGTCAGAAAACATGGTCAAGGCCAGGTAACTGCATGCAACATTCCCCATGAAAGGCAACAAATAATGGCACTACACCAACAGGTACTATAGCCTAAATTCTGCTTCTAAATAGAGAATGCACAATTTCCTCACACAGTGATTTATGATTTTCTATTGCTTTTTAAATACAGGCTGCTTCAATCCAAATTCTTTAGGTCTCCCTATTTTATTAAGCTTGCTTCACCCCAGGGCCCTTGTAACGGGTCAGCTGCCACGCTGGAGGTGCAGAGAAAACATGGACAGAGCTGACTGGCCCTGAAATATTTATTCTTCTTTAGTGTTGTGATGTATAAGTTTTGACAGCAATGGCACATTAATGTGACCCTCACCCTGACAAAAGGCCTCGTGTGTTTTTCTGTACTGACTCTGAGAGGTGAGACAAGGCGATGCCTTTTCACCATATATCAAAAATGTGTTTTTTTACTTCTCTCGTCTCAGAAGGCTTAAGTATTGATCTTCATCCCTTTCAGTATGTTGTTTTCTTTGCTCTTTTTATCTTGTGCCAGAATCTTCTTCAATATTTCTCCAATATTATTTTCTTCAAAAACTATTTACAGCAAAGTGTGCTTGCCCTCTCGCCTCTATCTAGCATCTCTTCCAACTCAATATCTCATCTCATTTCCTCCCTCTTGTCATCGCTGCATCACATTCAAAATGACAGATTGATGTCTGCCTCTGCAATGCCCCTCAGTAAAAATAAAGTCACTCTGATTGGTCCTAACTAATTTACAACAAGATGATCAAGTCTGTTTATACTGCGGCTGTAAATAACTTCATACAGATCTAAATCTCAAAGGTAATCAGCAGTTTAATGTACTTTAATTATGTCGTCTTAGGACTCAGTGCAGGGCTGTAGACACACCAAATGCAAATAACAAAGCCCTGCACAAACAGTGAAAATATTGAATAAGTTGGATAAACACAAATAGATATAGAATTAAGTTAGCGTGTTTCATGTACAGGAAATGAGAAAACCATCCATCATTTATGAAAGCCGACTTGCTGTTGCCCTCATTCATATCCAAACAAAGCTTTGTTATTCAACCCTTTTTCTTTGCTGCTTACATATCATGCTGAGAAGAAAAACAACTCAAAATTGAACCCCCTGCATTGCTGTTTTTTTCATGAATACTTGAGCAGTCTCAGGGACTTTCACTTCAGGTCAGTATGTATTTTTTCCCCCATCAATGCTGCCACTCTTGCTGTGTGATCAGTCTTGATGGTATTTCTTGAGTTATTCACAGCTTGATTACACACTATTCTTACTCTTAGTAACTTAACTTTAACCAAACATAAAATCGCACGAGTAAAAGCTACATTGGAGTTTAGTGGTAAGGAGTATGTCCAACACCCTCACTCTATACTGAAGAAAATAATGCGCGAAAACAATTTCAAGCATTAAATCATGCATATTTATTAATTCATTCAGCTCTTATAAATGTGTACTAAAAAAATAATCATGCTTTTAGAGGAAGTAATGATGATCTGATGACGCCAATGATGAAGACGGTTGAACTCTGTTGCGTGTGATTTGATTGGCTGGATCGTTTCGGCGCAAGCAAACTGAATGTGTGAGACAACATAAACACAATTCACCTTCTTTCTTCTGTCTAGGTCGCTACAAGAGTCAAATGTTTTAAGGGTTCGAGTGAAAAAACAAAACAAAACACAAGTCTGTCCTTACCAGCTGATAATTCACGTGTTACTTTTATATGTAAAAGAGGGAGATAGGATGGCATTATTGGCGACCTGCTGCTAATTCCAGCATTAAGGATGGTAACATGGTAGAGTTGAGTTGCCCTAAAAAGAGGACAATGAAGAGAATGAGAAGGTTGAAGACTTTCTGTAAGTGTATCTTATCGGTTCATATTACATTTTTTTCCCCATTAGTTTACCATTGAGCTAAAGCTAGGCTACTTACTATGAAGCCTGGGCCTCGGGTTAGCCGCGACTCCAGCTAGAAGGTATTAGCTGCTTGTTAAAGATAATGTAGCTTATTCATATTTATTTATTTAAATATTTATTTTTTGCTTATTGTAGCTATTCACAATATAATTCGATTAAACAATTGAACTGATTGTAGTTATCGTTACAACAGTTTTTGCTCACAGCTGAAGTATTGTGTGAATCCATGGATGTTTTTTGAGGTGACTTTGGATAATACATGGTAATGGGTGTTGCTGCAGTTCCAATCAATCAATAACACCCAGAATAATAAGGCTAACATTTGTTGTATATTTAGTAGATTGCGTTTCGATTCTGTGCACGGGATAAGTGGGCTTTATCTGTTGTTGTTTTTTTCTGTTTTGAAACTACTTTTTATGGTCACAATCCTCGTCCCCATCTTCATTGCAGACCATGAGGATCTTTTTTAAAAGACAATCTCTTATTCAGAGGGATAATAGATTGAAAAACGATTATTGTGTTCGTGTGTTTCATCGCCACATTGATGCTCAACTTTGGCTATTATGAATTTAAAGTTGTCCGTGATTGTTCTTATAGCAGTCATTTAAAAATAACAGCCTCTGAAACTTCATCTGCAACTTTTTCCCCCCCATTTACTCAACAAAAAGTGGGAGTCAAACATCTTATCTGTTTGATGATTTTAAATAGATTAGTTTAATGCCTCTTTAATGTGTGAAGTTTGGCTTGAACTTGTCTTTATCTTTCATATTGACTTGTACAAACACTAGCACCACTTTAGTTGATCAGTCAGAATGACTGCTAACTGGGTCAGTAGGCCTAATGATCTATTGACAGTACAAAAATACACAGGCCTAGTCATTGGTCTGATGATCACATGATCACGTTGTGTATCTTTGTTTATTGATTGTTGAACCATGTGATGGTGGGATGCTGGCGATTAAGGTATTTTTTTTAAAGAAAAAGTTTCTACTGATTTGGTGGTCAGCAGACAACAGCTGTTCATGTGAAGAAATGTGTTCTTCAGTATGCCCTATATGTTCACCTCTCACAATCTCCCCCGCCCCATGCATGTTTAAAGATTAAAGAGTGGGCTCTCTCTCAAATGTTGTTCCTTTCTGCCTGTCTCATGGCAGCTCTTCTCCTTCTATCCATCCTAGGTCTACTTCCTGCATGCTCTGACAGGGCGGGTGGGATGAAAGCAAACGTATAAACAAAACAAATATTTATTTGTAGCCAGCGTGCACGCTGTCACTGTGGCAGGAGATGAAATGACATTGTTGAACATGCCCCCAAACATGTGGGCTCTTTGAGCAGCTCTACAGTATACACTGACAATTTTGCGTGTTATCCTCCTTCCATCCTTTTAACACGGCGGGGTTTCCCCAAATGCCTCTTATTTTGGGCTTTGGTAGGCAGAAATATTAAGTACAAATACAACCTTAAAAAAAAACAGTCTATTAGAAGTAAAAGTCCTGCACTGAGTTAAGATAGGCTGAAATGGATAATAATCTAATAACTGAGATTTGGGCCACTTTGCATTAATGGTAGTACAACACAAAAAAATCCTCTCATGCTTTCATATCCTAATTCATGAGTCACCACTGATTTAAAATGACTGATTAATTAGTGTAAAACAGATCTGCATATCTCTTTGTTGGCAGTGCGGGATTTTTACTTTGCAGTAGATCAATAGAGGCGGACGGCAGCTTCTCTCTCAGTATGAGGCGCACGCTGTATGAACCTAAATGAAGGACTGGGCTTGCTGTATACTTGAACATTGACTGTCTTACTGGACTACTGCATCTTGCTCATACACGCCGCCTAGTGGAAATAAAGAAAATAGTTTTGAATTCTTTCAGGACAAACCCAAAACTTCCCACACAGACGGAGAAGGTTCATGATCACGCTGGACTTGACATGGATTTGAGGTGACTCGACTACAACACTGTTAGAGATTGTTGTACTGAATGATTTTTAAGAGCACGTTAGAGATAGAAAGGGAGTTCCTGTTCATCTGGCATATTATGATTGAAATTAGGACACAAAGATAATGGCACCCTGTCAGCTATTGTTCGCAAACTGGAGCTGAATGTCGCCTTCAGTGTTCAAAGTGGCTGTGTCTTAAACAAGAGTTTCACTTCAAGTAAAAGTCAGTCAAAAAAAACTCATGGTCAGTTTGTGAGACTGAGTAAGAGTGCAGCGGGGTCAGAGCAATAAAAAGTGTCAGCTTACACACACAGACACACACACACACACACACACACACACACGAACAGTTAACACATTTCACACTGTGTAGCTTTGCACACTTGTCTTAGTGGCCTATTGTGATACACCTCTTATTGAATCATGAAGAAAAGACGGAACCCTTTTTATATTCGAACACACGCAGCGGATTCTATGTGGTGCAGAAATGAGGTGTTTAAACACTACCCATCATTAATACTATGACTATCACACTTGTTCGGAGAACCATTTCTCCTTCAATGATGATACTGCAGCGTTCTTTGTTGTAACCACAGTCGGATGTACAAAGTCTTCCAGCATGTTCCCTCTGATGAAACTTTCGTTTGAACTTTTAATTGTTGAGGCTACAA
This sequence comes from Symphodus melops, assembly GCF_947650265.1. Lineage (NCBI taxonomy): Eukaryota > Metazoa > Chordata > Actinopteri > Labriformes > Labridae > Symphodus > Symphodus melops. The sequence continues at coordinate 15,894,663 of NC_136698.1, forward strand.
AGTCACAGGCGGCGTGGGGATGATAAGGTAAGCAGGATGAGTATGTTAATAAGCATTACAGTGCTGGTGCAGGCACAATTTGGGCTGTGTAAAGGAAGATAAGACAGCATGAAAAAAAGTGCAAACAACAAGCCAACCAGAACAATGTCCCACAACACTATCAATGTCAAAGGAAGTACAGTAGGGCATATTATAAGCTCCACAAAACGACAGTGTATAACAATAGCCATAATATGCTGACAGAAAGCCTTTTAGGGACTTCTTCAAAATAGCTTCCAGGACTGCAATGATTATGTGTAACATTAAAGAAAGAGATTCATTTGGAGCCCACATTTCCATAATGGACATGACGTATCCAAAAATAAGTTTTAGTATTCAATCTTGTGAAGATTAGCCTTTAAAGGCCAAATTCTGCTCTGCTTGTTTTAAATCCTTTTTGAGTCATGGTTTGACTCTGCTGAATAGACTGTTTAAAAAAACAAAAAAGAAGGCTGTCAGATTGCTGCTAGAGCAGATAAATCCTAACACTTCAACACATACAGAACAGCATCACAAGTATGTATTGGCAAGGACGGCTTTTTTTTTTTTTTTTTTACAGTGTGGTTATTTAGACATGATGAAGCCCGAAAGGCTAATAAGATCCTGATTTGTGGGCACTATAAGGATGTTCCTGGAAGTCAAACAAAAAGAGCTCATCCCATTTGACTCCAAAGTATAATAAGGCAACAATAAGATTAGACTAGAGGCTTATTGAGATTTAATGATGGTAGAATTATTCCACTGACTGTTGTGTTACTTCAGGCATGAGACTTCAACTGTTGGCAAGAACAGATTTGAAGTTATGTACTTGTAGGAGATTGGTCCTTTTTGTGATTTGATTGGATTAGTTCAAACTGAAGTATTTTCTATGTATGAAAAAATGACATTGATTCAAACTTTGACAAGAAAATGGACACATTTCTCACCCGCTGATGGCTGAATAGAATGTTGTAATTTAGATGTAGATGATGTAGGTCCACTTTCTACTTAAGGAATATGAGTATGCAGTTGCTTTTACCTCTGGATAAATGGACAACATTTGAAATAATTAGTTAGATAGATACTTTGTTGATCCCGAGGGGAATTCAAGACATCCAGCAGCACTATACAAGATGTGCAGGATTCAAGACATTAGTTACAATTAACACTAAACATTAAACAACCGCTGCCCCCCCTCCCCTCCCCTCCCTTCCATAATAAACCCCAAACAAGATTTAGAAGGCTCCCTCCAAATTGCAAATGAGACCTAATTAAAATCAATACAAACTGATCACAGATGTTAAAAAAAACAACATTTTTTTTTTTAGAAATAGTGCTCGTGTTTGTCTATTTTAACTTCATCTTCAGCTTGGCTGATGTGTTGTCTCCCTATACTGTATCCTATGATCAGTATATAAGTAATCCCTGCAGCCCTCTTTCGTTTGTGTTGTTAGTATAAGGATCACTGGTAATAAACCTCCAATGGCATTCTGTGTCTATTCGTCCCCCGGTGAAGCTGCTTTGCGTGTCTTTTCCACGGTGAGTCCACAGACTGTAAACCAGTGTGTCCCCCCCCCCCCCCCGAAGGCGTTTTTTTAACGTGATAATAATATAGTTTTCAGGAATAATACCGCTCCTAAATGAACTCAATTAGTCGTTAATCAATTCCATTCCAGTCGCTGCATAATTCTGCTTCAGGTTTTGGCACTAACTAGGCTTCAGGAGTCTCTTGTGGATGACAGCGGGGAGCAGAGCCGGAGATGCTGTACAGCAGCTCACACACACGGGCAGAGATACACACATGCATATACGCACACATACACACACTCACTGGAAGACAAACGCTCCGGTCCTCCTCCCACCTTCCACAGCTCCTGAGAACGACTCAAAGAACGGGAACTAACATTTTTTTTTAGAACCACATGAATGGGACTTCTCCCTGCACTGGATCCCGAGCCCGTCTCTGTGTGGACGCAGACAGAAGAAGCTTTTTTTTTTTCGCTTTCCTATAGTCGAACCCGGGGTGGAAAAGACGCAGCAATGACAGAGCAGCAGTCGTGCGCAGCGGCAAAATAGAGCAACTATTGTGGGGACGGGAGATTGATAACACAACTGGGCGAGCTACGGAAGGAAGGCAGACTTCATTTCCAAACGTTTCAGCTGGCTTTGTGCTCTTGATGGGCTGTTACTGCGTTTTGCTTTTCATCAGTGACTCCTTCAACATTACTTGGACGGCTGTCCGTGCGGGAGCACCGCTGCTGCTGCTGCTGCTGCAGAGACTAACGGGGAATGCCATGTGTCGTTGCGCGACATAGAAGCTCTTTGTGGGTTGTTTTGCACCGGGGACAGGTGCTGCCCTGAGTGTGTGTGCGTGTGTGTGTACGTGTTGCAAGGGGGCAGAAACACACACAACCCCTGAGACAGTTGTCATAGGGATGTCAGGCTGGCGTACAGGATCAGTTTTTGCCAGAGACAGGTGCGACAGGGAGGAGTAGTTTACAAAGCCATGCACGGGATCTGGTAACGCAATAACGAGCTCCTCTACTCGGATCACACTTGGATTTTTTTTTTTGTATCCCGCAGGACAACCAACTCAAACTGCACCTTTTACCCGCGATAATCATAGGTAAGTGACCCGACCTGTCCGGGGTGGGTGCAGGGTGGGAATGGTGGTGTTTTTTTTTTCTTTTTTCTGTGCGCTCCGGGAACGGTCTCTGCCGCGCCGTGATGCTGTGGATGATTTGTATTGCCTTTGATCAGCCCAAATAATTGAATTGTGTGCGTCGGTTTAAAACGAACACGATCAATAGCCTACACAATAACCCATCTCCCGCATCTCATCCGTTTACAGCAGATTTCATTGTATAATTTTCAATTTCATACTGCGTAGCTCGCAGCCACGCGCCAAACACAGCCCTGCACGAGGCACCTCACCATTCAGGTATTGATTCGATATCGACAAGTCTCCCAGCGTTTGATTGAAAATGGCTCAGAGTTTTTTTCCCGTTTGACCGTGATCATTCGTCACTTCACATTTGTTTGTCACTGTCAGTGCCACTTGCCAGCTTTTAAAATGAGAAACTCTTAAATATGAGAGAGCTGACACTTCCCTTGCTTGCTCTTTTCCAGAGAATTATTTTGGATCTAGAAAACCTGATTTCACTAACTGTAAGTTGCTGTTGCGGAATTTGGAAGAGGACTCTGCATGTGTCTCATGATTGGTCGAAATCTGCTCTCCTTCTGTGTGTCTTGTTTGTCTCCTGCATTGACCGAGGTTGTGCGTGTTCCTCTGTCCTTCCCGTAGGGCCCCTGCGTCCACTACTCCTTCCTGCAGGCTTTATCATCCTTCTCCCGTTCCCCTCTCCTCTCTCTTCTGCAGTAGCTGCTATCATTACAGTACACAGAGCTGCTTGGCTGGATAGTGTCAGAATCACATTTTTGCACTTTTTTTTTTTTTTTATGAGACTAGGATGGTTAACTCTGAATAGCTGGCTCCGAGTCTCCTAAAGTTTACCCATTTGGGAGCTGTGTGTTTTTGTTGTGGCCCCTGTTTCAAATTCAAATTGCCTTTCAAGCTGCCTTTTGTCCAGCGCCCCGAGGTTTGTGGACTGGAAAGAGAGACAGAGAAGTGAGTGAAGTCCCCAAGGGTCAGAGCATTCCTATAATGAGCCCGAATGTGTGTGTGAGAGAGAGGAGGAACGAGAGAGTAAGATATATCGAAAGAAAGTGAGGCAGTGCTTCTTGTCCAGTGCAGCTAGAGCAGGAGCTCTCTGTCTCTCTCTGACTGTGTCAGTCAGTCTTCCAGGACAAGAGGCTCTTTAATTCCTCTTCTTCTGGACTGTCACTCGCTTTGACATCCAGGGCTCGGGGGGGGGGCTGCAGCAGGTTACACATATATCCTTCCTCCTTGCTGCTCAGATGCTTATCAGAGCCAAAGTGCTGCACCACACCTGGTTTCAGATCATTTTGACAGTGCAAATAGAGGGGATATAACAAAGAAGAAACCTGAAGCGAGAGAGGATCATAAACCAAATCTTGCAGCACCTTTAGCTTGACAGAGAAGGAGTCGTTTTTTTTTTTTTTCTTCTCCTCCTTTCATACGCTGACATCCTCTTGTAGGCCTGTCAAACCTGCAGTAAATTACAAGAGAAGCGCTATCAGAGGGAATAAATTAGTAGACAAAAGAGGAAATACCTGTCTGATATGATCTCTGATCTTCGCACTGCACTGGATCTCTTTTTAATTTGCTCGGAAGTCATGGACAAAACCCCTGCGAGAGTTGTTTAGACATTAGAAGTCAGAATCTGCCTAAATAATAAAAAAAAACAACTAGAAAATGCTCCTTAAACCAAATAAACATTCATTAGGCTTTTCTCAAGATTTCACGCTGGTAGAGCTTCATAAAAAAGATTTTTCTAATGATAAGGCTTTTCGATTTTATAGTAGGGTTTTTCAAATCGGCCTAATTTCCCCCCTTCAGACAAAGCAGAGGAGGGTACGCATGTTTTCTGAGACAAAATATAACTAACCAGAGTGGAGGAAGCGTCACTTCTGCCAACAGAGATGAGTCATTAGGGGGCAAGATTACAAACATGTTGGGCGAACATAAGGAAGACGCTCAAAGGAAGTGTGTACCTGATGTCCTGAGTGCTCAGAGTGATTAGTGGAGGATACCCTAACACATCAAATGGCAATCCTAATGCACAGGAGCTGGATTTAGAGTCAGTGGGGAAGTCAGAAAGCAAGTTGTGTGGCCTGAAAACCAGGCGGGGGAGTTTGTACTGTCCCTTTGCTGATGTCAATTTTTGGCAATGTTTTTCTCCTCGCAGCTTAACAAACTGCTCACTGGAGCACGGCTAATCCTGGGTTAGCAGTGCCCAGCCATTTATTATAAAGTTAGTTAATTTGGGGAGATGGGCAACATCCCGCCATACACATTTGTGCTTGACAGATCCCCGCTGTCTTCACTATGGAGTCTGCATCGCCAATTAGTTTGAAGAATCGGCTGTGTGTGTGTGCGCGTGTGTGTGTGTGTGTGTGCGCGTGTGTGTGTTTGATTTGGTGCGTGTGTCGCTAAGAAACGACAGACAGACAGGGTGAGAGTTTGCACATGTCGATCAGAGAGAAACATAAGAGACTTTGTTGATCACTTTGTGTCTGTTTGCCTTCCTGTCTTGTGTAGACTGTGTGTGTGTGTGTGTGTGTGTGTGTGTGTGTGTGAGTGTGATTCAGTCTGTGCTTTATACAAGTGTGATTCAGCACCGTCCAGCCTCGCTTCAATGGCTGCCCTGTTTGGACCGCGCTTGTGACGCCAACAGCCGCTCTTGCACCCCCTCGCCTCGGAGCAAGTGTTGCGCCCATATGCGTTAAAAAACAACAGGTGCCTTTACACGATGACTTAATCCCTTTTCCCCACCTCCCAGCTGCACCCTGCAGGAGTTGTTATGTCACCTATTGGGCCCTTCGCAGCTCTGATAGAGAAAGAAAACATCATAGATTAGTCAGGCAGAGTTTGAGTTGCCTGAAAGCGTCTGTTTTACGTCTGATTACAGAACATGCAGTAACGTGGATTGGGCCTTAAATATACCGTAAGATGGAGTGGCTGTAAGTGTGGGAATGTCATTTTAGAATATGAGCTCTCTTATTAGAATATAGTCACACTTCCAAAAATGACAAAGAAGAACTCATTCAAAGTCAATTTAATTCTACATTTCTCAAACAATACTTCAACGATAAACGATAAAAAATCCTACCTTAACTCCGAACGTACTCTTTAACTCTTCTGAGTAGGAAGTGCCTTTCAGTTGCATTATGGGAAACGTTTGATCCACTGTCACAGACTGAATGTCAGGATTTTTTTGCAACTATAGTTTGAATCATCTTTTTCATCCAGCGTCTGTCAATCCTCCAACTTTACTGTACCGGGTCTAGTTTTGAGTTGGTGTCAGTTATGCAGACAACTTTTGACCTAAGATCATTTTCTTCACTGTATCTAGTTGTTTCATATCCAGCCATGAACATACGCGGCTTCATTTTTCCATTCACTCCAAAACTCAGAGGGGAATTAGGGAAACGGTGACCTTATTATTCTCTTGAATCAACATGCTGTCGACAGTTTTCATCCGGACCATTTGTTGCCATTTTCAGTGAAAAGTGTGCATGCCTCCAGAGGTATATAAGGAGATTTATTGCAATTTGCAAAAAAAAGGCACCTTTGGCTTAAGTTTGTCTCTGGCAGGAATGAGTCATGAGAGCAAACATTTGAGCTTAATTACATTCCAGTACTGCACCCGGAGCACCTGTGTTTCCATTTGCCTCCCCTGAGCTTGTCCGTCTCTGTTGCGAGTTTCTTGGTGTCGGCCAAACTGTGGCAGCGACATTAGTCTACCTCTTTAGAAACTGTGCCGTCAACGTCAAAATTAGTTGAGTTCAAGACTGACGGACTGGTAAGAAATACTATTGAGTGGCTGAGTCTGGGGGATCGTGTCAAACCTGGCAACCCCAGCCTCCCGTCCAATTTTTCGACAACCTTAACCCATGCTTGTTTTCCTTCTCACACTCTGCCTCCATCCCACCCCTCATTACCCCCCCCCCCCCCCTTCTTCCCTGGACCTTGATGTCAAGGCCTCTCAGGCAGTGTGGTCTCTGTCTGCAGCCTGTCAGGGCAGGGGCACTGCCCACTGGGACCCTGAATGGGACAAATTGACCGTAACAATGTTCCCACTTAGCATGTGGAGCTGGGAGAAAGAGAAGGTGAAAAGGAGGGCCTGGGGGGGAGAGAGGGGGGGGGGAGGAAGAGAGAGAGGGAGGGAGGAGAGCAGGACACCTCGTGAAATGTATGAATTGAAGACTTGTATTAAATCAGACACCTCACCTTTTTAAACCCTCTCCTCACATCGCCTCTCTCTCTCTCTCTCTCTCTCTCTCTCTTTCTCTCTCTCTCTCTCTCTCTCTCTCTCGTGTTCACGGTCATACAGCATTTCTTGTTTTTATTTGCCCAAGGCAAGAGCTCTTGTTGCCATGGCAGCAGGATAAACACATTTGCCTGTGACCCTGCAAGCCCTCAAACACTTAACATGCACACACACACACACACACACACACACACACACACACACACACACAAAACACACACCTCAACCTCAACCTCAAGGCCCAGATGCCTTCAATGAGGGTTCGGGAAGTCTGGCGGTTTGACTCCACACTAAGGTGCTAGCACTGTTTCACAAAGGGTCAAGGGTCATTCAGCCCCCCCCCCCCATTAAAATGCAATACGAGGACCACCTCGGCCATTTATTCCCCCGTCATCTGCTCGCTCCCTTTTATCTCCCCTAATCACTTGTTTTTCCACTCCTGTCTTCCTTTTGCTCTCATCTCTCCGTCTCCTGCATGACTTTTTGACACACCCAGAGAAATGCTAAGAAGCAGATCGATGAGAGGGTTCAAAGCCGGAAGCCTCATATCGTGAACAAGAAGGTCTCTTTCATTTTCCTTTAAAATTGAAAGAGTGCTCTCATTGGCGGCCACGTGCTAGTCTCTCTCTTCTCTGTTTTCCAAGTCTGTAAAGTCTTTATTTTCTCTCTCTCTGTCCTTTAAGTGTGACAGCATGTCTCGGAGAAGTTGGAGCGGTATCACGTCGCGTAAGCTTGAGGTGGCGCAGTATGACGGGAACAAAGAATTGCAGCCGCTATCACCAAAGGCCAAGTGGCTGTTGAATAAAGATGCTCCCCTCGTCGGTGAAACTGGCAATCCGTGTCAACTTATTGTACCTCCACAGGGGGAAGTGCGCTCCTGCATCGGCGTCTCCGCTGTATCTGATTTTAGGGAAGACACGCCGGGGAGGCTTCCATTCTCTGCAGAAGTGAGAAAGAGAGAGACATTTCCATGAGTATGAACTCCATCCTGCTGGCAGCGGGCAGCAAGCGATGGTGTGGGATGAAAAGAGAGGCAGACGTGTTTGTGACAGACACTGACTTTTACTTCCTGGACATGAAGAAGAAAAAAAAAAAAGTGTGTGAGCTGAATTTTATACAGACTGCTTGTGGGTCATTAAGCTGCATTTCCGTTGCTCTCTCTCTCTCTCACACACACACTCACACTCACACACACACACATTAGTGGACTCTTATGAAGCCTCCGTGTCAGCAGAGCCCCGGTTTGTTAACAAGAAAGGAGACTAATGAGGGGCCATAGTCTGGCAGGGACAGATCAGGCCAGTCCCATATACCACCCTGAATACATGAATACACACACTGGTACATTGAGGTGCACACATACTCGTGTGGTTTTGTATTACTGGAAGTACACACTCACAAACACACACACACACACACACACACACACACACAGGCCACCACAAGCCGAAAAATCATAGAGCAGCAAAATTCACCTCCCGCAGACGAAAACGCAATGACATTCTTTTTCTTCCCTGACGTGATATAAGCAGCAACAATATCTCTGTAATGGCATTCAGATGCACACTCGGTTCAACTCTTCCGCTATGATCACCAAGTAATAAGACCCAGTTTAACTACAGTATGGTGGGAGACAATGCAGAGGGACGCTGGTCACACACATCCTGAGTCATTTCCCGCACCAGCACAGCGTGAATCTGAAGAAACTCTGCCCTGTGGGCCAGACTGTTTTTTTTTTGTTTTTTTTTTCTATCCCGCTGCTGTTTTATAGCTGATTCATTTCTTAGGGGAACTTCCAGCCTGAATGGCTCTATCCTGTCGTTTTATGGTCGCAGAGAAGCTGCAAAAATAAAATGAGAACAATTTCATTGCCGCCGTTGACAGGACTGTTTACTGCTGGAGCTGCAGCTTCGGCTGCTTGCGGTCTCTGTTGGTTCTCTGGTTTGTACGATTTTTTAAATTTATTTATTTATTTTTTTGACTGTACTTTTAAAAGCTTTGAACGTTTGCTCACTTTTCTGCCACTTGTTTTGTGCTCTGAGGTAATTAACAGCTTAACATGCTCAGTGACCTGAGGGAGTTAGTCATGCTGAAACCCCCCCCCCCCCCCCCCCCCCTCCCCAGAAGATAATTCCAGCTTGCTGGCAGACAGCACAGTGGACAGACACTGTGACCTCCTGTCTCTCTTCACCTGCTGGTGGCGATGTGTTTGTTGGAGAAGCCTGAAAGTTAAAAGCAGAGAGGATTGAGCATTAAAAAAAAAAAAAAAAAGAAGGAGAGTGTAAAATAGTGAAGGAGTCTTTTGAGGATTCATCCTCTGTTGCTGTGCGAACGTGGGTCCTTGAACGTACTTCGCCCTAAATTAACGGCTCAGAAGCACCAATTAATGTACAGCCTCGCTGTGGGTCTCTGCTGCGCAGAATCAAAGAGGTCATGCTGTGCTGTGCGTCTGCTCATCTCACATACACACCCAATGGGGGGGGGGGGGGATTTGAGCCAAGGAAACTGGAGCCAATGATTGAGAGATGAGATGAAAGTGTCACGCAGTTAAAAGCTGGAAGTCAAGGTTAAAGAACAAACGGGATGGAGATGTGGGGTTTGTTAATAAGGCAGTCGCAGGATGAAGGGAAGTCGGAGAGATGAAACAATGGAGGATGGAGGATGAAGAGGAAATCAGCCTGTTCCTTGAGGGTGGGAAATAACAGAATAAAAGAAAAAAACTCAGGACCCATCTGGAGGCAACAGGTCTGGTGACAGCAGGCTCTGATCCTGATCCAAGTCTCCCAGCCGTGGGTGACAGCCAGGGCCGGAGCCCCCCCCCCCCCCCGAGACCCAGCCAGTCCACCAGCAATCTGTCCCCTGATACCAACCACTCTAATCTGACAAGGAGGATGTTTGTTATGACGATTATGGACTCTAATTGTTGGAATTGAAAGCGGACGTTCGATGACACGGTATTAGCGCTGCCGTCAGAGATGAGTGGATTTCTGTTTGGACACTGAAGAGGAAATGATAAAGGGAGGATTTCAACTTCTTCCCAGCAAATCTGTTAATGCACCAAATTATGTCCCGGACTGAATTCATTAACATTAATTTCACTTGATGCAACAATAGCAGCCACGAAAAACCAATAAGCCGTGAGAATAATTGATATCCTACACACATAACAGTCACTTCCAAAGCCTGTGCGCTGCTACAATGGAGGCGTTGATTGGCAAGTCCTCTGTGCAGGATTTTCTGTGGTCACAGTGCATTCAGAATAACCATCGCTAGCGTGCTCGCAGTGGCTAGTGGGTCATTCGTATTTGCATGTAAATGTTTTTCACCCCTCGGCTTGACTGGTGGGGCAATCAGAGTGCCTCTCTGTCTGCATCGCTAAGAGGGACACTGCAGTGACTGACTGTGACATTCAGAGCTCAGGCTGGGCCTCACCCTTCTCTTCCATGCGCTGGTTTCTTTCTGTGGGAAGGTTGGAAAGGGTGTTTTATGTGTTTGTGTCGACCTGATATCCTGTGTACAGATTGTTGGCATATATTCAAAGTCGGATTCTTTACAGCGCGATTAGCATAAGTCGCGGTAGCAGTTCTATGCCGTCTAGCTTTCTGAAGAACGTTCATCAGGTCTTATTCTCCTTCACGTTCTTAGTCTGACATGTTCTTCAAACACTTCTCATCTGGAATGAGCAAATTTAACTGAATCTACGAGCGATGGAGGAGAGCCCTCTTGTCCTCATTTTTGTGCAGTAAAATGACTTGTTATTGTGTATTCCTTATTTTTACAGCTTTATGTGATTAAATGACAAATAAATACATCATATTAATATAGACATTTAATATAGACATTCAGTATAGTCAATTTCGTAAAAATGTTGGTGAATGAGGTCCATTCATTGGACATCTCGATCGTCCAATGGCACCACCGACATGGACACTTGTCGAGGCTTCTTTCCCCCCCTCTTGTTCCACCGTGACACACACACACGCGCACACACACACACACACACACACACACACACACACATACATCGTCCCACATGACGATGACGGATACATCTTTACACGACGTAGGAGTGTTTGTGCCGGACTCGTGTTGCACATCCTGCCGCTTGTCAGACATTTATCAGCCTCTGTCATCACATGAGTCATGTTCCTTCAAGTCGCTGAGCTCCACTTGCTCAGTATCTCCGCTTGCTCAGCGGGGCGGGCAGACACGGGGGGGGACCCCGGGAGTAAAGAAACTGAGACGGGTAATAAGTGAGTGGATCGGATCTGCAGGGAAAAGGGTGAATTAGGGATTATGAGTGAGGACATGAAAATACTGCCATCCCATGCTGTTGGCATGTGTGCAACCTGCAACTAACAAGTCCATGTCACTGACATTAATCCCAACTTTTCTGCTCAATCAAACACAATCCTCCACTGCTGAATAACGTCGCCTGCACTGTGTTCTTCCCCCAAACCGGTTTGGATCCATGTTGCGTATTTGTCTGAGTATGTAAGCATGTCTCCACAATGTGGGAAGCTCCATGTTTATAGACAGTCTGAATAAACACACACACACACAAAAAAAAAAAAAAAGTTTAAAAATGTTTCCATTTCCCACTTCCATGTGTGTGTTTGATGTTCCAACACTTGAAACATTTCCCTGCTCTTCGTCTCGGACATTTGAGCGCTCTGTTGTTTAATCGGAATCATAGGATGTTAGCGTACGGTTTGGTTAAAGGAAAACATTGGTTTGTCGCTGTGATTATGTGTGCTTGGCTGGATTTAAGTGTTGGCTGCTCTTCTAGATGTCATGAAGAG